>NC_072796.1:86177463-86494463 GCF_028583425.1 Eublepharis macularius | reverse complement strand
CTTCCCTTCAAACTCTCCCCCAATTCCTTCAGCCAGCTAGAAAGAGGGAGAGTTTGAAGGGAAGAAGGTTCCCATGGGCTGAACCCAGCGCGGGGTCTGTCAATTTGACAGCCCCCATTCTCATTCTGCCCAGGTCGACAGAAGAATGGGAGCTGTCAGTTTCATTCACCCCATGCCGGCCTCAGCCCATGGACTGAAGCCAGTGTGGGGTAAGTGAAGCTGTCAGCCCCTGTTCTTCTGCCGCCCAGGGCGGAAGAAAAATGGGGGTTGTCAGTTTGACATCCCGCGCCGGCTTCAGCTGATGGGCTGAAGCCAGTGCAGGGTATTGTCAGAATATAAACTCACTTGCACATGTGTAAAGGCTGTTGTGCCCTTTAACATAGAGCATAGGGTGAGTCAGCAATTTCTCTGACAGTTCACACCTGATCAATTAAGCTGGGATTGCGGCAAGATTGCATCAGCCGTGTGCTGGTTGGCTGACTCCAACTCACCCTATAGGCTAGTGGACACTTAAAAGTCTAGCCAAAGGTTTGTGCATTGCTGATCTGCTCAGCTTGGTGCCTGGTGCAAACCTTTGTCGCTCAGAACAATCTTGGATAACTCTGGTAACTGACCTAAGGACTGGACTCTGGTTTTGCTCTCTCTGTATGTATGTATGCTGAGCACTTTTGCACCTGTAATATATGGACTTGTATAATACACCATCTGCACTTCATCACAACGTCTTGGCTCCAGTGTTTTTGTTGTTGGGCAAAGCGGGTCACTTGGCAGCACTAATTACAGGCGGTTATTCCGTCAGGGTTATGGGCCCAGCACGCTTCCGCTGCGCCAGTGTACCTGCCGCCTGCAACTGAACCTGTTGGTTTGCTGGAGCATCGTTTGGATCGTTGTGTGGCAGCTCAAGGGTTGGAACAGACGCTGACTGGTTACAAGCTGGTGCCTGGACCCGTTAAGGCAGCTGTGAGTGCGGTGAGTGCATGGGAGTCCTGCAGAGTGCAAGATAACAACCATGGCACAAATGGCTCTCATGCCGGCTGAAAGGCTGGGAGCCGATAACTATTTTACGTGGGCAGTATGGATGGAACATTATCTAAAAAGGGAAGGGCTGTGGACTGCTGTAAGCAACCCTCCCGCTGCTCCCACACCTGCAGATCAGACTAACATTGAAAAAGCCCTGGCCACCATCGTTTTGAGTGTGGATAAGACTCAGCTTGTCCATGTGATGGGTGCTGCTTCTGCCAAAGCTGCATGGGACGCTTTGAGAAGGCTACATGTGAGGCAAGGAGCGGGCTCACTCATTACTCTGACAAGAAGGCTTTACCGGTGCTATCTACAGCCGGGGGAGTCGATGTCTTTTCACTTGACTCGGATGGAGGGCTTTTTCCAACAGCTGGCTCAGAGAGGAAAAATCCTGCCTGAACAGGACAAAGTCTTCGCCCTGCTCAGCTCTCTGGATGCCAGGTTTGATAGCCTCATTACAGCCTTGGAGGCAAGAGACGTGGACAGTTTAACGATGGGCCTCGTCTCTGGGTTGCTGCTTGAGGAGGAATCAAGGCAGCAAGAAGCGAAGACTGCTACGACCTTAAAGAGCTCTGCAATCAACAAACAATGCGGAGGAGTGTCCCAGCACCTGCCGGAGAAAACTTCCAGCGAGGAAACTGCACTGCGTGTCCGTCATTGCTTTGCCTGCGGTTCTACACAGCATCTAAGGAATGCCTGCCCATCCAGCCGGAGGAAGAAAAAGCAGCAGAAGTCAGCAGGAGTCGCAAGCAGTGGTGTGACCCAGCGTACTCAAACAGCACTCGTGTCTGCTGGACCCTCTGTGTCTGGTGGGAGTATCTGGCTAGTCGATTCGGGCGCTACACAATCTTTTTGTTGTGAGCGTGACTTGTTGGTCACTGAAACAGAGCCCAGGCTCAGCCATGTCTCCCTTGCAGACGGCAAAGCTGCTTCAACGGTCTGTCAAGGGGAGATTTGTTTTCCTGCATTGAAGCACTCCCTGGAGGGGGTGCTTTGTGTCCCATCCCTGCAAAATAACTTACTCTCTGTAGCTGACCTTGACAAAGCAGGCTTTGCTGTTTGCTTTGCTAACGGAGAGTGTACAATTTCCAGGGACGGAGTGGAGCTGCTGTCTGGACCACGAACTAACAATGTTTACATGGTTAAGAACTCTCCTACCATTAGCCATGTGAGTAACCGCCCTTACCATGGTGGGTGTATACACTTTCTCCATCGCAGGTTTGGGCATGCTTCTTTTGGGGCTTTGGAGAAAACTTTGGGACTGCTAGGGGTAAAGGTGAAGCCTTGCAATGCTTTCCTAGACTGCAATATTCGCAAGGAAGTAAAAAGCAAGGCAGCCCCAGTAGCCAAACACAGCCAGAGGCAGTCAGCCAAGCCTCTTCAGCTGGTTCATATGGATGTGGCTGGCCCCTTTCCTCAAAGTGTGTCTAAGAACCAATATGTGCTTGTAATAGTGGATGACTGTACAAGGTTTTGTTGGGTGTATCCCATGAAACATAAGTCAGAGGTTTTTAGTACACTCAAGTACTGGATGAGCAGAGTTCAGAGACAGCTGGACACTGCTGTGGTATCTATCCAGTCAGATAGGGGGGGCGAGTTCTGTTCAAATCAATTAAAGGCATGGTTGCAAAAGCAAGGGGTTGAACAGAGGCTTGCCAACACTATGTCTCCTCAGGAGAATGGTGTGGCTGAGAGGTGGATACAGACTCTCAAAACTAAAATGCAAGCCCTTTTGGCTGATAGTGGTCTGAAGAAACACTTCTGGGCTGAAGCTATGAAGGTTGCCAGCTATTTGGCCAACAGGACTTGGACTTCTTCAATACAGGACATTCCATATCATGCCCTGTATAAGAAGTACCCCAACATAAATCACCTCAGGGTCTTTGGGAGTAAAGCCTTTGTAAACGTCCCTTTGGGTAAGAGACCGACCCTGTCCAAGAAAGCCAGGGAGCTGGTTTTTCTTGGCTATCAGTCAGGTTCAAAAGCCTACAGGTTCCTGGGTGATAGAAATGAGGTGATCTTCAGCCGGTCCGCGGGGTTTAAGGAAAATTCTCGCTGGGAGAGGCTAGGTGATAGCAACCACTCACAATTGCTATTGCCTCTGGCCCCTCCACAGCAGGAGGAGAACGTCATCACTCCAAAAACTCCCAGCCCGAAGAAACGGCATGCTGTGAAGCAAGAGGAGGGTGAGTCGGCTGTCAGCCGATCTCCCCCTCCTGCAGAAACAAACAGTTCCTCTCCCTCCTCCAGCCCTGCTCAAATGCAGGCTGTGCCGAGGAGGTCACAGAGGGAAAACAAAGGTGTGCCGCCAGACCGGCTGGGCTATTCACAGGCCATAAATTATGTTTACACCTCTGAGCCAGAGGATTTTTGGCAGGTTCAACAACTGCCACAAAAAGAGCAAGAGGGCTGGAAGGCTGCTATGCAAGAAGAATACCAGTCCCTCATTACCCATAAGGTTGTGTCACCCAAGGGTGAAAAGGTAATTGGGTGCCGGTGGATTTTCAAAAAGAAACCACTGGAGGATGGTTCTGTCAAATACAAAGCAAGACTGGTCGCTAGGGGATTCTCACAAGTAAATCAGATACACTATGACCAAGTCTTTTCCCCAACAGTAAAAACCGAGACTTTCAGAACTGCATTGGCTGTAGCAGGTTTCAAAGGGTGGAAAGCTTTCCACTTTGATGTAAAAACTGCCTACCTCAATGCAGATCTTGAAGAAAGTCTATACCTGGATCAAATTCCAGGTTTTCCCATGGGAGAAAAAGGTATGCATTTAAAACTGCACAAGGCTTTGTATGGGCTGAAACAGAGTGCCCGGCAATGGAACCAATGCCTGGATCAGGCACTAAAAGCTCTGGGTTTCAAGCAGAGCAACGCTGACTCATGTCTGTATACCTTACAAAGGGCAGGTAAATGGGTGCATTTACTGGTTTATGTAGATGATCTATGTCTCATAACAGAGCATGAGAAGCACCTAACATGGTTCCAGTGCAAGCTGCAGGAAAGGTTCCAACTAAAGTACCTGGGCCCCTTAAGACACTACCTAGGGGTGGAAGTGACCAGGCACTCAAATGGAACCTATGTTTTGTCCCAAGAGGGAAAAATCCTGCAGCTCCTGGACAAATTTGGCATGGCAGAAGCCAAGCCAGTTAACACTCCCATAATTACAAATAGCTGTGATGAAGAAGGTGAGCTTTTTCCTCACACAACATTATATCAATCACTGGTGGGATCTCTCCTATATCTGTCCTCCTGGGTTCGGCCTGATATCGCGTACGCTGTACACCGTCTTTGTCAGAAGAATGCCAGTCCTAGGCAATCTGACTGGGTGGCAGCCAAACGAGTCTTGAGGTTTCTCAAGGGCACTAGCAACAGGAAACTAACTCTGGCAGCCAGCCATACAAACCTGTTCGCTTTTTCAGACTCCAGTTGGGGGGACAGGGAGCAAAGGAAATCCACCACTGGTATAGCTATTTATTTGGGTGGTGCCCTGGTTCAGTGGAAGGCAGTAAAACAAACGTTTATATCCCTAAGTTCCGCAGAAGCAGAATTTGGTGCTTTAAGTTCCTGTGTCACAGAAGTGGAGTGGTTTACTTCGCTATGCCATGATTTTGGTATAGCCCAAAACAAGGTCATTATACACTGTGACAACACGGCTGCTATTCAGTTAGCTAGGGAGCAGAACTTTAAAAGTCGCTCCAAGCACATAGGGATCAGGTATCAAAACGTAAAAGCAGCTGTTGAAAAAGGGTTGGTGGACCTGCAATACAGCAACACTGAACAAAACATAGCTGACATGTTTACCAAAGGGTTGGATGTGACAAAACATAACATATTCACTGAACGGTTGTTTGATGGTGTAAATATGTAAGGTCAGCTGTGTATAATATATATAAATGATATGTGACATGTGGCAAGGAGTTTAGCAGGAGTGTCAGAATATAAACTCACTTGCACATGTGTAAAGGCTGTTGTGCCCTTTAACATAGAGCATAGGGTGAGTCAGCAATTTCTCTGACAGTTCACACCTGATCAATTAAGCTGGGATTGCGGCAAGATTGCATCAGCCGTGTGCTGGTTGGCTGACTCCAACTCACCCTATAGGCTAGTGGACACTTAAAAGTCTAGCCAAAGGTTTGTGCATTGCTGATCTGCTCAGCTTGGTGCCTGGTGCAAACCTTTGTCGCTCAGAACAATCTTGGATAACTCTGGTAACTGACCTAAGGACTGGACTCTGGTTTTGCTCTCTCTGTATGTATGTATGCTGAGCACTTTTGCACCTGTAATATATGGACTTGTATAATACACCATCTGCACTTCATCACAACGTCTTGGCTCCAGTGTTTTTGTTGTTGGGCAAAGCGGGTCACTTGGCAGCACTAATTACAGGCGGTTATTCCGTCAGGTATGTGAAACTGACCGCCCCCTTCTCCTGCCGCCAGCTGCAGTCCATGGGCTGAGGCCGGCACGGGGTGAATGAAACTGACAGATCCTATTCTCCTGCCAACCTGGGCAGAAGAATGGGGGCTGTTTGACAGACCCCGTGGGGTTCAGCCCATGGGAACCTTCTTCCCTTCCCGAGTGGCAGGAGAACGGGACTGTCACTTTTACACACGATCAGTGGCACCAGCCTGTCTGGCTTTACAAACAGCTGACAACTCACACAAACCGGGTAAAAAAAGTCATGGAGTTAGTGGAAAACGCGGTCCCACGAACTGCATTTTCACGAACCGTGAATTGACCTGGTTCGTGCATTTTTTTGCTTCGTATTGTGATTCATGCCAACCTCTACACAAGAGTAGCAAAGGAATAATACACAGATCGTAATTGTGTGTACTCAACTTTTACTTCTTTATGAATGAAGACTAAAAAATTTATGGGGAAATATACATTTCCATTATCCTTTCTCTGTTAGCTCTCCAGAACAATTGTTTTGGTATAGGCTGGAAGGGATGTGTCAATTCTTGGTCTGATACATAGCATCCCATTTCATGGAAATGCTAGTTGAACTAAAAATTCCTCAGAAATTCTGCTGCTGGGTATGTCAGCCGATTCTTCCATCATACTTGCTACACCAGCCTTTGAGGTACCCAAATTCAGTCTCAGAGAAAAAAAAATAATATCAAAGTTCTGTTATAATTTAATTAGAAGATGAAACTGAATTCTTCATTGCTGTGCAGTATGAGAGCACCCCACAGCTCTTGCCTTTAACCTGAAGATACATGTTCACAACCTGCATGAGAGCGATTCCCCCCCCCCCCCCAAATCAGGCTATAAAAAAATAAAACCACGCATTTACCTCATAGGAGGCTTGACTGCTAAGCAGAACCAGAGTGTGAAATATTAGGATTTCAAAGACATAACTGGCAACAAATGTTTTTAAAAATGTGTGTGGGAGGTGTACATGTAACGAGAATTTTGCTAGCGTTTGCTTTCATGCTGCTTGAAAAATCTTCCATTCATTTGGCAAGCTGTTGTTGCTGATTCTTGCTAAGAAGGAGTAAATCAACAAATGTAGTGCTACAAATACAAGATAAATGTCACCGATATAAACGAACAGCCTAGGCTCCAGATAACATATATCTGAAATATGCAACAATAACAAGAAACTGGCTGACTACTCCCCCCTCCCTTTCCTGGCCTTATACTACTTCTTTTACAAAATGTTTCACATATCTGTTAATATATAATTTATGATGTTAACTTCTTAATTTTTTGTGCAACATAGAATTTCAGTCCATTTATCTGTTTGAGGCTTTGGTGTAACTGTCAACTATATGTCTCTCAATATCTTACCTATTTTTTCTTTTGCTTTAAGGCTGAAAACATTAAAAGGAGACATACTATTGTAGTCACTATATTCCAGAGATAACTAATGGCTGGAATCCAAAGAACCATGTAGAATATTCTGCACCAAGCCCCTACAGTCCTTCTATACCCTCAAAAGCTATTCTATTCTATTCTTTTCTTTTAAATATAGTTTTTTTATTAGTTTTGGAATATAAATCACAGGTATTGAAAAGTAACATAAGTTATATGGGGGTAAGGGTAAACTGGGGAAATGGGAATGGGGTAAGAAAGGGGAAGAAAGGGAATGGCTTCATATTGCTCTGCTCACAATAGCCTCTAATATATCTTGCAATATTCTTGTTAAGTACATTGTAGTGTTTATAATAACTCGTATAGTTTCTTTTATATTTTATATATAAAAAAGGAGCTTTATCATTATTATTCATATTTGTTGTCATTCCTACAGTATAGTAATCTCTACCATCTAGCAATCTCCTCCATCTCTCATAGTCTTTACTACCTTTATCTGGGAAAAGCTTCAGTAACCAAAACATCCCTCTTAAAGAGATATAAATGTCTATACTATACTATGAACTCATATATATATGATCTCGTATCTAACCGCTATTTCAAGCCTTAGAAAGCTATCTGGAGCTTTAAACAATGGCCGTCGTCACACGGGAATCTGTTCCGTTAAATTTACAGCATATAGTGTCATCGCTGATATCGGCACAGTAACGTTTCCTTGGGTCACCTCGCGTTTCTTCACGCTCCCAGCTGTCCACACCTAAGCACTCTGTTCTGTTCTCTCTAATGGGCGCAGAAGCAGCTCCTCCCTCCCTTTTTAAAAAAAAATTTTGGCATTTAATTCCGCTACAACGGAATAATGTTAATGTTAAAAAAAACCGGAAAATGACTGAACACGGCCATTTTTAGCGAGGTGTGGTTTTGGGTTAAAATAAAAATTTCTCTAATGGCAATTCAGTCATTTTTACTTGTTTTCTTCAGCAGAAAATTTTCATTGTGTGATGTCGTTATAGCAATATAAGGACATTATTACAAAAAAAGGGGGAGTCGCAGTAGAAATGGATTTGGGGATTGAGGAGAGAAAAAAAGGGTGGGCCTATGATGTGGCGAAAAACATCGATGTGAGGCATTCACACTGAGGCGCAAAATATCACGACTATCAAGCACAAAGCAGAAGAGAGAAAATCGCATCAGTGTTGGAATAAGGTGGGTGTTTGCTGGGAAATTGCGCCATTTTCGCACTAAATAGAAGCCCGTGTGACGACGGCCAATTACTCCTTCTATTTACCTAACTTGGTATATACTTTGCATTTTTTCCTAGCCTTTACTTAGAATAGTCTTACACATTTTACATCAATTATTTGAACATATAGTAACCTCCCTAAGACTTTTTGAAGAGAGTGTTCATTTAACTTAACATCTTAATTAATTTTTATTCTGGTTTTCTATCCTTTATTCTACTTCTTTTCTCCTGGGTTGTTTCTGAGAGTACTTAGTCTTATATTCTTTTACCTTTTTCACTCTTTACTTTAGTGTAAATATCTTTTCCTTTTTATCATTTCATCCATAACATGTCACACAGATTATTATTATTCTTACATTGCTCCCCCCCATATCAATTTTACCACTTTCCCTTATCAAAAGAATCAAATTTCTTCAACTTGTTTTCAACAAACTTTCTAGATCCCAGCTATATCATATTTCATAGGTATATATCTAGTCCTTTCAAGTCCTCAAATTCAGCTACCAATTATCATCCTTCCAGCAAACTTCGTGTTTACTGAGCTGGGTATCCTGATTATGCTCTTTTCTTTCTTTTTTTCCCTCCTTTTTTCCAATACACTTTCAGTTTGATTTTTGGTTTTTTCCCTTGATGATTAGATTTTAAAGTTGGTTTCTTCAAATCCTTAAACAGGCACTGGTTAATGCAGCTTGGACTGGTTTGTAGTTCAAGTGTGGAGTGTAGCAGAGTAGTTTCCAGCTTGGCTTCTTTTATTCTTGAAGACTGCTAGATACTCCTGAACAGATCTGGATTCCATGCAATGGGAAGCAGCAAGAAGTCAATATCTGCTCTGCCTCATATGTGAACAGACATGTATTATGCTGGGATGCCAGGCTCTTTGGATCTGCTATAGGATTTTAATCATTTGAGCAGTATATGGAATTGGCCGGAAGAAGATTTGCTCTTATCCGCAGGTAAGTCAGCAACATATGGTGCCAGCTTCTCCCACAGGTACAACTGAGAGCCAGCCATGATGGTTTGGTAGTTGGCTATCCGGAGGGCCAGTGCCGAGGTGGAGTATTGGTGTCTACCCATGGCGTCAAGCTTCCTTCCCTCTTTATCTGGCGGGGCGGAAGAGGAGCCAGACCGTCGGTGCTGGATTTCCTCAGCTATCAGGGATGATGGAGGAGGATGTTTGATAAGGGATTGCCACGTGCCTTGCTTGATCTTGTACATATGCTCAATGCGTTTTGATGTAGCTGGCAGATCCGAAGGCACCTTCCACACCTTTTCCACTATCTCCTCCAAGCCTTCCAACATGGGGAAACCCACCGTAGCTGGGTTGTCACCGTAAATGCGACACAGGAGCTTGTCCTTCATCTTAGGCACCACTGACGATACATCAATCTCCAATGCCTTTGCCATACGGGTCATCTGGTCAGCGTAGATACGGAGGTCCTCAAAGGGGGAACTCGTACTCGGGCCCACGTTGTCATCTGGAGACGGTTCTGGCAACGATTCAGACCGATACTCGAAGTTGACATCAGCTTCCTCCTCCTCGGAAGCAGGGGCCGACACATTGTCTGCTGGACACAGCGGAGGTAGCCATCCACGCTGCCCTGATGTTGATGTTCTCGGATCCGAGGAGTCATACCCTGCTGGGGCCCCCTTCCACTGGCAACGGTATGCAGCCGGAAGATAGGAGGCCTGTCGGTGTCGTGATGCTAGGAAATGCTCTGAACCAGCGCTCTCCACATCGGAAAAACAGCGTCGACTCCAAGTGGGGGAAGCCAGAGACGTGGGAGATGGCTCTCTGGCTGCATGTCGGATCCGACGGTGGGTAGTCGGGCTCGGTACCGGTGAAGGGGAACGATGTCCACTCGAGACCACGACAAATGCATCCGGATCCGGTACCACCTCCTCAGGAGCAGAACGGACCGGAGAATTAAGATGAGGCGAAGGCGTACGTGGAGACACCAGCATTACATCATCAGCCAATTGGCGCTGTGGGGACCGAGAATGCCAATGCTTGGTCTTCTTCGGCTTCTTCGACAGAGGTTCCGAGCTGGCCCTCGGATCCGAAGCCTTTTTGGTGGATGACTTCTTACCCGCAGCCTCCGGTCTCGGAGTTGCGGTACCTTTTGGATCCGACGTCGGAGCCGACGTTGTAGGAACCGACCCCTTCAGCTTCGATCTCGATGGCGACTTCTTTGGATCCGAATGTGATGATGCCTTCTGTCTGGGCGAGTTCGGAGACATCGCCACCTGCGACCCCGCTTTTGAGGCTGCTTTACTCATTGCCCGAGATGTCGGTACCAACTTAGCAGACGCCACCGAACCTGCTCTAGATTGCCTTCCGGCAGGAGAAGAACTGTGGCTAGCCTTTGGAGAGGATAATGGAGTTTTTTCCACCACCGAAGGGGGTCTGGGAGCTTCTTCGCCATCCAGCACTTTCTGCCACAACGATGCCTTGAAGCGCGCAGACCTCTCTTGTCTGGCCTTATGGGTAAACTTCTGGCAAATTTTACAAGCCAGGACATTCTGACCCTCCCCAAGGCAAAACAGGCACAGATCATGCCCATCAGTCTGGGCCATCTTCATTTGGCACTGAGCACAGTGCTTGAACAAGGCCTTAGAGGACATCAAGGGGTTCAGGCAATACGCATTGTCGAAACAGTCCAAGTCAATACACACCGAGTCCAGAATCAGTCCAAATCAGTCAGAAGAAGAGTAAGTCAAATCCGAAGTCTGAGTCAATACCGAAATAACCCAACATACACTAGCAAGCACAGAGCTGCGAAGCAGATGTTCACTTCAAGTGGTGGCAAGAAGAGAACTGAGGGAAGGGGCCGTTGGTCGCTGTTAGGGCATGTGACCGTTTGGGCAGGAAACGGTTGCTTAGGCGCACGACCAACGGCCCCTTTGGAGCTCAAAAAAGCAGTAAAGAATCTTCCAGCAGTTGGCCTGCACCTGCGCAGTCCCATGTGTGGAGGCACAGAAGAACGAAGATGAACTTTGGGTTCTCTCTCTCCCCCCCTTCCTTCCTTCCTTCCTTCCTTCCTTCCTTCCTTCCTTCCTTCCTATCAAAGTTTATATTTTTTGCAAAACTGGGATGGAGGAATGGAGAATTGTTCCAAGAAGGCCACCTATCACCTTATATAATTTCTTCAGTACTATTTTGAGGATTTTAAGAATTAGTTGTTGAAACATGCTTGGCATATTCTGTATTTTCTAAATTGCTCAGATAGCCCAGGCAGACATTTATATTAATTAAAATATGGAATGTTACCGAAAGGTGGGTAAGAAGCACACACACTCATATTCTTTTTTAAAAAAATATTTAGAAAGAAAAGATAAAAATTACAATAGGAATAGAAAATACATAGAACCTTATGTAAAATAGATTGCTCTGATGAGAAAAAATACAAACACAGTATTACAGAACTTAATAAGATACTTTAACTTCTCTCCTTCAATTCTATTTTTTTTAAAGAAAAAGAAAGGTAGGTGAGTTATAGTGCTTCTAGACAGAGTATCTGATTCAACATTTTATATACCACATAATATTCAGCTTCACAATATTTGGTAGTTAATTTATTAGTATAACTGTTTAACTTAGCTGTTACGTCTATTTTAGTATATCTTATACCTTATAAATTTAATAATTTTACCTATTGTATATATGACAGAGTCATCTGCTCATGCAAAAAACCATAGTTAAGAATAGAGATGGGCACAAACCAAAATATGAACCAAAATTTGTGACGAACCAGGCCAGTTTGTGGTTTGCGAACCAGTGGTTCATCAGATCTCATTTCTGATGAACCACCACAAACTTTAGGCTGTTTGTTTGGTTCGTTTTTTGGTTCATCACTGCAGACAGTCTGGTGCCGATCAATCAGTTTCCTAGGCAACAGGGGATGGACTTCCTGCAGACCTTCTGCTGACCTGGAAGTGACCTTCTGCTGGCCTGGAACTCACTATTTTCTGACCTAGCTGTGACGTTTTCACGAACCAAATGAACTGGTTCACGAACCGGCGGGGGGGGGGAGGTTTGTGAAAGTTCATGGTTCGTGGTTCGTGAAATTTGATGAACCATGAACCACATGGTTCTTTTTTTTCTGGTTCATACCCATCTCTAGTTAAGAACAGTAATATTAGAAAAGAAAGAGAACATTTAGAAGCCTCTGTGGCCTAATTATATAAATCAGAATGTTTAAAAAATAATAGAATATGTAAGCTTCAAAAACTTCAAAGACTCTCATATTCTTTTCATGTTGGATATGAAAAATGAATGAAACTTCTAGCAACTTTAAAATATAAGGTGGAGGGGCAGTGAATGGTTTGGGAATGTATCACCAACATTAAGCAGGTGACCTGGTCAGCAATCTGAGTGACAGCCTTCAATAAGTAGAACATTTATATACAAGAAATAATATTTATTTAAAATTAACTCTGGTGGAGTACATTGTCCTTAATTAGAAGAGTGGTACAGATCTTCCATTACGAAATTAAGGTTGGGAAAGGAATTTAAATACTAGAGGACAGTTTTATTCTTCAATTTGCTGTCCATTTCAATGTTGAATATAATATAGGAAAAGCAACAGGGGATGAGGCACTGAGAAATTATGTACTGCTATTAGTCAGTAAAAGTTGACCAGCAGAGAGTAGTTGGCAGGTTAAACATTTTGTCCTAAGGGATCTATCTCTTGTAGGTCTTAAGAAAATGTCTGAAGCCAGAGTGGCATTTGGGGACACTTGTATACATATTAGCAATAGCTCATGTTTCCAATGATCTGAAATTCATTTCAGACATTGAAAATATAATTCATTTTTACTGCTTTTGTGAATGTAGTTACAATGACTGCTGAATTACCGGCTTAGCCATCAGCTATGATTATTTACAGGGCTTTTTTTCAGCTGGAACGCAGTGGAACAGAGTTCCGGCACCTCTTGAAAATGGTCACATGGCTGGTGGCCCCGCCCCCTGATCTCCAGACAGAGGGGAGTTTAGATTGCCCTCCGCACCGCTGGCGGAGTTTAGATCATTTTCGCCAATGGCAATTTAAACTTTAAAAAACTCCCCCTTTGTTCCAGCTGACCCAAAGAGATGTCATTGTGTGGTCCTGAGTTCCACCACTGAGTTCCACCACCTCTTTTCCCAGAAAAAAAGTTCTGATTATTTATCAAACTGAAGTCTAGTCCCTTTTAAAGTTTTGCTTTTGTTGGTTAACATCTATAATTACTCCCAAGGACAAAATCATATGTTCAGACATATATGAAGCCATTTTATGAGAATGACACAACTAATTCAAGGATGATGCTATGAACTAGGCCATGGATTTTTCATTAGCTCAAGCACAAAAGGTTGCTTTAGAACTAGTCTCATAGACTCATTCCATCATAACATTTTCATACTTATGCAACCACAAAAATGATTTAAAAGCCAATCTGTGCATTTAAAAGCTTTTCATCAACACATTGAGCCAGCTTTAAAATCAAACTAGTACAATCTGCCATCTGAAATAAATGCATGCTTTGTGCTATATTCATGTAAGGGTTGTATTAGAGTGATAGATTATATAATTGTTACCACTGTCTTCAAATATTAAATGCTCCAAAAAACCCCTCAAATTTTTACAAATAGTGAAATATACTTGATCGAATAATTTCCAGATAGAACACACAACTTTTTTTTCCTTCTGGACAAGAACCATTTCCAGTCATGAAGAAGTAGCCAAGGTTTACTTTCTTTAGGAATACTCAGTTCGTCAGATAGTGGAGTGATTTACAGAGTACTGTGTGTTGCAGTTGGATCTGGACCCTGATGATGCTGGGAGGAAACAAAAGAGCCACATTAGTCTCAGAGATAAGAAAACAGCTGGTGGTACAAAATAGGGTAGGAAATTTTATGGTTCAGGTAAAAAATTCCTATCTCTGAATAATTACTGAGATAACATTTATAAGCATTTTCAAGATTTAAACCAGATAAATATTTTAACTTTTAAATAAAAGATCAAACATCATCTCCAAATATTTTTCTGTACATACTTGAGCCTGTCCTTCACTCTGTAAAAAGGTATCCCACAGACAAATGCACTGGGCATCCAAATGAGCAAAGAAAGAGGGCCAAAGGGGCTCCCTACAGTCTAGATAAGTGACCCTGAACCTTAGCCCTACAAAAACAGAAAGCACAAACCAAAATTTAAAGGAAATATTTATGGGCACTGTACGGATTGATCCGATGATCCATCTGCAGAAGGCATGTGGTTGTGGATCTTACTGATGTCCCTTCTCCCCAAACACCATTTTCGACCCTGGGAAGTTGATTACTGGGGACATGGAACTCATAAGGATTAATAGCCACATGAGGAACTGCATTGTGAAGGGGAAGTAGGAGATGAAATTGCGTTTCTGCCTATTTCATCCGCAGAGTTGCACTGAAAGAAGGTGATTCTGCCTGTGTCCCAGTCTTCTGCACAGCCCCAGATCCTCTCAGCTTCTAATCTGTACAGGGAGTCCTAGATTCAGTTTTTCTGGAAGAAACCAATAAATATAGTACAAAAAAACCCCCTCTAATGTTTAAAATTGTATACAGTAAGCAATGCAGATAAAAGTTGAAAAGGAATATTTAAAATCAAAATAAGGTAATGATGTTTAATGTATATTAGAAGAGTGGGTGAAAGGAAAGATAGAAGCAAAATCAAGGAATTAGAAGTTTTGTTGCAGGCATACACCTAGAGAAAAAAAAGGATTGCTGAACGTATATGTGGTGATTTATTGTCTTTCTTCTCTGCTGGTGCCTATCTTTTTTCAGTCTTGACAGATGACTCCTGCTATTCAATATATAGTTACATTTTTGCTGAGGCTAACATTAAAAAAATTAGAGAGAAATAATCTTCATTTGTCCCTAGGCTCACATTGCCTCTCTTACAAGAGGTTTGAGATGTAAAATATTTGTGTAGACAAACACACCAGAAGAAAAATCATTACTTGGAATCAGAAAACTGTTTTATGACCGCCAAGATTTTTAAATCTCTTTTATGACATTGAAGCAGGGTTATGGCAGACAGCTCAGAATGACATGTGTATCACTTGTTTAAAAATGAACTGTTTCTTATATATGCCAATTGTTTACATTATATTCATACATATTTAACGTAAAGGCTTTAAAAAAATTCATTAACCTTCATTTAATGCCGGGTATAAAACAGTGTTGTATATTGATGGAACATGATTAGGGAATTAGGCATGCTTAAGCACTTTCTATCACAGCCAACGTACTGCTCACCAGTCATGAACAGGAAACTAATGGTTTGGATGTGTCCAAATGAATTCTGATATGCCAGTTTGCATTTTTACACTGCTTTCTTGCATGGTTTACAGTGGTTTTTTACAGCCATTGCCTCCCTTATCTACAGATGACTCCAATTTTTAAAAGCATGTAGTTAAATGAAAAAAAAGGTCTTGAGATTTTTGAACTAGGACTTACTACTGGTTTCTCTGTATGCCTTCAGTGTCTGCCCATGAACCCAGTTAATTTTGCAATAAACTTTTGTGATCTCTTCTTGAATAGATGCCACTAACTGCACTCAGATGCAAAGAGCCGCTAATGCAATGTACCTGATATTACATATTTAAAGCACGTATCCCACTGTGCAGGCTCAAAGAGGGGGGCAAACAGCAAGCAGTTCCCTGCTTTACAATACAAGTAAGTCATTTTAAAGACTTGACCATGATTCAGCGCAATATGTATCTTTATTGTCAATCAGTTGAGAAAATTTAGTACTTGGAATGGACAAAAAGCTGCAATGCCCTGTCTCTGTAGAATAAGTGACTTTTGCATAGCCCCAAAGCTTCTTGAGACAAACTTCAATAATCACTATCAAGGTGAAAAAAATTATGAGTAAAGAGGCGTGAACACCCACTGATTTGGCCAGTCACAAATAGAGAGCCAATTATTAGATGATCGGTTTGACTATTTTTCAACTTGTTTGGAAGGTTAGTTTAGTGTATTGCTTCCCAACCAGGTATCACAATACAGTCTGCTTTTAATGCATATGCATTCTCACTTCCCTTCTCCCATACTTGAAGCATGATTTCTCTGCACAGCAGGCAATTGTTTAAACAGACAAATCAGTCACAAATCATATAAAAAGAAAACAGACATCCGGTGGCACCTTAAAGGCTAACAACCTTTATTTCAGTATGAGTTTTTGTGAATCAGTTCTTTTCCTGAGATATATACATATCTCTCCACACATCTCAGAAAGTGAGATGTGGCTTATAAAAGCTCATATTAAAATAAATGTTAGTGTTAAAGATGCCACTGTGCTTTAGTTTCATTTTGCCATAACAAACTGACACAGCTACACCCTTTGCACAAATCATATGAATCAGCCATAAAATGAATGCTATGTTTTAATAAAACCCTACCACTCTGTTTTCATGTATTCATTAGCAACAGTCAGGACTCATTTTGAGGGGGAATGTGCAGGAACGCAGTTCTGGCAGTTCTCCCAAGAGGTCACGTGTCAGGTGGCCCCGCCCACCTGATTTTTGGCCATTTTGGGCCCGTTTCGGCCTGGATTGGGGCCAAAATGGCCCAGATTGGGTTGGTGCCAGGTTGGGGAACCCTCCCCTGCCTGGCACTGACCCGGTCCCAGCTGTTTCAGCCCCATTTCGGCCTCCTTACTGCAGCCCCCTGATTCTCATGGCTATTCCTTTGCTCAGGTCCAGCAACCCCAGGAATGACTTTTCTAGGGTCAAAAGGGACTGCAGAAATGAACACAGGAAAATGGCCGTATTTGAGTTGACCATTTGGGGACCATTTTGGCCAGGATCGGGCCTCTGACGGGTCTTGGATCACTCTCCTGCTCAGCAGTGGCCCAATCCTGACCATTTTGGGTCCCTTTTGGGCAATTTTCAGTCCCTTTTTGCCATTTTGGTCCCAATTTCGGCCCTGAATGGTCAGGATTGGGTCCAAAACAGCCAGGATAGGTGATGTCAAGGGGTGTGGCACATGCAAATCAATGATGCTAATGACACACTTCTGGTGATGGCAAGGGGCATGTTATTCTATGAGTTATTCTAATGAGTTCCTGCAGCTCTTTTTCTACGAAATGACCCATGGCTACAGTAATAACTGCTGATTGGTATGAATCCACAGGGTCTCTGCTTATGTGTAGGTTTGCAAAACCACAATTCAAACCTGTTCAGCAATTATTTGCAGCTGTTTGGCATGAACCAAACAGATGGAGTGATTGGCTCACATCTGATCAACGCCTTCAAAGTAAGTTCAACTCTAAAAACATTTGGGCCAATGTTTCATGGCATTCCTAATTATAAGCGCATGTCCTTTGTCATCAAGGTTGTTGAGAACGGTGAGTGTCGAAGTCTGCATCATGCCTACTTCATCCATAAAGAATTATGGCAACACCATTGGGATGATATCCTAGCACAAGTGCAGAGAAAAATGCCAAATATCCCTTGAAACGTCATGGTTATTATGGTTATTTAAGCTGATCCAGACTTTGGGGGAAATTTTTTACCATGATTGCTTATTTCTGGGTAGAAAATTACTGGTTTGGAAGTCATATTTATGTTTTCCCCTCTTTAGGACCCTTATTTTAAATGGGAAATCAATTCACGGGTTTGGGGCAGCTCTTTATAAAGGTAATGATGCCAAATTTGCACAGAACATAGTTCTCCTTCTAATCTAAATACCACCTAAGTTTCAAGCAGAATTAATGGGGGGCAATTTTTAAAAAAACCCCAAAGTAGGTACTTCTCTGCACAGCTGTACTTATCCCTATTGATTTCTAAAATGATGGTAGACTAGCAAGAGAGCTCAAGAGCAAAGGCCCCTCCCCCCATCTGCATTCATTTCATTTTCCTACTCTTACAGGGACTGACTGACAGTAAAAAACATTTACCTTTTTGCTGAAAACTATCAATTTCCCATGCTTCTGGACTGTAGTCTGTTTAATAAAGTAAGGAATGAGATCTACAGTTTTTCCATTATTCCCTATGAACACCTTGGGCGGGGTGGGGGGGCTGAAATCATCATTTATCAACCAAAATTGCAGCAGAGTGTCTTCTGCCTGTTTCAAGCAAATTACATCTCCATTATTCTGGTTGTGAAGAGCTAAAAAATTAGCACCTGCAGTGTGAGAAAAATTGCAGTTGAGTGTCTTCTGTCTGTTCTTCAAAGAACCCCCAAGTTTCAAGAAAATTAGGCAAAGAGTTTAAATACTATGGCCCCATGACCCCCCCTCGCCATTATAACTGTATATCCATAATTATTCATGGGGGACTTTTGAGGGGGGTTGGAGTAGTTGTTTTTCAACCAAATGTCACCAAACGTGTAGCGGAGTATCTTCTGCCTGTCCTTCAAGGACCCCCCCCCCCCCGTTTCAAGCAAATTGGACAAAGGGTTTGAATTCTATGGGCTCCTGAACAAGCCCAGGTTTTCTGCTTTGAGGGAAAGGAAACTATGGCCATGTTGGCAGCTTTTTGTGGGATTTCTGATGTCTCCGTTTGCAAAATGAACACAGGCAGTTTTGCTTCTGTTGTCGTGGTGCTGTGAAAACTGCCTGCATCCATTTTGCAAACAGACATCATAAATCCCGCAAAAAAAGCCACCAGCATTCAGTGAGTAGGGCACTCTTTTTGGACGTGTGGAAATGGCCTCTCTCTCCAATCCATATGTGAGAGGGAAAGAAGAGTGGCAGCTCTCTGCAGCTTGGGATTTGCTGGGAGCGCTCCTGCTCCTCCCTTGCTAGGGTCTGATTGGAAGGGAGTGATGCCATTTCAAGGAAATCAATACATGCAGGGCTTTTTTTCTGGGAAAAGAGGTGGTGTAACTCAGTGGTGCACTCAGGACTGCACAATGATGTCACTTTGGGTCAGCTGGAACAAGGGGTGTTTTTTAAAGTTTAAATCGCCCTTGGCGAAAATGGTCACATGGCCAGTGCCCTGCCCCCTGATCTCCAGACAGAGGGGAGTTTAGATTGCCCTCCGTGCCGCTCCAGTGGTGTGGAGGGCAATCTAAACTCCCCTCTGTCTGGAGATCAGGGGCGGGGCCACCGGCCATGTCACCATTTTCAAGAGGTGCCGGAACTCCATTCCACCACGTTCCCGCTGAAAAAAAGCCCTGAATACATGTGCTCATGATGCATGGCTGGTAAGCATCTGAACTTGAAAAAAACAATGGATTTTGGAGGGTTTTTTTGTTATTCCAAATATTTTGGATTTGTGTTAGCATTCCAGAGAATCAAGGTAATGATTTGAAACTGCAATATCTATGTATATTTTTGGCTCAAGAGTTTTGTTTTACATACCCCTAGTTCTAGATGGCAGCAGTCACTTGAAATGGGACATAGAAAACTCTGAACTTGATCTGAAAAAGCCAGGCTTCACACATAAAAAATAGTCATATAAATTGCTTGAGGGGGTATGAGGTGATACTATATCTATATACAAAGACATTGTGTCTATCAAGTAATATTATTTTAGCAATGTCCTTGAAAAATTATTTTTCGCTGCATGTCACAATGACTCTTATTTGGCTTTAGCAAAGTTTTAGTGAGCAAAACTGAAAGAACTGGACACAGATTATCTTCTCTCCATTGAATGGCAGCAGTATCAGTGGTCCTTTCAAGGATTACACACACACACACACATGTGCATGCATGCATGCACACATACCCATGCACACACACAAACACCATGTTCCCAGCGGGTAGCATCACTAAGTTAAAGTTCTACTAGGATCTCTAAACATTGTCACTTACTTTTGATAGTGCAAGACCCGTAAATAGGCACTGGAGTTAATGAAACTACTCCTCTGAAATGCAAGTATAGCACTTCAAAAAGGGGCCTAACTTAGTTTTAATAGCTATTTGACATGCCTGGTGAATCTTCAGATTTTCATAGTTTATTCTCACTCTCCTTCCTCATACATGATGATGTAATGAAATACTATGAGATCTTTAACCTTTCCAACAAACCAAGTTTTAATCTTGGGCTGTTTGCACGTGCTTCATCTTTACTTCCTTACTGCAGCACTTTTTTAAAGTGGCATCCACATGACATCAGCCTCTGTTCATCTTGTTTCTATGTTTTCAGGTCCCATGCACATTAACACCTTTTTCCTTACCTCAGTTCCTGTGGCAGCCATATCCTTTCCACACCACCAGAGGGCTTTTTAAAGCTAAAAACCCTGTAATAATTATATCGCTATAGTGTTATAACATTATAACAATCTATCATGACAATATACTAGTTTCCAGCTTTCATTTCTTTAAAAAAGTATGTTTGGTTGTGGAGTTATAAGGAGAAATGTAGCCAGTGCCTTTCCTCCTATAACTTTCCTATACTGTAAAAGAATTATTTTTTTCTATGACAGCTTACTACAATGGATGGTTATAACATTATAATGTTGTAGCAATAGAGCTATTAATGATTTTTTAAAATTACTTTTAAAGCCCTCTAGTAGCAGAGAGTGATGGTAGCCACAGAGGACTGAGGCAAGGAAATATCCAGTCGGTACCTTTCTGCATGTAATTTAAGCCTGTTGCTTCAAGTCCTATCCTCTGCTGCCAACTGGAACAGCTCCTTGCCCTCCTCCAAATGACAGCCTTTCAAATATTTAACGAGAGCAATCATGTCCCCCCTCAATCTCCTCTTCTCCAAACTAAACATTCCCTAGGCCCTCAGCCTTTCCTCGTAGGGCTCAGTCTCCAGACCCCTGATCATTCTCGTCACTCTCTTCTGCATTCTCTTAATTTTGTCCACATCCTTTCTGAAGCGAGGCCTCCAGAACTGCACACAGTACTCCAGGTGTGGCCTGACCAAGGCAGTATAGAGAGGGACTATGACCTCCTGCGATTTTGATGCAATGGCCCTTTCGATACCACCCAAGTCTGAGTTTACCTTTTTTGCCACCGCATTACACTGACTGCTCATATTTCGTTTACAGTTCACTCTTACTCCAAGATCTCTTTCGCATACACTACTACCTAGAAGTGTATCCCCCATCTTGAATTTGTGCTTCACATTTTTGTGGCCCAGATGTAATACTGTGCACTTATCTATATTGAATTGCATCCTGTTCACAACTGCCCGCTTCTCCAGAGTATTCAGGACTTGTTGAATTTTAACTCTATCTTCCTGGCTAATTGCCACTCCTCCCAATTTGGTATCATCAGCAAATTTAATGGGTAGCCCATTTATCCCTTCATCCAGATCATTGATAAAAGTATTGAAAAGTACCGGGCCCAAAACCGAGCCCTGCGGCACCCCACTGGACACCTCCCTCCAATCTGATGAAACGCCATTGACCACCATTCTTTGGGTGCAGGCCTCTAACCAGTTCCCTATCCACCAAACTGTCCTATAGTCCAGTCCGCAGTCTTCCAGTTTACCCATTAGAATGTCATGGGGAACCTTATCAAAATCTTTACTGAAATCCAGGTAAATCACATCAACAGAGTTCCCACAATCCAGTAAGCTCATCACTCGATCAAAGAAGGAGACCAGGTTGTTCTGACAAGCTCTGTTGAGGACAAAACAATGTTGACTTGCCTGGATCACTAAGCAGTCCTTCAGATGCTTACAGATCGATCCCTTTAAAATCTGCTCTAATATCTTTCCAGCAACAGAAGTCAGAATGGCCAGCCTGTAGTTTCCCGGGTCATCCTTTTTCCCTTTCTTAAAGATTGGGACAACATTCGCTCTTCTGCAATCTTGTGGCACATCCCCAGTACTCCAGGAGGCCTTGAAGATGATGGACAGAGGCTTTCCAAGTTCTCTAGAAAGTTCTTTGAGCACTCTTGGGTACACACTATCCGGCCCAGGGGATTTGTATTCGTCCAGTGCAGCCAGGTGCCTCTCCACAACCTCTCTGTCAATGTCAACTAGCCCCCCAGATGTCCTGTCATGTCTTCTACCACGCTAGATGGGCTCGAGTTCTTCAGGGAGGAAACAGAGGCAAAAAAGTAATTAAGCTTGTCTGCTTTTTCTCTGTCCTCTGTCAGAGTTTCTCCTTCTACTCTCAACAGTGGTCCAATTTCCTCTTTTACCTTGTGTTTTCTTCTCACATATTTGTAGAATTTTTTCTTATTGTAGTGAGCCCCCCTGGCCAGACCCAGCTCATACTGAGCTTTGGCTTCTCTGATGGCTTCTCTGATGATCTGTAGTACCTAGTAACCCTCATATATTCCTCTTTAGAGGTCTGTCTTTCTCTCCATTTCCTGAACATTTCCTTTTTCTTCCTTAGCTTATTCTGGAGCTCTCTGTTCATCCATACCGGTTTCTTGGAGCCCTTACCATGTTTCCGTCTTGCTGGAATAGTGAGGGCTTGAGCTTGCAAAAGCTCATGTTTGAGAAGAGCCCACCATTCACTCGCTCCTTTCTCTTCCAGCACACTCCCCACAGAATGACTCTCATCAAGCCACTGAGTTCATTGAAGTTGGCCCTACGAAAATCTAACCTACGAGTCTGGCTATGAAGTTCCTTGGCTCCCCACAGCAACTGGAATTCAAGGAGGACATGGTCACTTCCCCCTAAGGTCCTCACCACCTTCACCCCATCTACCAATTCTTACCTATTGGTTAATATTAAGTCTAGTATGGCTGAGCCCCTTGTGGCTTCCTCCACCATTTGAAAAAGGAAGTTATCGATCAGGCAGGTTAGAAAGTTGTATGATTCTTGTTGCTTTGCTGAGCTTTTCTCCCAGCACACATTGGGGAAGTTGAAGTCACCCATAATTATAAGGTTCTGATATCTGGATACTCTACCAATCTGTTCAAGGAGGGCAGCTTCCATTTCCTCTCCCTGGTCAGGCAGTCTGTAGCAAACTCCAACAACAATATATTTGTCCTTCCTCCCCTTATTTCCACCCATATACTTTCCACTGGGCTGTTAACCACATTTTCCAGAACTTCCTGACAATCAAGCCCTCTCCTCACATACAATGCCATTCTGCCTCCTCTTCTATCCTTCCGGTTTTTCATGAACAACTTGTACCCATCCACTACCATATTCTAGTCATGGGAATCATCCCACCAAGTCTCAGTAGTTCCTACTATATCGTAGCTCTCTGTTTGCAAGAGAAGCTCAAGCTCTTTCTTCTTATTACCCATACTTCGGACACTGGTATTTGAGCATTTGTAGCCTTGTACCTTTGTTTGATCTGTCCTACCCAGGTGGGTCCCCACTGTTATCACTTCTTCATTGAAATCCCCATGTTGATTGTCCCCTTCCCCTTGCGGCATCAGTTTAAAGCTCTCCTGATGAAGCTCTCCAGGTACTTTCCAAACATTTTCTTCCCTAACCTTGAGATGTGAAGCCCATCATGTGCGAAAAGGCCTTCTCTGAGAAAACTTATCTTGTGGTCCCAAATCTCAAAGCAGTCCTGCCAGCACCACCACCACAGCCAATGATTCATCTCGAGTATGGTCTACTCCCTTTGCATTCCTCTTCCTTTGACAGGAAGGATAGAAGAGAATACCACCTGTGCCCCCACTGTCTTCAACTGTCTACCAAGAGCTTCATAGTCCTCTTTAATTCTCGCAATGGTATTTGTGGCCATGTCATTCGTTCCCACGTGAACCAACACAAATGGGTACTGATCAGTTGGTCTGATCAGTTTTGGCAGTCGGTCTGTAATATTTTGAATTCTGTCAAGCAACACATCTCTCGGAGTAGGGGATCTGGCCTGGACACATGACGTTCCATACCCCTGAGCAGAGAGTCCCCAACGATCACCACCTTCCATTTTCTTCCACTTCCGTGTGGCCCCATGCCCTCTTCACTCCCTCCTCCAGGTCTTTGTGGTTTTCCTTCCATTCTCGGCTCCATCACCATCTCAAGCACCTCAAAACGATTCTTGAGCTCCAGTGGACCAGAGCATCACCTTAGTCTACGTCTTCTGGTTTGTATTGCAGAACTGAGAGGAGGCTCAGAAGGGAGATCAACTCTTCCTTCTTCTCTTGGACTTATTTCTTCATGCTTGTGCAGAGCCCCCAGGCTCTTCTCAATAAAATCTTCCCCTTCCTTGATTTCCTGAAGAGTGGTGATCCTCTCCTCCAGGCTCTGAATCTTCTCATGTAACTCTCCATATGAATGTCCCTCTGAACACAACAATTGCACTATTCTTATGCTTGACTATCTTTTTTAATTCCTGTGCTCCCATATTTTCCTCAATAAATGCTAATCTTGTTTTGGAAAAGATCTGGTTGTTTTGGGGTTACTGATTGCTTATTAGAGGCACTTGGAGCTTGCCTGCCCACTATCCAGGTGAAAGATCCCTTAATTGCATGTTCTTCTCCCCCTAATTGGCAAGTGTGTCAGTTCTCTAAGCTAGCCAGGCTGTGAAAGCAGGAAGTGGCTACCTCCTGACACTGAGTTTAACTCCCCCAAATTGGTTGTGGTCCTGGGTGAGTCCCAAACCCAAGTTAGAGAGTCCATATATGTCTAAGGAAACACATAAAAGCGAGCACACATGGTAACAAAACTGTGCATCCAAATTTTTGTGCTGTGAGAACCAAATCTTATCCTGGTGTTAGTTACAAGAAGGACCTGATGGACTTTCAATCCATTCTGCTCCACCCAATAAATTATTGAACTAAGGCTGTTACAGAGCTTCATGAGAATATTTGGAAGTTTTATGATTTTTCAGTACTTGGTACAAAATTGTAGCAATCATGGTTAATAAAATTTGATAGAACTATTGCCATTAAAACTGGTTCCAGTTTTTGCATTAATGGCAGAAAATGGTGTATAAGTGACATAAATATTTTGTAAAAATAATATCAAAGAAACAAATTAAAATAGGAAATCTGCAAAAGAGCTCCAGTGGACCAGAAATCTGGTATTTTCTTTTTGCAGAAATCTGCAAAAGAAAATAGAAGGCACGAGTATGGTCAATACTGCTCATGTATAAAAATAAATGTATTTATTTATATTATTTATAGTCTGCCTTTTTTCTGAAACTCAAAGCAAATTACACAGTTAGTAGTCAATTTTGAGACATTTCAATAAACAATGTAATAGGGTATACAAATGCAAATTTGCAAAGATTTAAAACTAGCAAATATCCAATACAGAGTTAAAAAATGCTAAAACAGAGCAAAGCATTTCTATGACCAGCATATTAAACAACATAGAAACTATCCAGTAGGATAGAGAACACATAGTAGTAAAGTCTATAGTCCCTTTCCCCTTACTTATGTATCTCTGTTAGACAAATTCCTTACTCTACAGCCCTCCTATCTGAGTAAAAGGCCCTCTTGAATAATTCAGTTTTGCATAGTTTATGGAAAGCAAGGAGAATGGGAGCTTAACTGACCTCTTCAGATAGGTCATTCCATAAGGTGGAGGGCACAGCAGAGAATGCATGTATACAGGCAGCTGTTGCTTTTGCCCATGTACAAGGTTGTACCAGCAGAAGGCCATGAGCAAAGCTGCGGTGGTAGATCATAGGGAAAGAGGTGGCCCCATAGTTAAAGATGGACCAAGGCTGTGAAAAGCTTTGTATGTCATAGCCAATAACTTGAATTGAGCCCTGAAGCTGATAGGTAGCCAATGGAGTGACTGCAGAATGAGTGATATTCATGGACCTCTTAGCTCCTGATAATAACTGATCTGCAGCATTCTGCACCAACTGAAGTCTCTGAATTAACTTAGAGGGGAGACCTATGCACAGAGCATTACAGTAGTCAAGTCTCAATATTACCATGGCATGGATACAGGTGGCCAGAGCAGCCGTATCAACATAGAAGGCCATTATCCAGGCTAGACAGAGTTTGTAGAAAGTATTTTTGCAGCTTCTTGAATTTGCTTTTCTAGCAGTAGCACTAGACCCAATATAGCCCCTAGGCTCTTAACTGAGTCTTCCAGGTCAGATGAAGTCCATCAAAAGTGGGGACTACAATGCCTTCCCAACCAGCATTACTTCTGACTTGTCTGAGTTAAGTTTCAATTCGTTCATGTTCAGCCATTTGACCACAGCTGTTAGGCAGTGACCCAAGATCTCTATTGCATCATGCAGTGATTTGGTTGTTATAGTGATAGCACTGAATGTCACAGCAATGAATGAGTTCTCCTAAAGGCTAGCCCAGTCTCATCAGATCTTGGAAGCTAAGCAGGGTCAGTACTTGGATGGGCAACTATCAAGAAAGACTCCGTAGTAAGGCACTGGCAAACCATTTCTGTTTCTCAATTGCCTTGACAGTCTCTTGTTGGGGTTGCCATAAATTGACTGTGACTTGAAAGAGCGCGCGCGCACGCACGCACACGCACACGCACACACACACACACAATATGGGGGATAAAATTGCACTCTGTGGAACCTCGTAAGATAATTCCTACTCTAGAGTTAGCTGGTCTTCAACAGCAATCCTTTGAGTTCATTCCATGAGAAAATATTTAACCCAGTCCAAGGTACATACCTCAATTCACTTTTGCCTCTAAAGGCCTCAGCAAAATGGCATGATCTACTGTACTGAAGGCTGCAGTTAGATCCATGATTAGCAAAAAAGAAGCATGGCCTTTGTCTACATTCAGGTGGAGATATCAACTAAAACCGCCAGAGCCATCTCTGTCCCTATAGCCTGGCCTGAATCCAGACTGAAAAGTGTCCAAAGTACAAAGAAGATCCAGAGTTGGTCAGCTACTGCTGTCTCAATCACTTTACCCAGGAAGGGCAGATTGATAATTGGCCATGCCATTTTTGTCTAGGGATTGTTTTTTAATTAGTGAGGGGATAACAGCCAGTTTGAATGGCCCAGGGAACATGTCCTGAGTTAGTGACTGATTTATGATAGACCTCAAGGATTCATTTGTGTGGTCCTTACATGATTTTAACAGCCAAGAAGGGCAAGGATTCAGTGCACAAGTAGTGGCCTTCACAGATGCCAGGATCCTGTAAACATCCATCATTGTAACTGGGTCAAAGTGGCCCATATGTGAGTCAGACAGTGTATAAAACATTTCTTCCACCTCACTTATATTACAGCTGGCATCCAGATCAAAGTGTATTTGTGATATTTTATTGGAAAAAAATTTTTTTGCAAAGGTATCACAGCTAATTGTCTGTTTTTGAGATTGTAAAGATTCAGATTTAAGAGTTAGATGATGTCAGGATACCTTGAACAATTGGGATGGTCGTGAACTAGCTGATTCAATGGTTGCAGAGAAATAATGTGTATTTGCTGTTCTTATTGCTGCTTCATAGGTCTGCCGATGGACTCTAAACAACAACAACAAAAGGCCTACATTCATGCATTCCTATATCAAAGTTGATTTCATGGTCTGGTGTTTTAATGCTATTTAGTGCTGCTGCTTTGATTGTATTTTTATATTGTTTTTGCATCATTGCATTTCAAACTGCCTTGAATGTTTCTTAGAGAAGAAAGGTGGATATATGTGTTTAAAATAAATACATAAAGTCAGGGAAGATATGGGAAACTTTATTTGAAAAGTGCTTAGCAAACAACATGGGCTACCTAGAGGTCCCTCGTATCGCCCTGAGGCAGTCTTGAGCAATCCCCTTGATTATCAGGAAGGTGTTACTGAGATGCCATGATGGCTAAAGATTTGCCACTACCACGGCCTTAAAATTAATGATAGCCCATGTGTGGACTAATCCCCCCTTCCTCCATCTGCAATCTGCCTGTCACCCTTATCATGTCATATTATTTTGATTACAGTGATTACCTTTTAAAATTACTGACTCTCAAAAAAACATAGACCCCAAAGTGATAGAGCTTCCATTACATACATACATACGAGTCATAAACAGTGGGGAGAGGAGAAGAGCCAATCCCAGTCCTAATAAATCCTCTTGAACTGGAAATATGGCTGTCACATGTGGCCCAGCCGAATGCATTATTTATTCATTTATCTCCCTCCTTGCCCAACATATGTTCGTATTTCAGAAGTCTAGTGCATGTTAGAAGTACTCTCACACATTTTCCAAATGAAGGATAATTTATTCTTTTAAAGTGCTCTGACCAAGAGTTCATCATATTACATTGTACTGGCAGAAGAACAGTGAATAATGCCTGTCCGGGGTCTGAGGCACAGCCCCCGGCCTCAACAAGAGGAAGCAGGGGGAGGCAGCCAGGAGACAGCAGTCCTGCCACCTCAGCCAGCAGCCAGGGCCAGAACCTGCCTACACCAAAGGGAGAGGGCAGAGGCAGGAAGAATTGGGACCCAGCAGCAGCCCAAACAGGGCCCTTACCTGCAAAGGGGGAGAAGCAGCCACAGCAACTCAGAGCCACGCCCCAGCATCCACCCCAGCTTGAAGATGGCAACCTGACTCAGGAGGTGCTCAGAAGCCAGCCCCTCCGGGTAGAGCTGCTGAGGGCACTCTGTGGGAAGAGCTGGGCAGCCAGCCAAGGGGCCGCAGCTGGGCCCACCTTCCCTAATCAGCTCAGCCAGAGAAGCCCAGTAGCCAGCCAACATGGTGCAGCTGTGGCTGATCCCGGCAGCCCAGCCAGCTACCCCTGCTGCAGCAGCTTGAGACAGCCCATGGCCACGCCAGGGCTAGAAGACAGCAGCCTGGCTCAGGAGTTGCTAGAAGCCAAGCCTCTACAGGGGGGGCTGCCACAGGCATTCTGCGGGAGGAGATGGGTAGCCCCGCCCAGCATTGCCAAGCAGGCAGCACGGAAGCTGGCTAAGGCAGCTCCTCGTGAGCAAGGCCAGGCAAGCTCAGTAGCTCAGAGGCTGGCTGGGGCAGCCCCTCGTGAGCAAGGCCAAGGAGCCCTCAGCTGGGGATGGCTCACACTCAACCCCACCCTGCCAGCTAGGCAAAGGAGCCCAGAAGGGATTAGTGGTTGGAGGGAAACACCTGGGGGAACGCACAGCTGGGCCCGGTCAGGAGAGGGAACAAGCCTGGAAGGAGGGCGGGGTGGAGATAGGAAGCCCTATAAAGGGTGGCTGGGAAGAGCTCTGAGGTGGTGGGTGTGAGTGAGGAGTGATGATGTGGAATGAGAGCAGTAGGATGCAAGGGTGGAGGCTTGGAGGAGAGTTCTGGAAGGACGAGATGGAGGACACAGAGGGTAAGCAGGCCAGGTTGAGCAGGCCAGCGAGTGGACTGAGGGGGAGTCTGGGTGAGGTATACCGCCCCTCCTTCCACAGAGCAGGGTCCTGCAGAGTCCCTGGCCCCCCTGTGACGTCAGGAGCAGACCGCCCAGTGCCACGCCCAGCGCCAGCCGCGGCAAGCCCTGACAAGTTGGTGGCCCGTACGGGGAAGGTCGTTCCAACGCAGGCGCCAGGCGAGGGGATGCACCCCAACGCCACGGTACAGCTCAGACCATGGCTAGAGGCACACCTGGACGAGATGTGGAGGAAGCTGGTGGCAACCTTCCAAGCAGCTCAAGTGGAGCTAGTGCAGGCGGTGGAGAACCAGATACAAGCCTGCACCCCTGCAGCCACCCCACCAGTGGTATGCACATTTGCGTGGGAAATTAACCCACCAGCCGGCAAGGCGGTGCAGGGTCTGTGCGCCACCGTGAGAATAGGACGGCAGACCCTACAAGCCCTATTGGACTCAGGGAGCGCAGTATCAGCAATTCGTTTCCAACTCATCCCAGCTGACACCCCAGTGCACCGCTGGGTCCCAGTGACAGACGTGATGGGCCGCACCCAGCCGTACCCTATGGTCTGGATCACAGTGGAATACCTGGGAGCGCTCCGCCGCCTGGAAGTTGCCAAGGTAGCCCACTTACCGCTCCCTATGCTGCTGGGGAGAGATGCCCCGGGGTTCTCCAGGCTACTTAGGGAGGCAGCCGAGGGACTGGCAAACCCACAGGTGGCCCCAGTGCTGCAAGTGGAGGAGGCTCCCGACCCAGACGAGGGTCCCTCTACCAGACCAGGGGCAGGCCCGCGGGCCAAGGACCCAGCGGGACCTCCGGCCGACCGCCCCTTCTGCGAGGCCCAAGGGGCAGATGAGTCCTTACAGCGCTTGCGGGAGACAGCAGCTCGTGAGGAGGACCGAGTGCAGGATGAGCGGAGGTCCCAACGGCTTCCCCGCATTGAGAAGCAAGGAGGGGTGTGGGTCCGCCTAGCCCGTGCCCCAAACGGCCAGGGAGAGATCCGCCAGCTACTGGTGCCAGCAGCTTACCGGGCAGAAGTCCTCCGCACGGCCCATGAGCACGCTTGGGCCGGGCATCTGGGGCACCACAAGACCCTGAAGAAGATCCTCGAGCGGTTCTTCTGGCCCTCCGTGAACGCGGACGTGAAGGCCCACTGCCGCTCGTGCCCCACCTGTCAGCGGGTGGCAGCCCGGCGCCCACCGAAGGCTCCCCTCTCCCCGCTGCCCGTCATGGAGACGCCCTTCCAACGCATCGCGATGGACTTTATCGGCCCACTGCCACGCACGCCCCGGGGCCACCGCTTTGCCCTGGTGATCGTGGACTATGCTACACGATTCCCTGAGGTCATCCCGCTTAAGACGATGCAGACCCCGGGGATGATACGAGCCCTGTCCAAGCTTTTTGCCATGGTGGGACTGCCTGATGAAATCTTGACAGACCGGGGGGGGGGGGCCGTTCCGGGCCAAAGCCATGCGTCAACTCTGCCAGAATTTGGGGATCCGGCAGGTATTCACCTCGGCATACCACCCTCAGACCGACGGTTTGGCAGAGCGTCTGAACCAGACCGTCCAGGAAGCCTTGAGGAAGATGACACGGGACAAGCCTCGACAGTGGGACCTATACATCGACCCCCTCATGTTTGCCCTTAGGGAGACCCCGCAGGCGTCCACCGGCTTTAGCCCCTTCGAACTGCTGTACGGGCGCAAGCCGCGGGGGATGCTCTCTCGGCTGGCGGAACGGGGGGGTCCCCGCACCAGCAGCCCTGCTCCCCCCATACCGGAGTACATGAGCCAGCTCCGTGAGCGGGTGCAGCAGTCCCAGGCCGAGGCCAACCGCCAGCTGACCCACGCCCAGACAAAGCAGAAGGCGGCCTACGACCGGGGCGCAAGGATGAGGACCTTCCAGGTCGGAGAGAAGGTCCTGGTACACCACTCGGTGTTCCCACGGGAGGAGGGGGACCCATGGAGGGGCCCTTACCAAATTCGGAGGGTGCTGGGCCCCACCACCTATGAGCTGCAGTGCGGGCCAGGCCAACGCCGATGGAGAACCCTGCACGTGAACCTGCTCAAGCAGTGGCATGAGCGGCCAGAGGACGGGTGCGCCTTGGCTGAAGACCCCTTAGACCTCCCAGACAGCGAGCTGCCATGGACTGCTGACGCCCCGGAGTTCGAGGAGCCAAAGGTGGATCCACAACTCAACTCTGCACAGAAGGCCCAGCTACAGGCCCTGTGGAACCAAGTGCCCGGGGTCTTTTCAAGACGCCCTGGGGTCACGAACCTGGTGCACCATGCCATCCCCACCCAGCCGGGGCAATCTGCACGGGCAACCTGGCGACCCATCCCCCGGAAGCAGTGGGAGGCGGTGGATCGGGAGACGGAGGAAATGCTGCGCCTGGGGGTGATTGAACCGTCCCGAAGTGAATGGCGCAGCCCCATCGTGTTGGTGCTGAAGCCAGATGGGTCGACTCGGTTCTGCGTCGACTACCGCGAGCTGAACAAGGTGGCCAAGTTCGACGCGTACCCCATGCCCCGGGCGGATGTTCTGGTGGGGCAGTTGGGGCCCGCACGGTACCTATCCGCCCTCGACCTAACGAAAGGGTACTGGCAGGTGCCAGTTCGCCCCGAGGACAAGGAAAAGACAGCCTTTGCCACCTCCCGGGGCCTCTTCCAGTTCCGCCGCATGCCCTTCGGCCTCCATGGGGCAGCGGCTACCTTTCAGCGACTGGTGGACCAAGTCCTGGGGGACTGTCGGGACTTCGCAATGGCTTACATTGATGACATCGTCATCTTCAATCCCGACTGGCCCACCCACCTGCAACATCTGGAGAGAGTCCTCACCGCGCTCCAGAAGGCGGGGCTGAAGGCCAACCCCAAGAAGAGCCACTTGGGGTTCCAAGAACTCAAGTACCTGGGGTTTGTCATAGGGGGTGGGCAGGTCCGCCCTCCCCCTGAGAAGGTGGCCTCCATCGGGGATGTCCCCCAGCCTCAGACCAAGCGTCAGCTCAGGCGGTTCCTGGGGCTCCTCGGCTACTACGGGCGCTTCATTCCCCATTTTGCATCTCGCGCAGCCCCCCTGACAGACTGCCTGAGGAAGGGCAGCTCTAGTCGCCTCAGCTGGACGCCAGAGCGGACGGCTGCCTTCCAAGATTTACGCACCGCCCTGTCAGACACCACAAAGCTCTGGAACCCCGACTTTGAGAGGCCCTTCATCCTGGCAACTGACGCGTCGGCCTCGGGCCTCGAGGCGGTCTTGATGCAGGAGCGAGACGGGGAGAGGGTGCCCATCTTGTTCTTAAGCCGCAAGCTCCAGCCAGCAGAGCAGAAGTATGCCACCCTCGAGAGAGAAGCCCTCGCCATCAAGTGGGCCATGGGGGCTTTGAGATATTATCTGGCCAATAACCCCTTTACGCTGGTGACGGATCATGCACCGCTCCAGTGGATGCACCGCATGAAGGAGCACAACCCCTGCGTCCTGAGGTGGTACCTGTCCCTGCTGCCATACTGATTTGCCATCACCTACCGTCGGGGGGCCAACCACATGGACGCAGACTTTATGTCGAGACTCTTTGAGCCAGACCCCCCGGAGGGGGCATCCAGGCTAAGGGGGGAGGTGAACTTGTCAGGGCTTGCCGCGGCTGGCGCTGGGCGTGGCACTGGGCGGTCTGCTCCTGACGTCACAGGGGGGCCAGGGACTCTGCAGGACCCTGCTCTGTGGAAGGAGGGGCGGTATACCTCACCCAGACTCCCCCTCAGTCCACTCGCTGGCCTGCTCAACCTGGCCTGCTTACCCTCTGTGTCCTCCATCTCATCCTTCCAGAACTCTCCTCCAAGCCTCCACCCTTGCATCCTACTGCTCTCATTCCACATCATCACTCCTCACTCACACCCACCACCTCAGAGCTCTTCCCAGCCACCCTTTATAGGGCTTCCTATCTCCACCCCGCCCTCCTTCCAGGCTTGTTCCCTCTCCTGACCGGGCCCAGCTGTGCGTTCCCCCAGGTGTTTCCCTCCAACCACTAATCCCTTCTGGGCTCCTTTGCCTAGCTGGCAGGGTGGGGTTGAGTGTGAGCCATCCCCAGCTGAGGGCTCCTTGGCCTTGCTCACGAGGGGCTGCCCCAGCCAGCCTCTGAGCTACTGAGCTTGCCTGGCCTTGCTCACGAGGAGCTGCCTTAGCCAGCTTCCGTGCTGCCTGCTTGGCAATGCTGGGCGGGGCTACCCATCTCCTCCCGCAGAATGCCTGTGGCAGCCCCCCCTGTAGAGGCTTGGCTTCTAGCAACTCCTGAGCCAGGCTGCTGTCTTCTAGCCCTGGCGTGGCCATGGGCTGTCTCAAGCTGCTGCAGCAGGGGTAGCTGGCTGGGCTGCCGGGATCAGCCACAGCTGCACCATGTTGGCTGGCTACTGGGCTTCTCTGGCTGAGCTGATTAGGGAAGGTGGGCCCAGCTGCGGCCCCTTGGCTGGCTGCCCAGCTCTTCCCACAGAGTGCCCTCAGCAGCTCTACCCGGAGGGGCTGGCTTCTGAGCACCTCCTGAGTCAGGTTGCCATCTTCAAGCTGGGGTGGATGCTGGGGCGTGGCTCTGAGTTGCTGTGGCTGCTTCTCCCCCTTTGCAGGTAAGGGCCCTGTTTGGGCTGCTGCTGGGTCCCAATTCTTCCTGCCTCTGCCCTCTCCCTTTGGTGTAGGCAGGTTCTGGCCCTGGCTGCTGGCTGAGGTGGCAGGACTGCTGTCTCCTGGCTGCCTCCCCCTGCTTCCTCTTGTTGAGGCCGGGGGCTGTGCCTCAGACCCCGGACAGGCATTATTCACTGTTCTTCTGCCAGTACAATGTAATATGATGAACTCTTGGTCAGAGCACTTTAAAAGAATAAATTATCCTTCATTTGGAAAATGTGTGAGAGTACTTCTAACATGCACTAGACTTCTGAAATACGAACATATGTTGGGCAAGGAGGGAGATAAATGAATAAATAATGCATTCGGCTGGGCCACATGTGACAGCCATATTTCCAGTTCAAGAGGATTTATTAGGACTGGGATTGGCTCTTCTCCTCTCCCCACTGTTTATGACTCGTATGTATGTATGTAATGGAAGCTCTATCACTTTGGGGTCTATGTTTTTTTGAGAGTCAGTAATTTTAAAAGGTAATCACTGTAATCAAAATAATATGACATGATAAGGGTGACAGGCAGATTGCAGATGGAGGAAGGGGGGATTAGTCCACACATGGGCTATCATTAATTTTAAGGCCGTGGTAGTGGCAAATCTTTAGCCATCATGGCATCTCAGTAACACCTTCCTGATAATCAAGGGGATTGCTCAAGACTGCCTCAGGGCGATACGAGGGACCTCTAGGTAGCCCATGTTGTTTGCTAAGCACTTTTCAAATAAAGTTTCCCATATCTTCCCTGACTTTATGTATTTATTTTAAACACATATATCCACCTTTCTTCTCTAAGAAACATTCAAGGCAGTTTGAAATGCAATGATGCAAAAACAATATAAAAATACAATCAAAGCAGCAGCACTAAATAGCATTAAAACACCAGACCATGAAATCAACTTTGATATAGGAATGCATGAATGTAGGCCTTTTGTTGTTGTTGTTTAGAGTCCATCGGCAGACCTATGAAGCAGCAATAAGAACAGCAAATACACATTATTTCTCTGCAACCATTGAATCAGCTAGTTCACGACCATCCCAATTGTTCAAGGTATCCTGACATCATCTAACTCTTAAATCTGAATCTTTACAATCTCAAAAACAGACAATTAGCTGTGATACCTTTGCAAAAAAATTTTTTTCCAATAAAATATCACAAATACACTTTGATCTGGATGCCAGCTGTAATATAAGTGAGGTGGAAGAAATGTTTTATACACTGTCTGACTCACATATGGGCCACTTTGACCCAGTTACAATGATGGATGTTTACAGGATCCTGGCATCTGTGAAGGCCACTACTTGTGCACTGAATCCTTGCCCTTCTTGGCTGTTAAAATCATGTAAGGACCACACAAATGAATCCTTGAGGTCTATCATAAATCAGTCACTAACTCAGGACATGTTCCCTGGGCCATTCAAACTGGCTGTTATCCCCTCACTAATTAAAAAACAATCCCTAGACAAAAATGGCATGGCCAATTATCAATCTGCCCTTCCTGGGTAAAGTGATTGAGACAGCAGTAGCTGACCAACTCTGGATCTTCTTTGTACTTTGGACACTTTTCAGTCTGGATTCAGGCCAGGCTATAGGGACAGAGATGGCTCTGGCGGTTTTAGTTGATATCTCCACCTGAATGTAGACAAAGGCCATGCTTCTTTTTTGCTAATCATGGATCTAACTGCAGCCTTCAGTACAGTAGATCATGCCATTTTGCTGAGGCCTTTAGAGGCAAAAGTGAATTGAGGTATGTACCTTGGACTGGGTTAAATATTTTCTCATGGAATGAACTCAAAGGATTGCTGTTGAAGACCAGCTAACTCTAGAGTAGGAATTATCTTACGAGGTTCCACAGAGTGCAATTTTATCCCCCATATTGTGTGTGTGTGTGTGCGTGTGCGTGTGCGTGCGTGCGCGCGCGCTCTTTCAAGTCACAGTCAATTTATGGCAACCCCAACAAGAGACTGTCAAGGCAATTGAGAAACAGAAATGGTTTGCCAGTGCCTTACTACGGAGTCTTTCTTGATAGTTGCCCATCCAAGTACTGACCCTGCTTAGCTTCCAAGATCTGATGAGACTGGGCTAGCCTTTAGGAGAACTCATTCATTGCTGTGACATTCAGTGCTATCACTATAACAACCAAATCACTGCATGATGCAATAGAGATCTTGGGTCACTGCCTAACAGCTGTGGTCAAATGGCTGAACATGAACGAATTGAAACTTAACTCAGACAAGTCAGAAGTAATGCTGGTTGGGAAGGCATTGTAGTCCCCACTTTTGATGGACTTCATCTGACCTGGAAGACTCAGTTAAGAGCCTAGGGGCTATATTGGGTCTAGTGCTACTGCTAGAAAAGCAAATTCAAGAAGCTGCAAAAATACTTTCTACAAACTCTGTCTAGCCTGGATAATGGCCTTCTATGTTGATACGGCTGCTCTGGCCACCTGTATCCATGCCATGGTAATATTGAGACTTGACTACTGTAATGCTCTGTGCATAGGTCTCCCCTCTAAGTTAATTCAGAGACTTCAGTTGGTGCAGAATGCTGCAGATCAGTTATTATCAGGAGCTAAGAGGTCCATGAATATCACTCATTCTGCAGTCACTCCATTGGCTACCTATCAGCTTCAGGGCTCAATTCAAGTTATTGGCTATGACATACAAAGCTTTTCACAGCCTTGGTCCATCTTTAACTATGGGGCCACCTCTTTCCCTATGATCTACCACCGCAGCTTTGCTCATGGCCTTCTGCTGGTACAACCTTGTACATGGGCAAAAGCAACAGCTGCCTGTATACATGCATTCTCTGCTGTGCCCTCCACCTTATGGAATGACCTATCTGAAGAGGTCAGTTAAGCTCCCATTCTCCTTGCTTTCCATAAACTATGCAAAACTGAATTATTCAAGAGGGCCTTTTACTCAGATAGGAGGGCTGTAGAGTAAGGAATTTGTCTAACAGAGATACATAAGTAAGGGGAAAGGGACTATAGACTTTACTACTATGTGTTCTCTATCCTACTGGATAGTTTCTATGTTGTTTAATATGCTGGTCATAGAAATGCTTTGCTCTGTTTTAGCATTTTTTAACTCTGTATTGGATATTTGCTAGTTTTAAATCTTTGCAAATTTGCATTTGTATACCCTATTACATTGTTTATTGAAATGTCTCAAAATTGACTACTAACTGTGTAATTTGCTTTGAGTTTCAGAAAAAAGGCAGACTATAAATAATATAAATAAATACATTTATTTTTATACATGAGCAGTATTGACCATACTCGTGCCTTCTATTTTCTTTTGCAGATTTCTGCAAAAAGAAAATACCAGATTTCTGGTCCACTGGAGCTCTTTTGCAGATTTCCTATTTTAATTTGTTTCTTTGATATTATTTTTACAAAATATTTATGTCACTTATACACCATTTTCTGCCATTAATGCAAAAACTGGAACCAGTTTTAATGGCAATAGTTCTATCAAATTTTATTAACCATGATTGCTACAATTTTGTACCAAGTACTGAAAAATCATAAAACTTCCAAATATTCTCATGAAGCTCTGTAACAGCCTTAGTTCAATAATTTATTGGGTGGAGCAGAATGGATTGAAAGTCCATCAGGTCCTTCTTGTAACTAACACCAGGATAAGATTTGGTTCTCACAGCACAAAAATTTGGATGCACAGTTTTGTTACCATGTGTGCTCGCTTTTATGTGTTTCCTTAGACATATATGGACTCTCTAACTTGGGTTTGGGACTCACCCAGGACCACAACCAATTTGGGGGAGTTAAACTCAGTGTCAGGAGGTAGCCACTTCCTGCTTTCACAGCCTGGCTAGCTTAGAGAACTGACACACTTGCCAATTAGGGGGAGAAGAACATGCAATTAAGGGATCTTTCACCTGGATAGTGGGCAGGCAAGCTCCAAGTGCCTCTAATAAGCAATCAGTAACCCCAAAACAACCAGATCTTTTCCAAAACAAGATTAGCATTTATTGAGGAAAATATGGGAGCACAGGAATTAAAAAAGATAGTCAAGCATAAGAATAGTGCAATTGTTGTGTTCAGAGGGACATTCATATGGAGAGTTACATGAGAAGATTCAGAGCCTGGAGGAGAGGATCACCACTCTTCAGGAAATCAAGGAAGGGGAAGATTTTATTGAGAAGAGCCTGGGGGCTCTGCACAAGCATGAAGAAATAAGTCCAAGAGAAGAAGGAAGAGTTGATCTCCCTTCTGAGCCTCCTCTCAGTTCTGCAATACAAACCAGAAGACGTAGACTAAGGTGATGCTCTGGTCCACTGGAGCTCAAGAATCGTTTTGAGGTGCTTGAGATGGTGATGGAGCCGAGAATGGAAGGAAAACCACAAAGACCTGGAGGAGGGAGTGAAGAGGGCATGGGGCCACACGGAAGTGGAAGAAAATGGAAGGTGGTGATCGTTGGGGACTCTCTGCTCAGGGGTATGGAACGTCATGTGTCCAGGCCAGATCCCCTACTCCGAGAGATGTGTTGCTTGACAGAATTCAAAATATTACAGACCGACTGCCAAAACTGATCAGACCAACTGATCAGTACCCATTTGTGTTGGTTCACGTGGGAACGAATGACATGGCCACAAATACCATTGCGAGAATTAAAGAGGACTATGAAGCTCTTGGTAGACAGTTGAAGACAGTGGGGGCACAGGTGGTATTCTCTTCTATCCTTCCTGTCAAAGGAAGAGGAATGCAAAGGGAGTAGACCATACTCGAGATGAATCATTGGCTGTGGTGGTGGTGCTGGCAGGACTGCTTTGAGATTTGGGACCACAAGATAAGTTTTCTCAGAGAAGGCCTTTTCGCACATGATGGGCTTCACATCTCAAGGTTAGGGAAGAAAATGTTTGGAAAGTACCTGGAGAGCTTCATCAGGAGAGCTTTAAACTGATGCCGCAAGGGGAAGGGGACAATCAACATGGGGATTTCAATGAAGAAGTGATAACAGTGGGGACCCACCTGGGTAGGACAGATCAAACAAAGGTACAAGGCTACAAATGCTCAAATACCAGTGTCCGAAGTATGGGTAATAAGAAGAAAGAGCTTGAGCTTCTCTTGCAAACAGAGAGCTACGATATAGTAGGAACTACTGAGACTTGGTGGGATGATTCCCATGACTAGAATATGGTAGTGGATGGGTACAAGTTGTTCATGAAAAACCGGAAGGATAGAAGAGGAGGCAGAATGGCATTGTATGTGAGGAGAGGGCTTGATTGTCAGGAAGTTCTGGAAAATGTGGTTAACAGCCCAGTGGAAAGTATATGGGTGGAAATAAGGGGAGGAAGGACAAATATATTGTTGTTGGAGTTTGCTACAGACTGCCTGACCAGGGAGAGGAAATGGAAGCTGCCCTCCTTGAACAGATTGGTAGAGTATCCAGATATCAGAACCTTATAATTATGGGTGACTTCAACTTCCCCAATGTGTGCTGGGAGAAAAGCTCAGCAAAGCAACAAGAATCATACAACTTTCTAACCTGCCTGATCGATAACTTCCTTTTTCAAATGGTGGAGGAAGCCACAAGGGGCTCAGCCATACTAGACTTAATATTAACCAATAGGTAAGAATTGGTAGATGGGGTGAAGGTGGTGAGGACCTTAGGGGGAAGTGACCATGTCCTCCTTGAATTCCAGTTGCTGTGGGGAGCCAAGGAACTTCATAGCCAGACTCGTAGGTTAGATTTTCGTAGGGCCAACTTCAATGAACTCAGTGGCTTGATGAGAGTCATTCTGTGGGGAGTGTGCTGGAAGAGAAAGGAGTGAGTGAATGGTGGGCTCTTCTCAAACATGAGCTTTTGCAAGCTCAAGCCCTCACTATTCCAGCAAGACGGAAACATGGTAAGGGCTCCAAGAAACCGGTATGGATGAACAGAGAGCTCCAGAATAAGCTAAGGAAGAAAAAGCCAGCTCTACCCGGAGGGGCTGGCTTCTGAGCACCTCCTGAGTCAGGTTGCCATCTTCAAGCTGGGGTGGATGCTGGGGCGTGGCTCTGAGTTGCTGTGGCTGCTTCTCCCCCTTTGCAGGTAAGGGCCCTGTTTGGGCTGCTGCTGGGTCCCAATTCTTCCTGCCTCTGCCCTCTCCCTTTGGTGTAGGCAGGTTCTGGCCCTGGCTGCTGGCTGAGGTGGCAGGACTGCTGTCTCCTGGCTGCCTCCCCCTGCTTCCTCTTGTTGAGGCCGGGGGCTGTGCCTCAGACCCCGGACACAGCCATCTGATGAATAGTATCAGAAAGACTAAATTACTTTATAGCAGCATAGCTACACTCAGAGAGTGCAAGAGCATGTTCAGAATATGGAATTAATAACTTCCAATGAACTGTACAGGTGTGGGGAGTTTCCAAGAGGTCATACCTGCATGCTTTAAAAGCTAACATGGCATTAGCTTCCATTTGGACAAATGAACAAGAGGAGAATGATGTAAGCCACTCTGAGTCCCCATTGGGGAGAAAGGTGGTGTGTAAAATAAAATAAAAATTGAGAAAGTGAGTACATGGACTCACATTAAGGAAAGCTATCCATCAAAGCAAGCAAAATTTTTATTGCTTTGTTCTTTTACTAGAAATCATCTCAAGGGTGGGGGGAAGCCTGCCTACCCAATAACAGCAGACTCAATCAACCTCCCCCTACTGAATTGGATGCTAAGCAACTGTGATTGTTTCATACAACAGGGTCAGAGCTGAAGCTGACCCTCACTGCTCTGTGAGTGGAACGTTTAAGAGTTACAGTAAACACCTTCTCACACAGTACTTGATGGATGTCTGATTACTAAGCTGTAGACAGAACTTGTTTTGTCCTGCAAACACATATAAGATTAGGGTGTCTGTGGCTGGAGAGGCCAGATTTGCTGGCTATCTCTCAGCTATGACATTGTCCAAACACTGTTCTGTCAGTTGCAGACTGCATGGACATAGCTGTGCTAAAGAGATGGAATCTCCTTCAACACAGATTGCCAATGCATCTATTATCATGTTTCTTGATGTATGGCCATGGATATTCGAAACTGAATATGTACTTGCAATCATTTGCAAACCTGAATGCTGCAGACTGAATGTGTTAACACAGAACCAGGGCTTTTTTTCAGGGGGAACGCAGGGGAACGGAGTTCCGGCACCTCTTGAAAATACTCAGCAATAGTGCTTGAAAATAATATGATTTCAAAGAATCCCGTTTCTTCCTCATTTCCCTCTTAAGAGTTCCACCACATCTTTTCCCAGAAAAAAACCCCTGCACAGAACACTAAGTTTTCACAAATAATATGTATTATGAAGCCATTCATATGTTTTATGATAAAACAAGATTGCCCTGTTTTGAGTTTGCAGCAGAAGACCAAACTTCATTCCAAACTTCATAAGCTCAGTAGCTATGGGATAAAGGGCCAAGTCCTCTTGTGGATCGAAAACTGGCTAATTAATAGGAAACAGAGAGTGAGTATAAACGGGCACTTCTCACAGTGGAGGGTGGTGAGCAGTGGGGTGCCACAGGGGTCGGTATTGGGTCCAATGCTTTTTAACTTGTTTATTAATGATTTGGAATTGGGATTAAGCAGTGAAGTGGCTAAATTTGCAGATGACACGAAATTGTTCAGGGTGGTGAAAGCCAGAGAGGATTGTGAGGCACTCCAAAGGGATCTGTCGAGGCTAGAAGAGTGGGCATCCATGTGGCAAATGAGGTTCAATGTAGCCAAGTGCAAAGTAATGCACATTGGAACCAAAAATCCAAAATATAAATACAAGTTGATGGGGTCTGAACTGGCGGAGACTGACCAAGAGAGAGATCTTGGAGTCATGATAGATAACTCACTAAAAACGTCAGCACAGTGTGCGACTGCCATAAAAAAAGCTAATGCTATGCTAGGGGTTATTAGGAAAGGGATTGAAAACAAATCAGCCGGTATCATAATGCCTCTGTATAAATCGATGGTGAGGCCTCATTTGGAGTACTGTGTACAGTTCTGGTCGCCACACCTTAAAAAAGATATCATAGCACTGGAAAAAGTACAGAGAAGGGCAACTAAAATGATTAAAGGGTTGGAACACTTTCCCTATGAGGAAAGATTGAGGCGCTTGGGGCTCTTTAGCCTGGAGAAAAGACGACTGAGGGGAGACATGATAGAGGTTTACAAGATAATGCACGGGTTAGAGAAGGTAGAGAAAGATGTGTTTTTCTCCCTTTCTCACAATACAAGAACTTGTGGGCACTCTATGAAATTATTGAGCAGTCGGGTTAGAACAGATAGAAGAAAATACTACTTTACACAAAGGGTGACAAACACATGGAATTCGTTGCCACAGGAGGTGGTGGCAGCTACAAGCATTGCCAGCTTCAAGAGGGGACTGGACAAATATATGGAGCAGAGGTCCATCAGTGGCTATTAGCCACAGGAGATAGATGGTATTCTCTTTGTGGGGAGGTGGTGCTCTGTTGTCTTGGTGCTGGAAGGAAGGCAGTGGGAGGGCATCTGGTGTCCTGGCCTCACTGACAGTCCTTTAGATGGCACTGGATTTCTAGCCACTGTGTGTGACAGAATGTTGGACTGGATGGGCCACTGGCCTGATCCAACATGGCTTTGCTTATGTTCTTATGTTCTTATGTTCATTTAAGATGGAAATGACAAGGGAAATCAATATATCCCAGCAGCCCTTAAAGTATTTAATCATAAAAATCAGTGCTAAACTGGCATTCCAATATGGATCACAGCCTTTAATAATGAAGCCGAACAAATACAATCTAATTTTCTAAGGAAAATTTTAGGGCTGCCATCATGTGCCCTATGCAGCTATTTGTTCGGAGACCAACCAAAGACGCCTAGAGACAAAAGCCTGGATTCTAACAATTAAATTCTGGCTGCATTTGCACTTCAGGAGCAGCCCCAATAGTCTTATTGCATACATGCTAACTGAATCCCAGTCTTCTGCATGGTTAACTGATATAGAAAAAAAAATCTCTGTAATCGGGTTTTGCATTGATGAACTAGTTTTTCTTTCCAAGAGGTCTGCATTTGCTTTGATTAAACAAAGACTTGTAGATATTGAGATGCAAGAACTTAGGAGCCTCGCCTCTGGTAGATGTTCCCCTATGAGATGGGGGATTTCCTCTAATGGTTCTTTGACAGAGTATTTTTCTGGTTTGACTTCCCCTCACCTTCGGAGAGCATTTATGTTAGCGCACTTTAATGTTCTTCTTTCCGCGGTACTCCATGGGAGGTTTTAAGAAAATTCCTTACTCCACAAGGTATTGTGCCTATGGCTTGAGGGATATAGAAAGTACTGAACATGTTCTCCTGTACTGCTTATTGTATTGTGATATCCATGCCATTTATCTAGAACCTTTGCTTCAAAATCATGAAGGTCAGTCGGACGACAGTAAGACATGCTTTTTACTATCCACATATAATGCTGGGATCATTGAGTTTGTGGCTAAATTTCTTTGTTGTGCATTGAAGAGAAGAATGGTTTATGTGATGGGGCAAGAGATTTGTTGTTGTTGTTGTTGTCTCCTTGCTGACTGTGCATATGTATGTCCTGTTATGCCAATAAAGGTATTCGATTAATAACAATAACAAAAAAGATGGAAATGACAAGAAGCCTTTCAGATGGGGAAGAGAGAAATGAACAGTGGTGTGCACTAAGAAAGTTTCCATTTCAGTTTCAGTTCTGGGGGTTACGGAATCCTTCTGTACCATTACTAGTTTTTTCTGGGCTGGTGCCAGCTTAAAACTGATCTGTTTGAGATTCCCCCCACCCCCATTTCAGTCCATTGCACGCATGTTGGTAACACATGTGCACTGTTCTTTTCAAGGAGGGATGGGGAAACAAGACTCTGGGGCAGCTGTTTTCACATTTAACAAAAACAGCACCAATCATTAGTTTCCCCCTTAGTTTAAACCACTGGTCCACTGAGTTTTTCCTCAAGCACAACACACATACACACACACGCACAACGGACCCTTGGAAGGCGAGTATTGGTGAGTAGAGCAGTAGCAGCAGGGCATTCTCAATCAGGAGAGCATTCCAAGAAGTGTTGGCCAGCAACATTAAAAACAATCCTACTTCATGTTCACTTTTTTTTTCCTATAGTGCCAATAACTTTGCATTCTGCTGTTACCTGTTGGTTTCATGTTTCCTTCTGCTTTGTTCCCACGAGGGGCAAATCCAGATCCTTCTTTTAGATGCTTAGCATTCTACTGCAAAATGAGGTGTTCTTGCTGCCAATCTTCCTCATCACCCAACAGCAAGCAGGCAGAATGATTGGCTGACACCCCCGCCCCAAACATAAGGTTTCCTTTTGCTGTGGGGCTGGCAAGATTGTTTTTGAAAGAGGGGACTACGTACATATTTGGCATTTGACTCAAAAAGAGAGAGAGCCCTGAAAGACTATGGAAACAATCCTAAACATGTCTACTCAGATATGAGCCCATATTATTCAACAGTGCTTACTCCCAGGGAAATGTCTTTTGAATTGCAGCCTGTGATTGAAGTCTCTCTTCCAAACATTTTCAAAGCTGATAGAGGGGAGGGGAAAGGTCTCCCTTGCAAGGATTAGATTGGCAGGGAGGCAGAGAATACCATTTTCTGGGTACCTATGGCGTGGGGTGGGTGGGAAGATGCACCCACGCTGTGCGCATTGGTCTCATTACCCCTTCCCACCAACAGAGTAAATTAATAATGTACGGTGTCTCTTTCCTTGAAATCTGATTGGCACTGTTTGGGAAAACAAGCTGCTGCCCTGCCAGGTGAACCCAATGCCTCCTTGCTGCTGAAAGGTATGAACCAAAATTAAACACAAAAAATTTGGTGGGAAGGTCTCATTACGGTTTAATTTCCCAGATTTGGATCAGCATTCTGGAAGGTGCTTTAATGAGTTGAACCAGAGAGTTGTGTGTGTAATTTTGGCTGTTTTTTCCCCATTATGAACACCCTTAGAAATCAGTACATGAATTTTTACCAATTTTCCCACTCTCCTGTCAACTCAGTGTGTTCAAAGGATATATTCTTCCATTCTGACATTTATATCCATTTATTCATACTATATACTATTTTAAAGGCTCCTAAGACCAGGAAGTATTTTTTTTTGGTTAAGCCCTTCTCTGACAGGACTTTTAAACTAGCACACCCCTTTCCGACTGGTCTAAAAAGAGACACCCCCTCATCTTGACAAGTACCTGAAACTGAGGCCCAAAAGATGCCAGTCTTTGTTTCAACAAACTCAGATGCTATGGTGGGATCCATCTCTCAGGCAGAGAGGTACCTACAAATGGTAAGTGTATAATAAACTAAAAACTATGTATTTGTTTACCTGTTTTTTAACCATTTTCTGTAGACTTGTCCCTCCACCTTTTTTTGTGCTTAGAGGTAAAAAGTATACTTTGACTGTAGAGAATTTCTGATACACATATATTTCAAGGATTGATCTGGGGACTAACAGAACAGTCTTGATCCCAAAGAGTCACAGAATATGTCTTTGATTCTTTCTCTATTCAACTTCAAGTCCATAGACTGAGGTCCAGATGATAAGTGGGGAAAATCCTAAGAACATGTAAAAGACTATATGACCCATTTTGGTCCTCTGTGAGCCCCAATATATGGAGTTCAATCAAAAAGCAGCTTCAGGCTATTTAGCCTGCATGGCCAGAGGTTCCTACTTCCAGGTGTTCCAAAGAAAAATACCTTTTCCTACATTTCTGGAAGAGTGCCAAAGCAGTAGGTGATTAGTTCCAGGAAACATTTTGGTAAATGAACTATTCAATTAGAAAGTTTGAAAGGAATATGAGAAGTTATGGATTTTTAAAAAAATTCTTAATCAAACCAGAGAAAAGTTACAGACTTTTGTCAAAGGAGAGCCCATAAGACAATTTTGCCACAAAGCAGCCTAGCATAATTTAAATGGTATCACTCCACAGGGCTAGGAGCATTACTAGAAGCACATTCAGAGGATGCATAACTGACAGGTATCATTTGATAAGATACCTAACATAGCTGAGAGGTGTATGAACATTAAAAATAAAATGGGCCTTGCCTATAAGGCCTACAATCTAAAGTTGAAAAGAAGGTGTACTATAAACGAAAGGGAAGTAAATGAAGAAAAGCTGGGGTTAAGAGATGTCTTTTAAGGAGGAGCTGCAAAGTGATATTGGAGAAAGAAAAAGATGTTGACTACAAAAAGCATTCTACTGATAGCTTCCTGCAAGGAAAAAGGGCCACAATGGGGAATGAAAAGGACAATCTTAGGTACCTATGGAATTAAGGGTTCAAAGAAAAAGAAATGGAGACAAAAGTGTCTTTTCGTGCTTCCAGCCCAATATGTAAAGATGCATGAACTAGATATACATATTGAGCTCCCTCAGTGGTGGAAATGTCAGAGTTTCCTTATCAGCCCGACATGAATACAGGATGCATAGACAATGACTTTTCCTCTCTCTCTAGCTGTCTCAAAAACTGTCCTGAAACTGAAAATTATTCCATATTGCTTGCCATGCCACTTTTAGTGGATTCTGCTTGATGACGTTACCCTTCAGCAATGCATATCAGACTAAGGGCTGAATCAAAACTTTCCTATATTTTTATTTTATAGAAGTGAACAATATGCTATGAAGTTTTTTGCCTTTGGTTAGAGGGTATCTGTGTGCTCTCCAATATGAGTCAAACATTCTGCACAACATTGCAGCCTGAAGCCTTTTCCGGACACAAGCCTATATGTGAAAACAGAAACAAGGGGACACAGATGATGTTAACCTGTCACAGATCATTAGATTTGTATCTGAAAAAAGGAAAGGAGCAGTAATGGTAAATGTTCTTGCAGAATGACTAAATAATCACAGAATATGAGGAAAACCCCATTCTTCAGGCTGAATTAGGGTACCACAAAGCATGTTTTATTTTCATATTAACAATTTCCTGTTTCTTTAAATACCCTTCACTTGTTTTCTTCAAAATCCAAAATGAAAACATCTATGTTTCTTTCATTAGAGAAAAAAACACCACTCCTCTTCCCCCCCACCCCGCCCTGGAAGCTTTTAAATGACCCACTGTTGCTTAATAATGCTGGCCATTAATTTATCTCCTGCTTTTCATACTGCTCTTCAATATTTTAAATTTGCTCTAAATCACATTGTAATGTCTTACAATGGTACTTGGGATTTTATGGAATTCTTTGTTGCTATTACATCAGGCTTCAAATTATTTTAGAAAAAACTGCTACATAAATCAAAAAAAGACCAAAAATAGAACTGAAAAAGGCAGAAAGCTGAGATATATTCCAGATCAGCACGTCTGGAGAGTTAAATATCACAAATGCCAAACAGGGCTATGTCGTTTTGAATTCACATCTCCCTCTCTCCTGGGCCCTAGTCAACATACTATTGCTTGTGACACTTCAGGAAAAAAAAATGTGTGTGTGCGTGTGTGTGAATGTGAGGGTCTCCAGAGAAAAGTCTTCTTTATTTATGCTTTTTTATATTCTGCCTTTCTTATTGAGACTCAAAGCAGATTACAAAAGGTACGGCAGTGCAATCAATAGAAGTAACAGGATCGCAAATACAGAAATCAAACAACAAAGAGCAAGTATTTTATTCATTTAATTATCTGTCAGCCTCTCTCAGCAAGATACAAGGTGGATTACATAGTGCAAGTGAGATACAATATAATCAACAGCTAGGACATTCACTGAGCAAAGTACAGTAATGAACCACGGACATTCACTGAACAGTTACAATAGGGTATGGTAGTAAAAAAATTGAAAACAAGCATCAAGTCAAGCATAGAGAAGAAATCTTCCTGAAACAAAGCATAACCAATTTATATGACCTGTTTAGTAATGTGGAAACTCTCTAGCAGGTGCATATCTGCATCAGCAGACAGTACCCAATAGCATAGCATATAGTTCCTGTCCTACCAAAGCATCTTTCTGAGCTACTTTTATGACACAGCCCTGTAAGTTGGATAGAAAGCCCTCCTGAATAATTCAGTTTTGCATAGTTTGTGGAAAGCCAGGAAAGTGGGAGCTTTCCTGACCTCAGGGAGGCCATTCCATAAGGTGGGGGATACAACACAGAAAGCACGTGTGTCGGCAGCTGTTGACTTTGCCCAACTGCAGGGTGGTTGGTATCTGTAGAAGGCCCTGTTTAGATGAGTGAAGCTGCCCTGGCAGAACATAGGGAGAGAGGGGTTCACATTGATATGAAGGGCCAAGGCCATGAAAGTCTTTGAAAGTGATTCACTGTAGCATCTTGAACACCATGACATGCTAGCTTTATATACATAAACAGGTTTTCAAGAAAAATCCCTTCTCCAGGTTGAAAATATGAAACTGTTAATCAAAGTTTAATCCCAAATCTGTGAACCATCCCCTTCCTAGTAAGCTGGGATCACTGCCTAAAATTACCACCAGGGTAACAGTTTTATTTTATCTTTGTAGGACATAGTGGCCTCAACATCATCTAATAACTTAAGTGTTTCTCCTATATATATTCTCAATTTAATTGTACTAGGATGCAATAAGGGTGCCTCACCATCCTGCTATAATGTCTCAAATGAAGTTTAACTCATAAGGGTCACAGTGCAACCTATGTCCAAAGGATACTTCCTTGTTTTTTACATCTAATGTAACACAAATAGGGTCTTACCTTAGGAATTTTTGTTCCAGTCAGATTGTAAATAACAATGGTTACATTTTCAGCCACACTTAGAGGACTTTTATATTCTACTGCATGCATCCTATGAGTTAAGGACTGCTGTTTCACATTACTTTGTGTCATAGATCTGAAGACTTTTCTAATGTGGCCAATGAGACCACAATTGTAACATTTTGCATTTTTAAATTTACAGGCTGCGAGGGCATGGAATCCAGCATAATGATAACAGCTGTTCTGACCCTTCTTTCTCTTTTCTAGTTTTTTGACAACTTTCAAAACACGTTCAAGCATCCCTGACACGGGATTCTCCTCCTCCTGGTATAGGGGTGGTGCCTACAAATCGTGTACATTTTTACTTACAGATTCCATAGCCAGGGTCAACATCAACGCTGAATCAAAGGTCAAGGTGGATTTAGACAGTAGTATCTTCTAGATTTTCTTATCATTTACTCCACAGTCTAACTGATCCCTTAACATCTATGTCAATGTGACACCATTATTGCAGTTTTGAGAGCGCTTCCTCAGTTCAGCCACGAACTCCCCGGACCTTCTGGATTGTGAATTAAATTTAAAACACTCCACTTTCTCATCACGAGTAGGATTAACGTGGTTCTTCAAGAAGTTTTACCACTGGGTTTTTTCAAGCAGTGAGGGATTTCTCATTAAACTATAAGTGGAAGGCCCTACACTGTTGAGCAGAATCACTTTTTAAAACATTTCTGCATGAGCTACAAGACAGCAGTAGTCAAAATGGCACAGAGCATTCACAGCTCATGAGAGATGCAAGTTAAATTGCCAGTCAACCAAATACATTCACTGAGAGCAAATCAGCAACTAGGTAAAGTGTCACAAATGTACTGATAGTCTCTTTCTGGCAAAATCAGTTTTTAACTAAAAGCATGTAACATGCTTTTATTTTTTATTGCCTGTTACAATTCTCAAGGAAACACATGACCAAGTAAAGCAGAGGGAATGTACAGGCTACAATAAGGCTGATTTGCCTTCTAAATGCACATCACAAGGAATGAAAAATGAAGTGAAAGGGAAAGTACACTCACTGAATCAATGATCTGGGTTGCATCCAGTGCTGGCCCTCATCCCATAAAACCTACTATCAGTGAGGATTGTGCAAGCCATGACAGGGCAGTCTCCCAACACCCCAATCACACTCTTAAAGGAAAAAGAGCTATTACCTATCACTGTTTATATTCAAAGAATAAATTTATGTTTAAAAAATAGTGACATTTTAGTTCACCATTCTACCAAATTATTGCCTTTTGGAATTGCTCACACATCTATTAACTGTGGAATTATGCATGTTAATTAACTGATTGTTTCTTTCTGGAGCAAGTCTTCTATCATTCTTATTTTCCTCTTGCACCATCAGGGTTATTTGTACTTTATGGTTATTATGTGCCCATCAAAGGAACCCTGAGGAAGGCAGATGATCTTGTGCTCTGTTTTCCCTCTGCCTAGTGGCTCTTGTTGTGGTCTCAACTGTTTTGTTCACTTTCTGTGCTAGGCCCCCTTTGTTTTGGTTTTTAGTGTGCTTTCAAGGAGAGAGAAATCTTTCTCTTTCCTTGTTCTCCTGAGATTTTGGTGAGTTGGGAGACTGACAAGTGCCTTTGCTTTTCATTCTGGGGGAAAACCCCATATTTGCTCCCAATATATTCCATGGAGTCCTTCTCAAGCTAAAAATACAAAAATGACCAGCCTTTGACTACAATGGCATTACATTTTATGCCAAAGAGTAACAGCTCAGAAAGTAGAGCACAACAGTAACCATGGGATGTAATATGGACTTCTGCATGAACACATACAACTAATTATGTGACAATTTGTCAGCTTACATGTTCTTTTGATCATGTTCCCATATAATATAGGGAAGCTGCCATAATAAACTACTGATGGTCTATGTACACCAGAGAAACAGCAAGTACACTTCAGTAGAAGTACCTTGAAGAACTCTGATGTTGTTTCTAGAAAATGAAGACAGAAGGTGGGTTTTTTTGGTTTTCACAAGTGTAGCACAGATCAAACATACACATTTAGTCCCCTTTAATCTTGTACTTGAAAAAGTGTTTATATATTTTATCTTAGTGTGTTATTCCATTCCCTTTAAAGAATGCACATTGTGCTGTGTTGCAATGCTTGAGACACAGTTCATATCCATGGATTAAACTGATCAAGGCAAATAGATATTTGGACAGTAAGACAAAAACAGGTGTCACTTCAGCACACAGAAGTCTTGCAATTTATTACATACAGACTTGTTCTAGAAAAGCTGTTCCAGAATTACACCTTTTCATCTCTAATCTAATTTTCTCTGTGTTCAGAATCTTTTTAAAAAGCAGATTCCTGCTTAGTTAAAATTTCTCACTAAAAATATTACAGTGAACAATATGATTTTCATCTTACAATTAAAAGATTTTTTGGTCGTTAGTATTGAGTGATATTTCATTCATAACTAATTGCAGTGGAATGTACTTCCAAGACAGCATGTTTAGAAGGGGGTGTAATAATGCTATAGTATATTTTATTTCAGATAAGTAGACAAGAGATGTTAGTGCCTAAATTTTAACATAAAAAGTGCCCCCCTTGAGCATGTCCAATCAAAGTTCCTAAGAGTGGCATTGCAAGTCCCCAATTGCGTACCAAATGCGTTGCAACATCTGGAGACCGGCACTGTCAGAGTGGAAGCTCAGGTGTGCCTTGCCTCTCTAAATTACTGGCTTAACATCAGCTATTTCAGGCAAGGCTTGACCCCACTGCTCCTTGTGGCTGAACATCAGTCTGAATGGCTTAAGACAGTCCTTTGCAAACTTGTAAGCCTAGGCTTTTCACCTTCCATGATTTTAACCATGGCTTTTGATCAGGCAAAACACGCTATAAAACAAAAGATATTGGACACTAAACGCCAGCTTGATTTAGGGAGGGTCCCTACTTTTTTGAGAACACCAGATATATAGTCAAGCCAGCTGCCTATCTGTCCCTCTTGGAGGTGCATAGCCACCGGAGGGCCTTTACAGTTGCAAGGTGAGCTGCACTCCCCTCTGCTATTTTAGATGGATGGTTTAACAGAATTCCCTATGAGAAAAGGCTTTGCCCCTGCAATGAAGGAGAAATTGAGACTGTAGATCACATTCTTCTATGCTGTCCCTTCTATCAAGATGCTCGCATCAAGCTCATTACTCCTTTGATCAATAGCATACCTGGAAGAATGAGCTTGGAATATGCTAAGCTACTTCTAGAAAACAGAAGTCCGACAACTACAGCTTCAGTCACAAAATTTTGTGCAACAGTCTATAAAATCCATCAAATGCTCTCATTATTGGGGTTTATGTAAATACCACCCTTTTATATTACTGTTTTAATTAACTATTTTAATTTTGTGCTATTTTTACTAATAATTTTAACTCTGTAATTTTGTAGTATTCCCTCTATGCTGGTCTTTGACTGTATAATAAATTTGATTTGAACCTAACATAAAAGGTGCCAGTGTCCATTCCTTACATAAATGGCTGCGGGAAAACTGGAAAAGTTCAAAATGAAAGTAATGGTTTGAAGTGTCCTCTAGTGGTGGTTTTTAAGTATTTCAATTTGCTGCTGTTATATATAACAAGAAATCCATGTTCTTACATAGAAAGAGGCTGCATGTAGCTGCATTAGTCCAAAGCAAAATTCATATACAAAAGCTGTACAATACCTTGCATTAGGTCCAACTGAAAGAACCCCAAACATCGTACAGGCTTTCAAGTATATATTATCCTTTTATGCAGGTTTTTTTCCTATAAAAGGAGGTGCTGGTACTCATGATATTTGCCATCTTGGAGGACCAAGCCAGCTGGGTGAAAGAGGTGCCAGTTCTAAAGAAAGAGGTGCTGGTACTGTGTACCAGCATGTACCACTAGAAAAAAAGCCCTACTTTTATGTAATTTCTGCAAACACCAAAAAAGAAGGCAGAAGGAAAAGAAAGACATCTCAGGCAGTAATCTTAAACCTTCTAAGTATTCTGTATAAAATACTGATCAGGTATGCAGATTTAAAACAGGGCCAGTGCCAAGCTGGAAAGAAGCTAAAAAATGGAAGCATCAATTGAAAACAGAAAGGCCAGTGGTTGATGAAAAGTCTCTTGGCCACCAAACATCACACACCAGTTCTTTAAAATAGTGTTTCCCGCCCTGTGGGTCGGGATCCAAAAGCGGGTTGCGAAACCTCTGAAAGTGGGTTGTAGGCCATCCATCCGTAATGGTGTCTCCTGCCCTTTGCATCCTTTTCTTTCTCTCCTCTCATTCCTTTCTAACTGCTGACATTCTTGCCTTGCTTTCCCCTTTTGCAACAGTAATGAGGGAGGAAAAGTTATCTGGCAACTAGTAACCTTACAGTAGTAGGTGGAAGAGGGAGGGGGAGGCTAGTAAATGGGCAGGAGCTGTTCAGCATATGGAAAAGTGAGAGGAGAGAAACTGGTGTGGGTGAGCATAGGCTCTATCTTGATGCTGCTCCTTAGCAGCCCAATCTCTTGCCCAGACCCCTGCAGTGCTTCACTGCTCTCTACCTGTGGGAGATGTACTGCACTGAGCCACCTGCTTCCACCTCTTTGATGACATCTTCTATTTTCTTGCATTTCCTCAATCCAGCATCCCATCCCCCTGTGCCTTCTCAGTCTCTTGGGCCATTCCTGGATGGGTCACCATATGAAGTAAATTTGGACTTGTGGGTCACCATAACAAAAAGGTTGGGAACTACTGCTGTAAATGCTGAAAGTACAAGGGAAACGTGGTGATCATATTTACAATACTAGCTATCAATTTAAGTTGATGCACACGATAAAGTCTAGGAGGGTGTATCCCACAAAACCTTTTAATGGATGGAAGGACTTCTACCCACAGAGAACAACTTTCTTACCTCTTCCCAGTTTGCTGTTCCTGGTGGTCCCCTGCCCTCTAGGATCAACATTTCGGTGTTATTTTCGGCAGCAGTGGGGAAGATATAAAAAAAGTTGAGCTATATAGGTGGAAGTCATTCTGACTGTGGGAAACACTCCATGGAATCAACCTCAATGGATGTTAAATTGGGTTACCTTGTTTTGGGGGAGATGACACAAGCGCAGTCTTTCCCAGGTTCTTTTTCCTCCAGTTGATGCATATCAACTGAATGCAGGTACTCTCAAAGTAAAAAGAGAAGAAATACACCCACCCTTTCAGGATTTCAGTGGTTATGACACAGCATCTTCATTTTCCAGAAAAGAGAAAATCAGAGCATAGAGCATGTGATCAGATTTCCTAGATTTCACAAAACTATTATACTCATTTTCAGCATTTAAAAGCAGAATGCAAAATGCTTGAATGGCAACATCAAGCAGTATATTGTACAACCACATCAGTGAACACACTGTCAAGAATATGGCCAGAAATATAGGGAAACAGTTGCTGGACTAGACCAAAAATATCATGGAGGGTATTTCTGCGCACCATAAACAGAGCTGGCTTAGCCTCTCAGCTAAACATGCAAAAAGGGAAGTTTTGATACCAAGAATAGAAGTGGAAAGAGGCAAGAAACAAAGGCGGAATATACTAATTGGGCTTTTGTAGATTAGAAACTGTCTAACCCATATCAATGGATATTATGTATTGGGGCCACAAGTGCACAAGTATATGAGAATGGCAAGAATGTCCAACTTCACAGAAACAAAGATATAGTTCAAAGATGGGGTATATTACTTGGGGGCCAAAAGACATCCATTATGTATGAGAAATGTATAATCACTATTTTCAAAGATTTTAAAATAAAACATAGCAAGAATGAACTAAAAGTTTCTATATATTTTAAGAAGACATTTCAAATACAGATAACATTATATAAAGTTTTAAGATGATGAGTTAGTCAAGAATATATGCCCTTATCAAATGGGACAGCTAGGTATTAAGAGATTATTTTTAAAACTCATAAATATGAGAAGATGAATTGACTGGGAGCATCTTCTCAGAAGGAGCTCCTTGCTTGTTATCTTGGGGGTAAAAGTTTTTATGGACTGATGTAATTGCTCTCCTTTAATGACCTATGTAGCAGTAATGGATGGTATAATTTTCTGTTGAGTTATTCAGTGTTAAATATGTAAAATAGTTAAGCTGTAATAAAATGATAAAATAGAAGCAAAGATTCTCTAATAGTATCATTTGTGTACTATACCTACAACAAACCTAAAATGTTGAGGTGTACCTCTTGCCAAGAATTAAATAATCTGATCTTGTAAAGCTAACTATAGCACACCTATATCTGAAACAAGCCAAGCCAGAGTCATCCAGAACAGCACATGAGTGAAGACAGGAATTGTTTTTTTCACAGGATACATCAATCAAGCACATTCCACCAATAGTAGAGGCTGCACCATAGCATACCACACACACCCCCTGCATTGTTCAAGTATAGGGAAAATCTTCACTGAAGAAAGAGATACTTTTGTCTCCCACCAGTATGAGTTTGGAATAGAATAACCTGGGGCGTAAATCACATTGAATTAGCAGATTCAGGATTCTTGCCACAAACTGATTACCGTGAATGTAAGACAGGAATGTTTTGGAAACTGTTCCAAGCAGAAGAATGAAGCACAATGCACATGTCTTGTGTTCATTTATATATCAATGCCAATGGTAACACTGTATGTGTTATTATATACAAGAAGGGGATCTACAAAGAGTCATTGGGGGCATTTTATTCCGCACTCCTCGCTATTTCCTCTTTCCCTTCCCTTTAAGTCCCTCTCTCATTTTCTTGCTTCCTTCTCTCCTTCCACTCACCAACCATCCTACCCTTATTTGCACTCCTTCCTTCAGCTTTCCCTGCTGCCCTCTCCCTGGCAGGCTCCAACTGAGAAAACTGTGGCCAAGTTGCGAAGAACCGGCTAAGCCAAGCCTAATTGTGCAGAGGAGAACTTGCAAGGATTTGCAGGGGACGGGGCACCTCACTTTCCCCCTGTATTTCCTTCCCACACTATTTCCTCTTTTTTTCCTTCCTAGTAGCCCCCAAGAACTCACCTTTCCCTGCTTTCTTCTCTCCTTCTCACCCATCAACTAGCCTACTTTTTATCTGACCCAGCTATATTTATTATTTACTTCATTTATATCCACTTTTCTCCAAAATAGGGACCCAAAGCAATTTACATTATTCTCCTCTCCTCCATTTCAATGGAATAAGGCTGCAGTAACTCTGCTTTGTATTTCACGGTAAGTCTCCTAACTTAGTGAGTCATAGATCTAGTACTAAATATTTAAAAAACCATGCAAATAATAATTTAAGCATTTCTTGTCAAATATGACTTCCACAGCTATACTATTATTTTATCTAAAACATTTGTATGCCACCTTTTTACCCAAATAGGGTCCTCAAGGTAGTGAATGTTAAAAAAATAAAGTATTTTAAACAATTCAAATTTAAAACATTTAGAATAGTATAAAAATGATTCAGTAAAAATGCATACAAACAGCACCAAGAACAGTGAAGACTAGTAACGGTTATTGGGAGAATGCCAAGCAAACAAAAAGTTTTCAACTGCTGGCAGAAGATAACAATAGCGGGGGCTGGATGAATCTCCCTTGAAAGGGAGTTCCAAAGTTTTGGCACCATGACCAAGACCACCTTTTCTCGGGTTGCCACCTGTCTAGCCTTAGATGGCTGGGGCTGAAGATGACAGAGTTGACAGGCAGGTTCATATGGGAGAAGGTGGTCCTTAAGGTGTGCTGGCTCCAAGCTGTATAGGGCTTTATAGGTCAAAAGCAGCACTTTTAACTGATCCCAGAAGCAAATTGCAAGCTAATAATATGGTCCCTATAACCCATTCCGGTCAGCGTTCTGGCTGCAGTATTCAGAGCAAGACCTCTCTTGCCCAGGAAGGGCCATAACTGGCTCACCAGCTGAAGGTGGACAAAGGCACCCCTGGAAACTACTGCCATCTGTTTATTCAACAGGAGGCCTGCATCTTGCAACACCCCCAAGCCACGAACCTGCTCCTTTAAGGGAAGTGCAACCCCATCTAGAACATGAGAAAACCAATTTCCTGGTTCAGACCTCCCCACTAGCAGTAGCACCTCCATTTTGTCAGGATTAAGTTTCAGCTTGTTAGCTCTCATCCATTCCAAACCTGCTTCCAGGCACCTGTCCGTGGTTGCCATGGCTTTCTTGGGATCTGTTGGCGGCGCAAGATAGAGCCATCACCTGCAAATTGGTGGTAACTAACCCAAATCTCTGGATGACTTCTCCCAGCAGCTTTACATAGAAGTTGAAAAGCATGGATGGCAAGATGGAATTTTGAGGCACTCCGTAGGCCAGAGGCCAAGGGGCAGAAAGATACCATGACTGATGGTACCAAAAGCTGCCAAGATGTCTGTGACAATTAATAGGGTCATATCCCCCTGTCTATTTGTCAGTGCAGGTCATCTACCAAGGTGACTAAGGCTGTTTCAGTCCCATGACCAGACCTGAAACTACATGCATTTTGCATGCTTTAGAGGTTAATGGAGTCCAGATCTTCAACACAAGCTGTAACTCATGACTCACTATCACAAGCAGGTAAGAAAAATGTGTAGTTTGAGCAAATCTGATCCTATCCAAGTATATCTGAAGTGGCACATTAATCACTTGTTCAGCACCCCCTTCCCCAAACAAAGGACAGTGGATAGACGTGATACATAGTCAGCGGCTTCTAAAGAAAAAAGCACATGTCATCCACCAGGGTGATCAAGACCCATAAGCAGGCCTGAAATCAGATTAGAATGGATCCAAACAATCCATTTAATTCAGGAATCTCTAAAATTGCCCATCGACCACTCAACAAATCAGTCTGCTCAAGAATAGTACATCTAAGACAGGACAGCAGTAATTCAACTCTCCTAGGTCCAGAGTAAATGTCCTTAGAAGTAGACCACTCCTGCTTCAAGGCCCCCTGAAGAGACCTAAGGCTTGCCCTCTTAGCCTGGGCAGAGTGTTGCCATGAGGGCACCCTGCTCCTCTCTTTCAGCACTTAAAACTTTTTTTGACGCTGCCTCCTGGAAAGAACGAAGGAAGCGCTTGGGGCCATCAGAGGCAGAACTTTAGCCTCCTATGCTGCTCCCTTCTTCAGGAATGGCGGACTGAGGGCCACGACAAGTGGATTTGTTGTATCTCGTGGTTTGTTTTCTCATTCTGTAAACAGCTTCAAGTATGCGCGGAGTACCCAAATAAATATCCAGATAAAAGTACCCAAATAAAGAGATAAGAGTACACCATACGTACAATGCAGAGAGCTACTTGCGTTCGTATGAGGCGGCCAAAACAAAAAGAGGACTTCTGAGACACCAAAACGACCACAATACCAAACCAAATACACGTTAGTCTGTAGATAACGCGAGAACAAGACATGCAACTATTAATTCTATAAAACCGGGCTTGTCAGTTCCTAAGTAACTCCCCCAGAAGAACCGTTGCTTCTTTCCAGCCTCGTAGGAGCCTCCGTCTTCATCTGGGAGCAGCAGCGCCTAGTGGGAACTGGCGGCTCCTCCTCCTTGCCTTTTGTCCGGAAGTTCTTCCTCCTCCATCCGCCATGCCGCTCTACCTGCGTTTTCCTCTCTATAGTTTGCTCTCTCGCACCCCCCCCCCCCGCTGCTCATCCGGCCTGTGACTTACCCGGCATGCATTGCGGCGCAAGAGAGTGACGATAATAACAAACAGCGGCGGCCGGGTTGGACTAAGCGAGCAGGGCCCGAGGAGCAACCGGCTCCCCTCCTCCGCGTCGTGGCCGGCGCTCCGCCGCCCTATCTGGCCAGCGTCTTCCGTCTTTCTCGTTGTCCTGTCCGGCCTGAAGCTGCCCTGTAGAACCGCAGCGAGGAGGAGGAGGAGGAGCTTCTGCCGCGGCCCCGCCGGGCACCAGCGCGGGATGGTGCGCGGGGCCGCCCAGCTGTTGCTGCGGTCTCCTGCAGGTGAGTGGAGCGGGGGAGGAGAGGCCAGGCGCCGAGCGAGTGAACCGCTCGCGGGGGGTGCTGCGGTGGCCAGCGGGGCGACCAGCGCCTGCCCTTCTCTGCGCGGGGCGGGGGAGGTGAAGTCTTTATATATAGGTGTATATAGGTGTGTGTCTCCTCAGGGACTCCGCGAGTGGAGAGGCTGGACGCTGGGGGTGGGTAGCAGGGTGGAAACCTCCGAATGTGCGTCTCCTTCGGGGCCAGGCAGCGAGCCCGGCTGTCTTCCCGAAGTTAACTCCGAGGGGGATGACTCAGCCCATCTGCGCTTGGGCGGCCCCGCCTACAGCACCTTGTTATTAAGAGCCGGCGCCGTGGATCTGGCCGCCTCCTTCGCCCAGTGCTGCGGGGTGGTTTCCCTACACAAGAAGGAAGAGCTTCCCATCCCCCTCCCGTCCTTCCTGTCTTTTTTCCTGGGGGGGGGAGGGGGGCGTGTATAAGCCCATATGTAAATATTCAGTCGCACCTGCTTCATGTTTGTGTTCTGCCAAAGTTAGACGGGCTTGTCCTAAATTGACTTCGCGTGTTTGGGCCAAGGCCTCTTATTGGGTTACTTCAGCACGGACTCAAACTAAGAATGCTTTTGTTTGCATGCTCACTTGCGTTGACAGGGTGCGCTGTCTCACTTCTAATAATGCTGTGACCTGTTATAGATACCTAAAATAATTAAAAGGTCATTTGGCAGGGAAACACTGGGGAATAGGTGCTGGTTTATGTGTTTGCAACTCAATTCAAAATAGTTACATCATTTTCTCTGGAACTAATGTAGGTGAAAATAAATGGACTTAAGTGATATGTAGGCTATTTTCAATTATGACATAAAGGCTAAATGACTATAATGATTACAATAGCAATGTTAAATGTGGATTCTGTAATATTTCGTTTCTGCCGAAAAGTAGAAGGATTACTGAAGCACCTTTCATCATGTGGGGCATTGTAATTGTTAAGGTAGTCCTGTCATAAGCTTTGGGAAGCCCTGTTAACTTAGGTGTCCTCAGCTTTCAGACTTTGATGTGTGTGTAGAACTCCACCAGAGAGATACTGAATACTTTTTGTGAAGAATGCTTGAGAAGGTCATTATTGAAGATTAAAAGTACAATCTTACAAGTTTTTACATGCTATCATTTGATGAACAAATTATAAATGCATATTACTAATGAGTTGTATTAGATTTTCATAGTAAAGAAATGGTGAATTAAGGTTTTTATTCTTTGTCTAGAAATCTGTTCTCTCTAGAAATCTCCATTTCTGTTGTGCCACGATACCATGGATCCTTTCCACAGGAAAAAATAACGTATTTTTCTAGTATATGTATTACTAACATCTTTAACAAAGTCTGTAGTATGTTTATGGTATTTTTAAAGAGTTCCTTATTATAGTATTTTTCTTAATGTAGTATATAATAAGGTATAGCAGTTGAATAGCCAACTGCTCTTTCTGAAGTTATACTAGCAGCAGTGAACTTTCTAGGTATATTAAATGGCATTTAAATACAGTATTGCTTGTGTGTGTTTGGGGGGGGGTCATGATTGCACTTTATATAGCTTATGGATGAGACCCTGATTTTGAGGCTCTTTAATTCTTCATAATTGCTTAAAGGAGTTACTAATACTGCTATTAAGATATAAATGTTCCAGGTGTTCATAGAATTAACATGAAATATACAGATATTTAACTATGTAGTATACTGTAATATCTTTTGGATTAATATTTTTATCTGAATAGTGTTCAAAATCTTGACATGTATTTGTCTGTGTTCAAATACTTGTTTAGTGAAAAATTCCAGCATAGCCATATGGGAAGCTACTCCTCCATATTAGTGTTCTCTACTCCATTGTTGCATATGCTATCCATGGTAGTGGGTGTAAACATCTGATGAATTTATATGCTCCTGAATTGTGATTTCCTTTTTTAATTTACATATTAATTCTTATACTGTATGCAACATGCATAGTTTAGAATCTTTTTGCTAATGGCAATGGGAGAGTTTGCAGTGATAAGTAGAATCTAAACGGTCTGGAGAAAGGAGAAATTACATCCCCATATTTAAGAATTCTTGTATCTTATTTGTACAGTGTATCATTCTCTTTGACCTGTTAATCCTCACAGAGATCTTGTATGTAGGCTCATATTGGGCTGCATGTTGCATATATCATGTCAAGTCAAAATGTGACTTCCCAGCTATGTTCGCCTTCATTGTACTATGGTTCCCGTATTTGTGTTCTTGCCCAGAAGAACAGCATTAATAAAATAGTTGATATTTTGGGATTAAAATGTTTAAAGTTTGTAGGCTTTAGAATTATTATTTTTTTAGTTTGCTAGTGTTGAAGTATTAGCTATAGACGTGAACATTTTCAAATGTTTAAGGTATCTTGTCCTGGTGCCTGTAGGTGTTCAATTTCCTGACATTTTAAAGCCAGGGAATATTTTTGGGGTGGGGAAACCCACATTCTGGGGAGGGGATTGTATATACTCCATAACCTTTGCCTACTTTTCTCTTTTAACAACATAAAATGCACCGTCTATCACTTATCATATAAAATTATACTACTTTGCATATTTATGAAATTTAAAAATATAAATGCCTTAATTTTATATGAATGATTGTTTTACTTAAATAGCTGTATACCACTTTTATTCCCCGTGGGATCCAAACCGGCCTACATCATTAAACCCTCTGAGGTAGATTGGGGTGAGAGAAATTGACGGTTTCAGGGTCACCCAGAAAGCTTCCTTGAAGTGGGGATTTGAACCTGGGTCTCTCAGTTCCCCATTCCATCATCACACCAGGATGGCTTTCTTGCTAATATAGTCAGTATAGGAGAGGGAGCTGTGAACTGCACCCTATGTTGCCCTAGACATGCATTTTAGTTTTTGCCTTCTGAGAAAGGAAGGGGAAAAAAGCTGAAAGTAGAAAACAAACATTTTGTAGTAAACAAAATATATTATTTCAGAAAAACAGTCTTGTATTTTCACAATAAGGGTAGCAGCATATTTGAATACAGGGTTTATAACATCTAAAAACTGAACTCCTCAGTAGGGTATCATAATAAACATAATAGCATATAAATTGTGGACAAAATTTTAAACAATATACATACCCTTGAAAGTAGATCTTATATTCTTACTGTATACATAGAGATTATAGTTATATAATGCTGCACATTACATAAAAATGTTCATAATATATTATTTTGAGTGAGTAAATTCTTGTCTTAAAAATCATTTCACTAATTCCAAATTTAAAAAATGTATCATTGGAATCTTTTCCTGTGTTCCCCCAAATGTGCATGTCTTCCATTGAAAAAAACTTGAAAAGTCTTCAGGAATAAACAGGTTTCTTTTTTCAGGCCTTAATGACTCTATAGGTGCCTGAATTTTTTCCAGTTCTGCTTAAGTTTTAATTGCTGCTATGAAATATGTTAAAGGAAACTTCAGTAGCTGCATAAGAGTAGCACAAAAATGAAAAGTGAAAACCTCTGTATATAAAGAGTGATGTCTGAAGATATGGAAGTCAAGAGATCTCATTCAAGATTTAAAATAACAGTTCCTTATTAGCATGTGTTGGTTGAATGTGAAAGTCCACCTGCTGCATTTTTCTAAGAGTAGGTATGGAATCCTGATCAATTCCCAATATTTTGGACTTACCCAGAAATACTCTCTTCTTTTTACTCCCTGATAGAAATAGTGTATGATCTTAAGGTAAAGCCTGTACTGGAAAATATACTAACTAATATTGTATAGCTACTTGGTTTGCTCACTGTTTGCAGCTAATACACTTTGCTCAGTCTTTTTATGGCATCAAAATTCAAGTCATGGGGTGAACTACTGGTAGAAGTGAATGGGGAAATACAAGACGTGAAATATAAACATGAAATTATGTGATAGTAGTAGAAGGGGAGTGCTAAATAAGTGGTTGTGGGGCGACATGATGGTAAGCTTGTAACTTCTGACTTCACCTACTTTCTCAAGTTAATTCTGCTACTTAATATAGGATACAGAAAATGTTTCAAAGTTAGTATAATTCAATATTATGCATTCTGTTTAATTATTCTAGAAAGTTAAGTGTGAAGTTTTTATATTTACAAAACAAATATACCATTAAACAAAAGAAGAGCAGCTTGTCAGGGTAATTTTAAGATGGCAGCATCTATATCTAAATTTACACTGACATAACTAGAGGAGATTCTGTACTCAAAGGAGCAAGGTCAAAAGCATAATAATAATGGCAGGCAAAACAGTAATAGACATTTCCATAGCATAACTTGCAGTTTCTGTTGCCATGTGTCAATTCCAGTGTCATTCCAAACTATACCCCCACATTAACCATACATCCCAGACATCAGTCAACATGTGGCAACTAGGGAAACCGAGATATGATGTCACAGAAACCATCTCTCACCAAGTGTTGCTTGGAAAAGGCTATAAAATTCCTATAGATCCAGGTATAGGAAGAGCAATTACTGCCTCAAGCTGGTATAACAATGTTTTTAACTTCCTGAGAGTGTCCGACTCCAGACATAACTAGCAAAGAGCTGTTTTTGACAGAGGGAATGCCAATGTCAATCAGGGAAAGGTTGCATTCCATTGAGCTGATTGTACAGAAGTCAGATGGCAGCATGGCCCTGTAATTAGTACACTTGCCTGTGTACTAGGTAGTAGGCATTCTAAGAGAGAGGATTTCCGTTCTGTTGTGATTCCAATGATTCTATATAGGCAGTGTGCACATTGCCAGAAATACTATTTGTGTTTTAGTATGAGATGCCTTGAAAGCCCCGTGCTGGGATAAGTCAGTTGAAATTTGTCAACACACACATATTAGTTTGAGGGGCGGGGAGGTATTTTGCACAGGAATAGTGGTCACATAGACAAGGAAGAATGCACATTACAAGAACAAATGCACAAAAACATGATGCTATGACTTGGTTGGTGACTCTGAAGAATAAATCAGTGTAGTGGGGATCAGGAAATGATGGATCAGATAACCCTCTTAGGAGATAAAAATGTAGCAATGCCTAATTTCAAGGTGTCTTTAGACTTTAGATGGAACAGCGACTTTAGATGGAAAAAGGCATGAGCATCAAAACTATAGTCCATAAACCACTGCTGACCCACAGATCCTTTTCATCCAGCACTCAAAACCTGCCATGAACCGAGATCAATTTTGTGTGCCCCTGACAGCTTGTCCAGAAGTAACCACAGGCATGCCTATAGTTACATGGAGCTGGCACAACACATGTCTAGTTACTTATATTAAAATGGTACCCCATTTTATATGCCCTACAACAGCTGTGGCAGAAATGGGGCAGATCTGGTCCAGCAAATATAATATAGCCCTTGGACCAAAACTTTGAACATCCCTGGAAAAAGGAAAGATTCCAAAGCAGAACTCAAAGCATTCCAGTCCAGTGCGGTCGGCACTGCTGATACTTCTAGATCTTACAGCAGCAGTCAGTATCGTTGATCATGATCTCTTGACCCACTGTCTCACTGATGTGGGGATTTGCGGGACAGCCCTGCAATGGCCGAGCTTCCTCTGCGGTCGGGGACAGAGGGTGGCACTTGGGGAACAGATGTCCGCCCGCCATTTGGTATGTGGCGTCCCTTGGGGTGATTCTTTCCCTGATGCTGTTTAACATCTCTATATGTGCCCCTTGCCCAGGTAGTCCAGGTTGTCACCACTATGCGGATGACAACCTGCTCTATCTGTTGATGGACAGCCAGTCTGATTTTGCTCTGGATTCCTTGGTCAAGGATCTTGAGGCCGTAACAGCATGGCTATGTCAGAGTTGCGTGAAATTGAATCCCCTGAAGACGAAAGTTCTGTCTCTGGGTCGTGGGGCAATGGAGCTGGGGACCTGGCTCCCAACCCTCAACGGGGTATAATTGAAGTCTTCGTTGATGGTGAGAAGCCTCGGCGTGACTCTGAATGCCACACTTTCAATGGAGTCCCAGGTCAGACTGTTGTCAGGTCTGCCTTTTTCATCTCTGGCAGGCCAGGCAACTAGCGCCCTATCTCTTGCCCTGGGACCTGGCCACAGTAGTCCATGCAACGGTCACCTCCAGGCTAGACTACTGCAACTAACTGTACTCTGGGCTGTCCTTGGACCTGACCTGGAAGCTGCAGCTGGTCCAGAACACAGCAGCATATGTTCTTATGGGAACGCCAATTTGAGCGCACCTCCATCCTGTGCTGTGCCAGCTGCACTGGCTTCCAGTGGAGTTCCAGATCCAGTTTAAGGTGTTAACCTTGGTTGATGGACTGGGACTACATACCTGCGGGACCATCTCTCCCATTATGTCCTCTGCAGGGCACTGTGCTCAGCAGACAGACAACTCCTGGTGGTCCCGAGGGACATCCATTTGGCCTTGACCAGAGCCACGGCTTTTTCTTCCCCGACCCCAGTCTGATGGAATGCTCTCCCGCTGGAAATTCATTCCCTGCGGTATCTATTACAGTTCCACCAAGCCTTTGGCTGAGGACCAGCAGGTGTCCCCCCCCCTTACTCCATCTAAGACTACCAACTCTTCTGTGACTGCCTTTAGCCATGTGTTCTGCCCATATACTCTGGCTTATATGCAGGTTTCTGACTGTTTATCTAAAGCAGCCTATGTATAAGGCGCCAGAACAATTTTAATGACTGTTTTAAGATTTCTATTGATTTTATAGTTAATGATTAATTGATTGTATTTTATGGATGATGTGAGCTGCCCTGAGCCCATTTGTGGGGAGGGCAGGTTATAAATCAAATTCAATCAATCAATAAGTCAATCAATAATGTATACATTTATATATATCTGTCAATTGAATATAATGCTTCATGCATATGATAAAGTGGATTCTTGCTCACAAAAACATATACCAGGACCTATACCTATAAAAGAATAGGATTCAAGTTAAAATAGGTATCTTACCTCATCCTGCCCCATTTACTCCTTTTACATCATCATGATTATGGTGTCATAGTTAGTATGTAGCTGACATAGGTATTCTATTACAATGTTTCTACCATGTCATGTGTTCACTACACTAGTGTAGGATATTTAGTTAAATAGTAAAGAGTCCAGTAGCACCGTTAAAACTAACCGACTTTACTGTAACATAAGCTTTCGAGAACCACTTCGTCAGATGCATGAATGAAGACAACTGTGGTTCTCGAAAGTTTATGCTACACTAAAGTTGGTTAGTCTTAAAGGTGCTACTGGACCCTTTACTATTTTGCTACTGCAGACTAACATGGCTAACTCCTCTGGATCTATGATATTTAATTGTAATCCTGTCTCTTTTCTAAGCAGCATAATTCAAGGATTAAATGGTTAATCATAAACCTAATAGCTATTGGTGGTAGGGGTGTCCAATTCGGTAATCAAATTACCGAACCCCCCCCCAAAACATACCTGTTTCGGTTTGTTTCAGTATTACAGAAACGTTTCATGATTACCGAAACATTTCGGCAATACCGAAACAGCGATTACCGAAACGTTTCGGTATGTTTTGGTAATCGTTTCGGTATTTTGGCTTGTTTCGGTAATGCATTTCAATGGGAAAAGCCTCCCCCAGGCTTCCCTGAAGCCTGGGGGAGGCATTTTCCCACAGAATCAAGCCAAACTTGGCGAGGACCTTCCTCTAACTTTTCTGTAACAACTCCCCAAGTTTCAGACAGATTGGACTTTGGGGGGCCATGTTATGGCCCCCCAAACCAGGTCCCCCTTATCCTCACCTAAAAAGGGAAAGGTTTTCGCTTGCTGCTGCTAATCTCTTATTTTGTGCTTGCTGCTGCTGATCTTCATAATTTCCTATGGGGAAAAAATGAAGAGGCAGGCTTGTCTTGCCAGGGGTGGCATTTTGCATGCAAAATGCCCCCAACCCTCAGGGGCCCTTCTCCCACCTTTCCTCCCACCCCCCACCAAGGCTCAGCCAGCTCCCACTTGGGGGGGCATTTCATGGCCTCCCAAAGTAGGTGCTCTCAGCCCCCAAAGTCCACCCCCTACAGCCCCACACATACCCAATTCCCCCCCAGCTGCCACATACAGACCCATATCCCCACATTAGCCCCTCACAGACCCAAATCCACCCCCAGTAGCCCCACACCCATAACCCCAGGAACAGGCTGGCCAGCCCTCCCCCTTTGTTCCCTATGCTGAGAACTTCTAAACTCTCTTTCCCAGGGCAATTCTGCACAGCCCAGGGGTGCCACAATGGTGGGCACACTTCTGAGTGCCAGCTTGTCCCTGTGAAAGAGCACATGAACCACAGACACCCTCCCTCAAATCCCACCACCACCTACAGAGATGGCTGGCCAGCCAGTCCCATTGTTCCCTATGATGGGAACCAACTGCACAACAAAGAATAAAACACAAACAACACAGAATAAAGTTTTTTAAAAAATTATTTTCTCCCTTTCAAAGTACAAGTAGGCAAAGCATTATGACACATTACACCAGCAGTCCCCCACAAAGAAAAATAACACAACTCACTTAACATCAGAGAATCACAAAAGCACAATTCCTGTCAAAAACACTTTATTTCTTGAACAGCTGTAGGTTACATAGCAGGGGGGCACACCAAAGGGCATGGCAGCACTATCTTACACAAAAATAACACAACTCACTTCACATTAAAGAGTAACCCAAAAAAATTGCTGTCAAAAGCACTTTATTTCTTTAACTGCTTTAGGTTTCACAGTAGGAAGGCACAACAGGGCGTAAAAGCAGTCTACTACACAAAAATAACACAACTCACTTCACATCAGAGAATCACCCAAACACAATTGCTGTCAAAAACGGTGAAGGGGGTTGTATTATTTTAAAAATGCTTTGTATTCATTCCATTGCATTATAATTCTCTGACATCACCCTGATTACCCAGATGGGAATGATCAAGTATTGTAGTTGCTAGTTTAATCGGGAACTGTATCTAAAAGGTATGCTGTTTCTGTACTTGGCAATAGGTATCGTGGCTAATGGCCATTGATATGCCTGCTTTCCATTAATTTGTCTTTGCAGTTTCCAGCAAGTCTGGGGAAAGTTTTTGCTTGAATTACTCAGGAGTTCCTAAGGGCTTGATTTTTTTAAGTGCGGTGCTTGATGGAGTTATGGATATGACACAAAGCACGTGCCTGTATGAACCCTTGACTACCTTTTTTAGCCATTTTTTTTTGCTTCTCTTATACAAACAAAATGTAGAATTTCTTTTTATTTTGACCTCATATCTACAGTTAATGTAATCCACCTCTTCTGTCACACTAGTCTTGTCATGTGTACTCTATTTCTATTGGCTTATTTTTCCAACCAATACACACTCCTCGTTCTTACATTTTATACACTTTATGGCCTTGCCTCCTTTTGCTATTATGCTTCCCTGACTTCCTGACTGCTTGCTCCTTGTGTGTGAACCTTGACTGTGGTGCTCATGTTCCTGATCTGAGGATGTCTTCAGATAGCTTTTTTTTTTTTTTTAGTTTTAGGTGCAGAAGTTGATACTGATCACTGTGAGACTGTGCTATTCCCCTGAGTGAAACTTCAGTTGGTACAGAATGAAGCAGTTAGGATGTTGACTGGAGCGGATTGTAGGGACCATATATTTCCAGTCTTGGCCCAACTACACTGGCTTCCAGTCTGTTTTTAGGCACAATTCAGGATGTTAATGTTGACCTTAAAAGTCCTATACATCTTGGAACCAGCATGCCCAAAGGACTGCCTACTCCCCTGTGAACCTACTCAATCACTGTGGTCATCTTCTGAGGCCCTGCTTTGGGTACCCTGCCCTCTGAGATTAGACAGGTGGCAACCCAATAAAAGGCCTCTTTAATCATGGTATCAAGACACTTATATTCTGTCCTCGAGAAGACCCATTAGTCCTTACTACAGATGGGCATGAACCGGGAAAATTCTGAACCATGCGGTTCGTGGTTCATTGGGTTTCACAAACCATGAACTTTCACAAACTTGCCCCAGTTCGTGAACTAGCTTGTTCGGTTCATGAAAATGTCACTTCTGGGTCAGCAGAAGGTCAACAGAAAGCCCATCCCCTCCCCTGTTGCCTAGAAAACATTGTTTGGCACCAGGCTGTCTGCAGTGATGAACCAAATATGAACCAAATGGACCAGGCTAAAATTTGTTACTGTTTGTAAGAAATGAGCTTCCATGAACCTTCCAAGTTCGTGACGAACTTCGTTTTGGATTTCAGTCCGTGCCTGCCTCTAGTCCCTACTGTTGCTGTCTTCAACCAGCAGGTGAAGATATCCTTGTTCCATCTGGCATTCGCTCAGTGATTTCTCCTTGCTTTGCATTTTATTTTTTACATTCTTTATATGTATATTTCAGCATTGGTTTTAATTCTTTGAAATATATTTTTGTCTGCTTTTAATGGTTTTTAAGACAAACTTATGTGTATTTTAAATTGGTGTGCCTCCTTGGTGGCCCTAATGAAGACAAAAAATGAAGGGTATAAATTTTGTAACTAATAAATTATGATTATAGGTATAATTAGGAGGGCAGTCTGGTATATTATGTGATTTATTATGTGAAAGCTTGGATTTTGCACTTCAGTATTGGAAAATTAGTTCTGTTCTCACTCTGCTAAAATAGTTACATAATATTTTCAGCATTTAACTGTGGTCAGTTCCCTGTTCTTCTGTGCCACCCCTGCTTATCCATCTGATACAGATTGTGCTCTTTCTGGATGTGGACTGTGGAATTCTTGTGCTTGTTCTGTACAGCACCAGGTACACCTTGGCACTAATAAATGTGCTTTGAAGTGCAGTTCTATCATGTACAGTAAATCTGAATCTTCATAGGTAACCAATTACAACATTCTTTTTTCCCATCCTGCTTACAGGTTTGTGATGCCCCGTGTTTAATTAAAAAATTGTTTTCTTGCCAAAGTCAAATGAGGAAAAGAAGAGGTTTTGCAGTCCAGCCACTTTTAAAGACCGTTGTACCTCCATGCAGTACCTGAAGGTAACTCCCCTTCCCCTCCCAGAAGTAAGGATTTCAAGTTAAGGGTTGTAACATATGCTTCAAAACTGCTGTTTTATTGTGTTTTTATTTTTTATTTTGTGGGTTTTGTCATAATTCTTTCTAAGTTGTTAGTGATCTGATGCCTTTTATTTAAAACAAACAATGAAACCCTATCTCCTGAATATTCAAACAGGGCAGTGCTTAACACCAGTAATCACTCAAGTTTTTAAAATAGGATTTAAGTTGAAGAATTACGTAATACCTCATAGTGTGCCCATGGGGAAAAATTGTTTTGAGAAGCACAGTTGATTTTCTTGTAGCATCAGGTTTGCAAAATAAGATAAATATTTGTTGAAATGATGGGGTACCAATTTATGGTTTCTGCCATTGATTTTATTCATTTCATTAAGTCATTTTGCTGTGAATCCTTCAAAAGTATTGTTTGTTGTAACATTTGCAGCAATTCTTTAAAAAATTCTGCCTTAAATCTGTTCATTAGTATATGAAAAATAGCAGTTATTTAAATCAGTGCTAAGATGATACACTTTAACTAGAATTAAATTAGAATGTTACTTTGGTACTGTGAAAAATTCTGATAAGGTGGATGGTTATAGTTGAAAGAGGAAGAGAACCCTTCTGTTCCTTTCTACCACACTTTCCTCTATTCTGGTGCATTCTCTTTCTACTCAAAATGAAATATGGTACAGTAGGATGGGTTGTGGTTGCCTCACTAAGTAAATAGAATAATACACAAAAAACTTTACCGTAACTGGCAAAACCCACCTGTTCCCATATGATCCCTGTTTTATTCTGTAGAAATCTTGCTCTGTATGCCCCTGTCTTCAGAGGAAGGTGCGTGGTTGCAAGAAATAACATTAACCCAACACTCGCACCCCGACTTTGTAATACCCTCCCCTCCCCATGCACCATCAGCTTTGTTTTCTTTTAGCCAGTGCTTAAATATTATTTGCTCAAGTCTTTGGTAGCATTTGATTTCTGTTTAATTTGTTATGATTGCAAAAAGGAGAGATGTCGAAAAACGAGTCAACAGACCGTATAGAACAGCTTCAATTGTATTTGTGATAGAGGCACAAAAAAGCCTTGGGCAAAGAAAACAAAGGGAGAGCGCCCGGATTTCACGGCTGCTCTCAACAGCAATTAAGCGAGGACAAAACAACAAAGGGAGAGTACTCAAATTTCTCAGCTACTCCCAAATAAAGTGCCCCGACTTGGCGGCTGCTTTCAACAGGAATTAGGTAAGGAGAACAGAAAGCAAGGGGAGAGCACTGGGGTTTCTTGGCTACTCCCGACGGGAAAATGGCAACGGGCTTGCCAAAATTAAGCTTCTTCAGCAGCCAAAATCATAAATTCCTGGAATTTCAGGAATTTATGATTTTGGCTGCTGAAGAAGCTTAATTTTCTGCGAAACGGGATAAAGTATAGCCTGGCAAGCCCGTTGCCATTTTCCCGTCGGGAGTAGCCGAGAAACCCCAGTGCTCTCCCCTTGCTTTCTGTTCTCCTTACCTAATTCCTGTTGAAAGCAGCCGCCAAGTCGGGGCGCTTTATTTGGGAGTAGCTGAGAAATTTGAGTATTCTCCCTTTGTTGTTTTGTCCTCGCTTAATTGCTGTTGAGAACAGCCGTGAAATCCGGGCGCTCTCCCTTTGTGTTCTTTGCCCAAGGCTTATTTGTGCCTCTATCACAAATACAATTGAAGCTGTTCTATACGGTCTGTTGACTCGTTTTTCGACGTCTCTCCTTTTTGCTGTTTTGGACCGTTCCCCTCTTTTTTCTCCTAATTCGTTATGATTGACTGCTACTTCTGTTTTATTTTACTTTGTTTTATTATAATAGATTGTTAAAATTTTTTGATTGTAAGTCACTATTTTTAGGAGCTCTGTGGTGCGGATAGAAGAATATTGGCCTACTTTGTGCTTTTGTAAGGACTGGTGGAAATAATGTAGTATGTGCATTATTACCATACTAGAAACAAAGCCCGTTGTGGGGAAAAATACAACGGGCTCTAGAAAGGGGAGAGCGGGCAGGCCGGCATTCCCTCCTCCTCCATCACTGATCCCGGCAGGTGAAGGAGTGGGGTGGGCATTGCTACCCATTCCACACCTGATCTCAGCAACATGAAGGGGTAGTTGGCTTTGCTACATGCTGCACATCTGATACAGGCCAGGTAAAGGGTGGCAGGCATTGCCACCTGCTCCACTCCTGATTCCAGCCAGGTGAAGGGAAAATGGGCATTGCCTTCTGCTCTGCACCTGATTACAGCTAGATGAAGAGGGGCAGGCATTGCTACCTGCTCCAAGCCTGATCCCAGCTGGGTGAAGGGGGGTGGGCATTGCCACCAGTTCCTTGCTGGATGAAGGGAGGAGCGAGCACTACCTTCTGTGCCTCGTCTGATCTCGACAGGTGAAGGCAGGTGGTAGGCTTTGCTATGTGCTCTGCTCCTGATCCTAACTGGGTGAAGGGGGTGCGGGCATTGCCACCTTCTCTGCTTCTGCAGGTTGAAGGGGGGCAGAGATTGCTGCCTGCTTGGCTCCTGATTCTGACAGGGTGAAGATAGGGTGGGCATTGCCGCCTGCTCAGTGCCTTATTCCAGTAGGTTGAAGGGGGCGGGCATTTCCACCTGCTCCACTTTGTGTCCCGGCTGGGAGAAGGGAATTGCCTCCTGCTCTGTGCCTGAACCACCCAGGTGAAGGCACTGGGCAGGCATTGGCACCTGCTCCACTCCTGATCCCAGCTGGGTGAAGGGGGCATGCATTGCCATCTGCTCTGCTCCTGATCCCAGCTGGGTGAAGGGGGTAGGCATTGCCTCTTGCTCCGCTCGTAATACCAGCTGGATTACAGCAGGGGTGGGCATTGCCACTTGCTCTGCTCCTAATGCTAGTTGTGATAAGGAGGGGGTGGGCATTGCCACCTGCTTCGCTCCTAATACCAGCTGGGTTAAGGTGGGCAGTGGGCATTGCCACCTGCTGCGCTCCTAATACCAGTTGAGTTAAGGTGGGTGTGTATGCATTGCCACCTGCTCCACTCCTGATCCCAGCTGGCTTAAGGGGAGCAGGCATTGCCACCTGCTCCACTCCTAATACCAGCTGGGTTAAGGTGGGGGTGGGCATTGCCATCTCCTCCGCTCCTAATACCAGCTGGATTAAGACCTGGAGTGGACATTGCCACCTTCTCTGCTCCTGATTCTAGCTCACTGAAGGGGGGCGGGCATTGCCTGTTACGCTCTTAATACCACCTTAGTTAAGGTAGGGGTGGGCATTGCCACCTGTTACGCTCCTAATATCTACTGTGTTAAGATGGGGATGGGCATTGCCACCTTCTCCACTCCTAATACCAGCTGGCTTAAGGTGGAGAGTGGACATATCTACCTACTCTGCTCATGATCTTAGCTGTGTGAAGGGGGAGCATTGGCACCTGCTCCACTCCTAATATCAGCTGGTTTAAGGAGGGGGTGGGCATTGCCACCTGCTCTGCTCCTAATACCAGCTGGGTTAAGGCGGGGGCGGGCATTGCCACCTGCTCCACTCCTAATACCAGCTGCCTGAAGGGGGTGAGCATTGCCACCTGCTCCTAATACCAGCTGGGTTAAGGTGGTGGTGAACATTGCCACCTGTTCCAATCCTAATACCAGTTGGCTGAAGGAAGAGTGGGCATTGCTACCTGCTCTGCTCCTAATATCAGCTGGGTTAAGGTGGGGGGTGGGCATTGACACCTGCTCCGCACCTAATACCAGCCGGGTTAAGGCGCATGGAGGGCATTGCCATCTGCTCTGCTCCTGTTCCCTGCCCGGGCTTCCCACCATGGCATGTTTTCTGGAGCAATATGGTGAGTTACCTGGGCTGTGGCAGCGCCCTCTGGTGGTGCACCAGGTTATAAAGTAAGTTGTCTGAAACGTGCTTACTCAATTATATAGTAAGATGCATTTTAAGTAGTATTATCAGTCAATTTTTGATATAGCCAAAGCTGTGGACCCTGAAATCCACAGACTGGAGCCATGAATAGACAAGGCAGAATTTTCTACAAACCTGAGAAATGCCTAGCTTTGCGGAAAGATCTGAAGTCTACTCCCCCCCACACACACACTGGGGTTAAAATCCCCCCAAATAGAAGCAGCTCTAAGAACTTGAAGAAACGAATACTATCAGTGGCATTTGCTAGGCAACCACAACAATATTGCCAGCCTTGGTTTCTGTCAGTAAAAGGCTGGGAGAAGAGGCAAGGCCCTTTCCAGTGCTCTTTTGGCCTTTGAGGGAGAACTCATTGGGACCAGGCCTGGCAGTAACCATTGGGAAACTTGCTGCTACCCTACTTTTCATTACTCATGCAGGCCTGGCTGCTTGCTGTTCACAGTAGCCACCCCTGAAAAGCCAGCATGGTATAGTGCCTAGACTTTAAGAATAAGATCCAGGAGACCCAAGTTTGAATCTCTACTCTGCTGTGGAAGCTCACTGGGCGACATTGGGACAGATATATTCTCAGCCTAAAATGGAGGAGGGGAGAATGATGTAAGCTGCTATGGGTCCCTATTGTGGAGAACCTTAAATATCATTTTAGCCAAAGATGGGGGGCAGAAGAAGAGTAGGTTGGTGGGTGGGAGAGAAAGGGAGAAAGAAGCAAAGAAACATGGAAATACATGGGTTGCTAGGAGGTGGGAAAGAGGAAATAATGTGGGGAGGGGGATACAGGGGAAAGTGAGGTGTCCCTTGCAAGTCCCTGTGGGTTTGCCACTGCACAATGGGCTATGGTTTTCCCAGTTAAAGGCTGCCAGGGAGAGGGAAGGAGGGAAAGCTGAAGATGGTGGTGGGGGGGCAGATAAAGGCAGGTTGGCTGTTGGGTGGGAAGGAGAGCAGAAAAGGAGAGAGGCTGTGAGGACTTAAAGGGAAGGGAAAGAGGAAATACTAGGTGAAGATTAACTAAGATGCCACTCACGAGTCTTTGTGTTCCCTCCACTTGTTACCCCCATTTTCATTAGAAAATTTTATACTTTAAATATGTTTCAGCCACAGCCGCAAGTCTATAGATGAGTGTTATGAGCACCTTTCTTTTTCAGTTAGATTTTTCCTTTAACCCTCTTCTTACACCCAGTGGGTAGATTGCTGCCGCCAGGAATTATATTCCAAAATAAGTAATTTAAATTTCCCTTTTAATAATGTGCCCAAGTGTCAGACTCCTTCGTGGGTCTATGTGGCCCTGAGGATAGAAATGGGATATAGGAATAACACATAATCTGGGATTTAAAAAAACAAAAACCAACTTGTATTTTTACAAGAAGCATATAGGTTTCATACTGTTAATTAAGCTTGATGGTTTCAAAGATAGTTATCAGTTCTTAAAGTTTCTCTTCATAAGCTCAGTCACACAGATTTTCATAATCTTTCTCTCTCAGACGCGCACACAGTTTGCCTGCTTCAGATAAATTCATCCCTCACTCAAATACATATCGACTTTCTCTCAGGCGCACACACAGTTTGCCTGCCAAAACCACAATATAGAATATACCAACAACAGAGAGAAACGCGGTAATACAAGAATACAAAACAAAAATTTACCCGTGTAAACTTACTAGCATATTCAAAGTTTTATTAATAACAATGTATAACCACATAACAGTATGTAGAAATTGATTATTGGACCATATAAATACTTAACACCAACCCCGCTCACAGTTAGAAAACCATTTACACTGGTGCTAACAAACCAGGCTCCCTCAACAATTGATAACAAAGCAGGATGAATGTACTCTCACAGGCACACACAGTTCAGGCTTCCAAACAGGTTTCCTTAAGTGAACTAGAATGAGAATCCACTCAGTCTTTCACACAGGTTTCCTGCTTTACCCAGATTCAGTATTTATCTCATAAATGAATAGACAACCTCAGCCTGCACACAGCTTGACTTCTTTGCCCAGGCGGAATTTTTTCTCTCCACTCAGTAACTAAAAACTGCAGTTCACTCCGCCCACACTCTCAATCACCAACAATTATCTCACTCACTCACCCCGCTCTTTTACCCCTATTCTTCATCTGTACCCCTATTCTTCATCTTGGTGTACCGCACCAAGCATTTAAACACACACACATTCTTAAAATCATTACAATGAGTGAAGGGCATAATCCAGTCCAGTGAATCTGTGCATGGAAAGGAGGGTATACATGCATGCAAATGGACTTGCAGAGTCAGTGGATGCAACTTGCATCCATCCGTCAGAGACAGCCACACACACAGAGCTTTGCGTAAACCATCAACATCTTCTGAAGGGTGTGGGTCTGTGCCAGTTCTTTTGTGTAGGTCATTCTTGGTCAGACTCCAACAAAAGCAAAGCCAGCTTTTGGGCATGTTTGTGGTGGTAGGGAGGAGGGAGAGGAGAGCTACTCCTTGTTATTGGCTGTTTTCATAATCCTGACTAGTAGACATGGATTCTTCATGCAATGCTCTAGAAATTGAGAAGCCAGGTAGTCTGGCTGTTGAGTAACCTTGTAAGTCTTGCAACTGCATTGCATGGCATACAGATCCCTGATCCCTGACAGACCCTGGAAGCAGCCATACTTCTTGGTAAGGACCCATAAATCATGTCATATATAAGTATTACTTCCATATTTCTTTAGTCAGTATTTGGTGCAGGGATAGAGCATCTAGATTTCTTGGTCCTTATGTGGAAACTTTGAATTATTTATTTATTTTCAATTCCTGTTCCACCCTCCCCGAACTGGCATGCTTGAAGTTGTGCTTTTAAGTTGACAATAATTTTATTGCTTTGATTTCTTTACAGTTCCTAAATAATATTCATAGAGTCAAAGGTATAAACTTCAGGAGCCAAAATAAGTCATCATGAAGTTATATGTATTTCTGGTCAACACTGGAACCACCCTCACCTTTGATACAGAACTTGCAGTACAAAAGTAAGCTATTCTTGTCTGGTATTTTGTGTGAAGTCTGTTGCTAGATTAAATCCAGCAAGATTAACTTAACCCTTTATCTCCAAATTGTTGTATAAGATATTGATATTTTTCAAACACTACACAAAAGCTATGAGACTGCACCAATAAGTACATTTAAACAGCAGTCAACTTCCTAGGGTTTGAAATGGCTGCTGGGGAGGAGAGAGAAAACTGAAAAGATCCAGAGTCATCAGTGCCTTCTGCTGATGGGTTGCTGGATCCATCCCAGCATCTGACATTGAAAATTAACACAAAACTTTTGTCTAAAGGCACTTTATAGGGATAATCTTACAAGTCTGAGATCATCAAAAGCTGTAGGGTAAATGCATTTCTCTGTTGTCTTTTACCTAGGTAATATATTGTAAATATTGCTAGGGCTTTGCTTGAGATTTTTTCATCTTCTGCCAGTAGCTTTTTAAGGCTCAGAAACTGAGACATTGTCTTCTGCTTCTCCTAAGAAGGCAAACAATAGCATGTCAGTGCTGTTGGAGAGACAAGATGTAGTCATTCCTTGCCACTAGTAAGTTTGGGGATCTGATTCTTAGCGTTGTCAATATTACGTCTTTAGAGATATATTATAAATGGTTTTTAACACTTTAGTAAAAGCTTCTATAAAATAGTAGTGGATGAAATTCACCCCTTTTTGTTGTCTTAGTGTTGCAGATCTTAAACAGGCAATTCAAACCAAGTACAAGATTGCTATTCAGCATCAAGTGTTGGTTGTCAATGGAGGAGAGTGTATGGCAGCCGACAGGAAAGTTTGTAGTTACAGTGCTGGAACGGTAAATATTCCTTTCCCTTTTCATTTTATTCCCTTAGAAGCTCATTGATTCATATATCTTGATCAACGGAAAATACTTATTCCTTATTTTTTTAATGCAAGGGCTAAAAGGACAGATATATTTTCCAACTGCTAAGGTAAATTTAGGATTATTGTCACTAAGCAAAAGAGCCAGGGTTTCTGAAGTATAAGGGGGATGGTTGGTTAATTAAAGGCTTATATTTTTGTAGAACCTACATTGGAGCAAAATAGGAGAAGATTTTGACTTGCTCAGTATTAGACTCATTGATTGACCATTGAGATGGGTTCCATTTCTCAGAGTCTCTTTAAATGAGTCCTCGTACATGAGAATGCTCAAGTGAAGGGAGATGCAATGCCAGCCGGGAAGCGTAGTTTAAAAAGACAGAGGCAAAGGCTCTGTTGATTTCCCTACTGTACAGAACTGGCAAAGATCATCTCCTGAAGGAGAGGTGAAGACAGCTTTAGGGGAGTCGAAGAGGAAATTAACAAACCCTCTGAGCAGAGATAGGTACACCAATCTCCGCTAATTTTGGTGGATGGCGGCATTCATCAAAAATTGATGCTGCATCATTTAAGTATAAATTGAACAAAAAAGATGCTAGCAAACATCCCTGAAGTACCCCGTTTTCCAAATTAAATGTATTTGTTAAGTTCCCCTCATACCCACATCATACTTGGGCAGTTAAACCCAAATATAATCACTGGATAAGTCCTAGTAGTCTTTTATCCATATTAGTTCAATTGAGTTTGTTCTACAATCTGCGACAATTTATAGAATCGAAGGCCCTCTTAATGTCAATAAAAGCTGCCTGTAATCGTCTTCCCTTAAAAGATGAAGTGATGAAGAACTAGGCAATGGTAATATGTTGAAGAACCCCGTCTAAATCCTAACTGTTCGTGCCCAAATAAAGTTTCTGATTCCATCCAATCCAAAAGCTTCTTCAATAGGTAAGAATATAGCTTTCCTAGAAAAGAAAGAAGTCTGATTGTTTGATAACAGGATGGATCACGTTCTAGAACCCTTTTTAAATATTGGAATAATAATGGAATATTTCCATAGATAAGGTCCACTGATGTTAATTTGGGTAAAAACTGGGGCCAAAACTGAAGCCCACCATTGTGGATCATTCTTAAATAGCTCATTAGGAATTAGATCAGAGCCTGGTGCTTTTCCTAGTTTTAATCCTTTGATAAGACAAATGACCTCCTTGGTTGATACCTCAGGCCAGAGTGTTGTTACATCAAGAGGAATAATAGACGATATAGTAGGCGCATCAGTATCGGAGTATATCTTCTTAAAATAACTTCCATGTAAGAGGGGCTATACGCATGGGATTTTGGAGATTGGATTTGTGGTGGTATTGACGATAGACCAAAAGACCTTATTATCATTGCTATTAATAGCTGAGATAAGAAGCCCCCATTCCTTATTAAGGGCCATCCGTTTCCTCATCTTGAGCAGTTCTCTGTATATTTTTTAACATTTTCATCAGCTCTGAACAGTAAATACTAATTTTGGTTTCATTCTTGTCAGTCTGGAATGAAAATGAAATAATAGATTTTATTTTAACACAGGATACAAACCCAATTTTTCTCTTCAACAAAGAAATGATCTTATGTGAGCGTCCTCCAGCTATTCCCAAAACTACATTTTCAGCAGAAAATGAGATGGAATTAAAAGTTGAAGAATCTCTTATGATGCCTGCAGTTTTTCATACAGTAGCTTCACGAACACAGCTTGCTGTGGTAAGCAATATCAGAATCTTTTAACAATTGGCTGCATTGAGCTCAGTTCAAATGTTATGTGAAACCATGATTTATTTTCATTATGGCTACTTTGTAAAGCTAGGATTAATTTTGTAGATTCATTGAAACCCTTGTTTGCCTTGACAAATGCTGGCTTTATCCATCAAGGAGACTCCTAGCAAGAAGCTAGAGAGTTTTTGATTTCAAGTTGCTCTGGCCAGGTTTCTCTGTAGCCCAGGAAGTGTGCAAAGTTGCATCAAGGAACAAGCCAGGATGTCTGAATTCATACGTCATGAGACACTGTAGTTTCTCATAACATGGTTAATAGGCCAAGTTCAAATACAGGTTTCAGATCCTAGTATGACAGATCCCAATTGACTGTATTTAGCAGGATATCCCACATTTGGATGATCGCCTAAACTATGCTTAAAACCATGGTTTCAGGTGATGATGTGTAGACTAAGTCACAGTGTGCTGAAGTCTGGAATAAAATAATCCAATATGTCACAGAATATAATGTTAACTCTGGCTAGCGATATAGTAAACTTATTTTGTATTTTGCATGGTGATTCCTCTTCATGGGGCAATATTTTTGACCATTCCAATAGTGACTCAAATGAGTTTGTCTGATACAAATTGAAGTACCCAATGTCGACTTAACAATGTCAGCAGTTGTATGATTTGTTGTTTAAACAATGACTGGGTGTTATAATGAGTGTTGTTATAGGAGGGAGAGCTACCTCCAGTGCCACTTTCCGTATTGAAAGTGGTCTTTCTGGCCTGTTTTAAGTCCTAGTAGGGAAGAAGGCAGATGCCTTTTCTCCTATTGTGCCTTTTCTCCATATAGTATAGTCATCATCATACTGGAGAGTCTTGTAAATAAAACACAAGGACTGTCTAGGTCAGAACTGTCTCTAATGCTTGGCAATCACCTGGTAAATGGAAATTTTACAAGCACTTAACAATCAAAGTATGATAGCTAGCCATCCCTTCTTGTTTCTCTCTGAGATACAATAACTGAAGGTATAATGCTTCTGAATATAGTAATTCAATTTTTAGCTTTCATGGCTAATACCTGTGAAAAGATCTGTCTATCAATTTATTTAATCTGTTTCTGAAGCCTTTTAAGCTAGTAGTCATAACATCCTGCGGCAATGAATTTCATAAGTTAATGATTTGCTGTAACAAAAAGTTCTTCCTTTTGTTCATCCGGAGCTTGCTGCCAGTCAGTGTCATTGGCTGACCCGGGTTCCTAAGCCTTTTAAGAGGATAATTACTCCGTACTGAATTAAGTCAGTTTATGGGGGAGATGAGCAACAAAACAGACAAGTGGGTAGTCTCTATTTTAAAAGATGTTTTTGTTGCATCAGATTAAATCTTGGGATTTCTCTGCTCTAGTGCCAAGGACTTTCGTTCATTGCATTTCATGTAAGTTCATTACTCATTCATTACAAAGTTGCAAAGGACAAATAGACAGAAATTTCCACCGGTGCTTTCCATTGCCCTTCCAGAGTTTGATAGATTCCCATATCTGGAAATGTGCTCTCTTAAGAGCAGGACATCAAGGGTTTTTACACTAGTGTGTACTTCAAGGCTACGTAATTGTAGCCAAGCTTAATGTAATGTGTTGTACGTAGCCCTCTGAACTTTGCACATAAGAGATCTTTTCTTTTTACAAATGTTAATTTGCTGTTCAGATTTGTTAAAAGGATTTTGTTGAGCTGTGAACAAAGAAACTCCCACTTTTAAAAACTGGGATGGATCTTGTAGTAAGAACTCCCTAGGGAAGTTCAGTGAGTGTGAACTATTGGCCAAAGCACAAATGGCTTGCCCACTGTAACTGAACTCTTCCTAAAAAAAGCCTGGGCAGTTCCTTTCTATTTCCCCTTTCATTCCCTCTCTCTATTCCCTTACCCCCAAATCTCTTACCTTTTCCTGATGTCATTTGAAAGAACAGAAAGAGCATTACTTTTGGAACTCTGGTGGCATTTTGTCCTATTTCTTGATAGTGTGCCCTTTGGCTAAAGGCCTTAACTCTTAAGAATAATATTTTTTCACACAATTAGTATTTATTAAAAGTTTGTGTTCAGTGTTCCATACTGCATCTTCTGACATTTTGTGTCAGTTTTGCAACAAGTATATACAAATGGCTTAAGAGTTAACCTATTCCTTTTTAATTTATTATGCAGGAAATGTATGAGATTGCCAAGAAGCTTTGTTCCTTCTGTGAAGGTCTTGTCCATGATGAACATCTTCAGCACCAAGGCTGGGCTGCCATAATGGCAAATTTGGAAGATTGCACATACTCCTACCAAAAGCTGCTTTTCAAGTTTGAAAATGCCTATTCAAGTTACCTGCAGTCCATAGATGATATTAAGCTGAAACTTACACAGTAGGTTTGCCATTAGACTCATCAATAAGAAGCTACCTCTACACAATCACTTTACTCAAAACTAAGGTTTTATGATTTTGTATATTTATAGTAAATCTTATTTTAACTCAGTAGTTCTGGTTTGTGGAGTTTGTATGCTAGTAGAAATAATAAATTAATTTTTATTAACTTTTAAGAGATGCAGTTTTTTATTAATCTTCTTCTTTTTTAAGAAATATTATACTTGGCAGATAACTCAGTTGTATTTCTGTGCCTACTGGGAGACCTCCAGGGAGAATACTGATTGCTCTGTGGTGGTCTGTAGGGGAATTGGAGGAGTGTCTTTTTTGAAGTGGGGGGGGGGGAGATTTAGATGCAACCCAGAGCTTTTAGGACATATACTTAAAGAATGGTGATAATTCGTTTTCAGTCATTCTGTAAACTTGTGAAAAATCTGAATTGATTTGTAAGTACGCACTTTGTAAAATGAGCATTCAGAAAGTACTGCAAAGATAGAATTTAGATATTACATCAATTTTTAAATGTCAGTTTAATATTTATGACATGTATTCCCTAATTTACATTAGTTACCCATCTGAAGTTATTAAGAGAGTTTCTCAGATACGTTGCTAGATAACGTTTATAAAACATTTTTGAAGAAATGCGGGCAAACCATTTTTCCAAAGGTTTGGGTATGTCAAAGACACATTTTTGTCAAACTGTGTTTTGAAGATGTAAGGTAAAAATGCTACACCCCCCCCCCCCGCCAAGGTCACTGGCCCAAAGTTCTGATGGTCAGAAGATGACAGTACCATTTTAAACATCTGTTTTCATCAGTATTCCCTGTTCATTAACACAATTAACACACCAATAAGGGGAATGTTTATTTTAATAAGGAGGGTGAGATTGAGTGAAAACGTTGACTCTATCCAATCCAAGTAGTTTCTATTAGCTTTTAAAATGACAATTATTTGTGAAGATACATAATCATATTATCAGTTTGTTTCTATTTTATACTTAATATTTTTGTGTGTGTTCTTTTTCTAAGTTTAGGGGCTGCTGTTTCCATAATGGCCAAGATCCCTCTGCTGGAGTGCCTAACCAGACATAGTTACAGGGAATGTTTAGAACGGCTAGATTCTTCTGCTGAACATGGAAGGTCAGAAAATGAAGACACTGAGAATGAGAAGTCAGCTGAAGTGGTGCTTTCTCCTGACATGTCCAGATTGAACAAACAATCGCTACTGACCTCATGTTGCAAATCAGTAGAACACTCAACCCTAGATTCCACAGTTCCTGAAAAAACGAATGAAAATAGGGAAGCCAGTCAAAATCCTTCAGTTGAGGACAGTGAAATGTCAGCAGAGCTGAAAGAGAGTGAGCTGCCTTCTTTCAATGTCTCCCTGTTAGACTGGATAAATGTTCAAGATAGACCTAATGACGTTGAATCCTTGGTCAGGAAATGTTTTGATTCTATGAACAGAGTAAGTTAACTCATTTAATAATTTCATGGCATCCGGTTCTGATATATTGAATTGTTGCTTTCAGTCTTGACATTTTAAGAAGATTTTTCTGTTAGTAATATAGTGAGAGTATCTTAGCTGGAACTTTGAATCAGGTTATCTGTTAGTCGTAGTGGTACCCCTCTCTATCCCTTTTTTCCTTGAAAAGAACAAACTCGTTCTTCTTGTGTCTTGCTAAGAAAGCAAAGTTAGAACGTTCATGAAGATAGACACTTTGCCCAGCATTGTCATTCATGGAGAGAAAGAAGCATCAAAATGAATCCCCCCCATTTCCCATAAACATCAGATGACTTTGTCATAATGGATGAGTTTTACAGAACAGCACTCTGCTTATGCAGTGGGGCTTTCCTATCCCATCCCCACCTTTTCAATGCAGTCCCTTATGAGTATGCTGTGGTGGTACAAGCTCCCTGTTCTTTTGGGCTTGTCTGTGGGTGGTTGAAAAATTCTGAGGCTAACTCAAGTCTCTGCTAGGCATCACCTCCTTCATAAGGGATCCAAAAAACAAACTAGATATCATCTGCTGCCTCTAGCAACTCTGAGATTATCTCCAGATAGACAGAGTTACACATCTAGTGCTCTGGATTTGTGTTACCATTTAGTGGCTCTGCTTAGTTGCCACAGCTCCCACTTCACTCCCACAAGCTAGTCTGGGGACAGTTTGTTGCAGCCTGAGCGGGCATGCTCTAGGGATGGCAGATTTACCTGCAGCCCTTCCCTGTTGCCATATTTTGGACAGTGTGAATGAATAGGTAGGGTGTGATTACAGAGATCAGGCTTAGAGCATTCCAAGGATAAGAAAGTTTAATAAATGAATTAAAAGAATATATATGGTCTGGTCATGCATTCAGGCTGAGCAGCAGTACAAAGAAAAGATGAAATATGCAGTGCCATTTTCCTGTGCTTGGTACTTACCCTAATTGATGTTTAGGTAAGACAGGCTAGTATTACTTGGAGTTGCAGTAGTTTAAAGTTCATCATTACCTTGGTTCTCATAATTGGAACTTTTCCTCAGTATTCCTTGACGTGTGGGTGAGATGCAGTCGCGATATAAAAGCTTAGTATTTCGTGGCTTGTTCCCATCCAAGGAGAAGAGCCATGTGGAAGAGATTCTTCTTATGTGTTTCCAGAAAACTTATAACCTCGTCTTGGGAGAATGACCTTGGAGTCATTCAGATCTTCCTGCCATACAGAGACATTTGGCTGATCCTTTAGCTGCAACATTCTAGCAAGGAGAGAGATGGTAAAACATGGTCATCTTTTGGTTAGACCCATTAGCATATATGCACTAAAATACTATGCTTGGGCTTGATAGCTCAACCCCTGGCCTCTCCTTTCTGCAAGCTATGAGTTTGCAGCTGTGTTTCAACTCACAAACAAAGCAGCCATAAGGGCTGAAATATTGGGGCAAGATTTCTCCACACATGCAGATATGCATGTCACTAGTAAACCTTTGGAATGGCATGAGGTGTTAAATTTTGTAGCTGGAGAGGAAATGGTAGAAACTGAGTCCTCCCTTATGTGAGCTGAAGTGCTGCCTGCTTGTGCAAGGGGCTCTCGTTCTCACTTATACATCCCACCAGCAAGTTTATTCTTAAATATGCAAATGTTAAGCTATTGTATGAGAACAGTATTAAAGTTATAACCAACAAAACCTATTTAGCAGTGTAATCCTAAGAAGTCATGGTCTTCTAAGACCATTGAAATAATATTTTGTCTCTATGAAAGGAACATTTTCAATGAAGTTATATGGCTGCTTCTGTTGTTTTTTCCATTTTTCACTTGCTTGAAAATCTTGTCCACGAAAATATCAGTTTTTGGGCAGTTAATCTTACGAACAATGGGAACTGCTTGCCTTTTCTTGGTTAAATGTAAGGTTAGATTTAAAGTTTTCGTTCTGCTACTGATAGTCTCTTTTGTTACCACTAGAACGCTTTCTACCAGCTTGAAGGCTGTTAAGACAGCTGACCAGAACCTTTAGTTTTAGAGATTCCAAATTGGGGGTGGTGGTGGTACTGTTTTGTTTGTATGTAGAATGGTTGTGGTCTCTGAATGAAGGATAATGATGTTGATTACACAATGCACTGATACATTTGATTATGGCTGTTTTTGTTTCAGAAGCCTGTAATTTCACTGCAGCACCTTAGAGTGGCATCCAGTGAAAGGCAGGCATGAGTGTGGTCCAGCTCTGTCCTGGTTATCTCATTCTACCTTTTTTGCTGTCCGTGCTAGGAGGGACAGAACTGCTCCCCGAGATCTTAAGATGATAATGTAGGGCTATAAACTTCTCTACCTGTGTTTGCCTTATATCTCTTTACAATGTAGTTCTGTCAGCAGCTAGCTAACCCAGCTCCAAAGATCAGAAGCAAGGATGGGTCATAAAGCTCATAGTTTTGTCTGCAGAAGGTTCCAGCTTTGTTCTTTTACCTGAAAAATGTTTTGGGTAGCAGAACTGGGAAAGATCCTTTCTGAAAGTTAAGGCCACTGCCAGTAACAGTAGACAGCACTGTGCTATTGTCCCAGCTTCTATATTTAAATGAATATTTAACTTTTCAGCTGTACTGAGTGAATATTATTTTTCAACAGAGTTAAATGAATATTTAATTTTTCAACTAAACGGAAAGCCCACCGTGCAGTCCTGAGCCCTGTAGTTGCTACTGTTGTATAACATAGTATGTTGCATCTGGGGTTAAAGATTTCTGGATTTTATTTATCTTTGAGTTTGAGGATTTAGGTATATAGACTTGGTTCCTGTTTTAAATCTGCCGTGTTGGAGGGTTTTTTCTGTCAGTGGAATACTTTGGTATGCTCTGAATCATTACGGAGCATACCGAAGCAATTTTGATAACCCGACTCTGAAGTGGCTTGCTGCTTCGGGTTTGGGGTTATTCCAAATCTTTTTCCCACTTCGGGTAAACCCAAAGCGGGAAAACCGAATATTTCTCCAGTGCACACCTCTTGTGATGTCTGATTTCAAAATGGTGTCCTAATTAATAATTGCAGCTAAAATGTTGCCCTTTGCAATTCTGAAGAAGTTTGGGAAATGATCAAACCATGATACAAAAGCTGAAAATTGAGGTCTGAGAGAATATTTAATGGCATAGAACCTAGTCACCATAAAAAACGGGCAAATTTTACAGTTGGAAATTCTAGGGAAGAAAAATTCCCTTTTGGTCAAAAACAAACCACCACCATAAATTTTCAGCCAGGCCATTTTGCTAACTTATTTAAGTTACAATGGAGTATGCCATTCAAATGAGCAGACATGTAATGAGCAGTATTTAATGTTTCAGAAACAGCCACATTTAGATAGTTAGCTCTTTTTGCAGTCATTATAGATGTCATATAGGTATGAACAGGTCATCTTAGATATTTGTTGGTGTTTGTCCAGATGAATAATCAAGGTCAACAGTGAATGGGATGGTGAGAAAAACACCCATCTAAATCTGGGCCTTGAGGTTTATGCTTGGAACATGCTGCTGAAAATTAATGGATGTTAGCTGCAGACTACTTGCATGTGCCAGACTGTGGCTTATTAAAAGTTGCAATCCCGACTATCTCTTGCAATTAGACATGAGTCCATTGGTTTCAAAAGATTTTACTGAATATAAACAACCATTATAGTCCACTGGCCAAGATGCAATATCTTGGCTGGTACACGGGTATTGTTACGAATGGAGGTAAAGGGTAAGGTACAGAATAGCATAGCCCAGCAAATCCCATCCTCCCCCCACAGTTCTCAAAACAAACGGCTTGAAGCTGAGAGAGTGAAACTTTCCCAGGGCTGGAAAGACTGTAGTCAAAACATTCTTCTTTGAGATAACTGGTACTGGGCTGCTTGTCACCTGCAAAAGAAGAGCTTAAAACACTGACAGGATTAAAATGGAGTCTCTCTGGTTAGAACACACAAGGAACTTATGTCAGACCTGACAGCATGGAGTTATGCATTGACCTGATGGTATATACCCAGTTCTCGTGTTTATCCAAAATTTAGTAGTTTTCAGTAAAGGGAAGGTGACAGCTGACAAAGAAGGGGAAAATGTTGGTGAGTAGGGCCAGGAAGAGGTAAGAAGGGTAATGGGATTTTTGCTCTCCCTCCGTTCCTCACAAAGTTCTCTGCATCATCTGGATGTTCGAAGAATAGCAGTTCATCTTACTGTTTATTAGTGAATGTAAGAGCTACTTTCTTGTTTCAGAGCATGTTGGCTTTTATTACATTCTATGTGAGTAAATTCTATATGAGTATTCTATATAAATTATATCCTATATGAACTTTTAAAAATTCTATATGAATTTCTTAAAGTCTCTTAATAGGATATGATATATTCAATCTTCCCTTTTGTTGTACATTTCATGAAGTAGTAAACAGCGTTGATATTTTACTGACCCGGGTAGACACAAGGCATTTATTAGCAGTGATTTGTTTTGAGTGGTTGCAATGACAAGGTTTTACTGAACTCATTCACTGAATTTACTACTTACTGAATTCATTCATGTATACATTGAACTGGGCCAGTGATTCTTAATTCAGTGGAAGGAAAACTTTTTTTTAATGTTTTTCATCCTACTTGATTAAAAAACTATCACAATATTGGCCAATAATGTCAGTCCAGACAGTTGCTTATGATTAAACAGATTGAACAATGAACTGTAAAACACAAAATCAAAACCACCAATGTTCAACCATCACTCAGTAACTACAGTCATATCATCAGCTTTTGCTATTTCTGTTGGATAAATTACAAGTGAAAGCATCACTTCACTTCTCTAATGCAGTTGGTTAGGACTGTCAAGAGGGTTGCAGAGTTCCACCTGCTGGGTTGTGAGCCACTATAGAGCTGCCATTGTTTGGGGTGTCTTTTTGCAGGACTTGCTACTAATGTGCTTGTGTAGAGATCAAGGGTGTCATGCTTCCTGCCTCTTTGTATGTACTCTGAGAGAACAGCAAGATTAAGAGGCAAGGTCACTACCCCATGGTTCCAGCCGTTGGCTTGTTCCTCACACTCCTGGTTAACTAATTGTGTTCCCTTGTCCAAGTTCTCATGGTCTGCTGCCCAGGGTTCTCAGCTTAACACTGGCCATAACTTTGGCTCATCCTTTTCCTTTATATGACTGAAACATGACTTCCTGTCATGTGTTTTCAGGTTAGTGGGTTCCTGTGTGTGGATGGTTGAAGACCTAATGCTTTCAACAGCTGTAATTTGGACAGTCTTTTCAAGGCATTATCTACATAGTCTGTGGCAGGAGGATATTCCAGTCATTAAAATCTGAAAAGATTCTTCATGTCATAGCCTGTAGAAAGCAAGAATAGGATCTGTAATGCGAGTATCTGATGCTGACATTTGTCTTTGTGTGGCTGTCATGCTTTTGAATATATTTTTAGATTTGTTTGACAGATAGGATCAAAGACCGATTTTGTTATTTCACCCAAAACAAATTGTACTTATTTTCACCACTTTGGTGACCATGCAGCAAATCAGAACCAGTTTGTGGGGATGCTTCAGAATATGAGAGAACAAGGATTGTTCACTGTCCATCTTCTGTGCAGCCCCACATGGGACTGCGCCTGTGCAGGACTGCCGACCGGATTTTTCTTTTCTAGCCAACGTCCACTAGGGGGTGCCCGTACACACCAATGCGCCTGCGCAGCTTTTCCCGTCCAAGCAACATTGGACGACGTCGCCCCCTTCCCCTCAGTTTCTTTTTTTTTATATAATTTTTTTTTATTTTTCATAACTACAAAACACTACACAGCACTACACAAGACTATCACAAGGAAAGGGGAGAGGGAAGGGACAAAGGGGGGTGGAAAAAGAGAAAAAAGAAAAAGGGGGGAATGAACTACAAACACTAAACACTACACTTCAATGTTTCCCTTCATACTGTCATAATACAAAAATAGCTCCATAGGATAATGATGGAGTGGTTAATCATACAGAGAATAAACATTTCAAATTCTGATTAAACTTTCCTCCCCCTTCTAGGTCCCGGACGCAGTTCTCTCTGTGCAACCGCTGTTGCGGTGCTCTCCTCCTCCTCCCCCCCCTCCGGCTCCTCCTTTTCTTCGTTCTCGGTGCAGCAGAGTTCTGGGTTTTTATTCTCAAAATCCTTTAGTTGATCTTCTGATAATATCTTATAGGCCTGATCTTTATATCTGAACCATATTCCTTCCGGGAATAACCATTTGTACTTTATTCCATGGTCCCTCAGAAGAGCTGCAAACTTTTTATATTTAAAACGCCGTTTCCGGACTAGAAATGGAACGTCCTTCAAAATCTTGACTTTCAAACCCATAAAGTCCAAATCCGCATTGTATGAGTTATATAGGATGGTGTCCCGAATCTTTTTAGATGAAAAGTCAATAATGATCTCACGAGGCAACTGTCGCTTTGTTGCATATTTTGAAGAAGCCCGACGGACCTCCAAAATGGCGCTTTTAACCTCTTCTTTAGTCGTCCTCGCGGGTATCGCCAATAGTTCCGAGACCACCTCCCACAGATCCTCTTTTTCCTCCTCTTTCACGTTTTGGAGACGCAAAATTGTCTGCGTTCGTTCCATCTGTAGCCCGATCAGCTGGATCTCAACCAGCTTCAGCTCCTTTTTTGTAGCCTTCACAAGTGACGCACTTTCCAGAGCAGACTTTTCTGCCCCCCCCCGCTGCTGCCTTAATGGTTTTCACTTCGCTTTCAATTAAGCCCACCCTTTGATCAGTTTCGTTCAGCTTGTCAACAAAGGGTTTTATGGCTTCCACCACCGCCCTGCGCACCAACTCTTCGAGCGACTCCCCCTTCAAGGTAGCCGAGATTGACTTACCGAGAGCGGGACTTTGCTTCTTTGCTGCCATTTTGGCGGGGGGCGCCAACAAAATTCTGGAACTCAACGAAGGGGAAGAACGAGTCTTCTTCAGATCAACCTCTCCTTCACAAACGCTTGTAGAACAGAAGGGATTCGCTTGTTTACGGGCTTCCGCCTGTTTCTTTTATTTGCCGTTTCTCGTTGCCCGGCGGCACTCGAGGCGCCGCGCACGTCTGCCGGCCTCCATAGGGACAAACGGGCAATTCCCCCCCCGCATTGATTTCGGGGAGTTCTTCCCGCCGCGTCCCGGACCCTGGCTCCCTCCCTGGGAGTCCTGGGGGCTAATCCTTGCGGATCAGCCGCCCGGTCAGGGTGCCCGGTCGTTTCCTCCCGGACCAGCCGAGAGGAGCGTCCGGCATGGCTGAGAAAACGAAACCGAATCCCCCTTCCCCTCACTTTCTTCTTTGCCGCTGACCGGTGAAGATCTAGCTGTCCGCTGTGAGAAGAAACGCCATTTTGTGAGAGATACCGTTCGTTTTTTCTGTCAAGTATGTCTGAGAAGTCACTGTTTAAGCGCTGTTTGACCTGTTCGACAAAAATGACGAGAACGGATGGCCATTCCGTTTGCCTCGAGTGCTTGGGTGAAGGACACATCATCGAGAGATGTGAGCATTGTCAACGGTTCACGCCTAAGGCCAGGGCTGAGAGGGCGAATAGGTTGAATGCCCTGCTTTGGAGGAGGGCTATGCGGGCGTCGGGAGCCCCAGATACCCCTGGGGGGCCACCGCCAGTTAGTGGGACAGACAAAACCCCTTCGGTGGTCGGACAGTCTGTTTGTAGCGCCACTTCCACCTCTCGTTCCCGCTCGCCAGATCGGCTCCGACGAGCCCCGACTCCGACCTCGGATCCGAAAGATGCTTCAGGCTCCACTTCGGTTCGCACACATCAAACCCCGAAGTCGGATCCGACTCGGAAGCGACAACACTGTTCCAAGTCTCCGACGAGGTCGGAACCGCCCTCCACACCAGCTCCGAAGGTGCAGAGGACTTCATCGGATCCGAACATTCCGGCCGGATCGGCTCCTAAGCTGTCGGATCCGACTACGGTATCGACTCCGTCGGCTCCGAAGCCTACGGAATCAACTCGCCTTAGCCTCGGTCCGAAGACTAGTGCCAGGTCGGAACCCAAGGCTTCGGATCCGTTGCCTACTTTGGTATTGTCGGATCCGGTGGACCGGAGTCGAAGCGCCGACCAGGGCTTAGCCTCCAAAGGCCAGAAGAAGGCTAAAAAGAAGTCGAAGCGCAGACAATTGACTTCCGTCCAAACTGATGAGGTGTTCTGGGAGAAGCCCACGACTCCTTCACCGCACCTGTCGTCTCCGTCGTACCATTCCTCTGCTGATGACGGTGACTTGCCCGACGCTCCACCTCGTGTGGCCCATAAGTGGTCTGCTGGTGACTACGCTGGTAGAGAGGAAAAGGAAGGCTCCCTTTATGCAAGGTCTCACAGATCCTATTCTCCATCCTTTGGCAGAGAGTATTGGGGTGACACTCGGAGTGAGTTCTCCCACTATGGCTCTCCCGGGCACGTTTCGCCCTACCAGCAGCCTGAGCCTTACCAAGGTCCAAGCCCTAGCCCTCCGTCTGACCCGTCACCTGATGACATCATTATTGGGACTGGTCGTATTTCACCTTCGGAGGACTACCGGCTCTATACTGAGCAGATGATCCGAATGGCCCGTTCTTTGGATATTGAGATTTTGGCTGTAGATCCGAAACCAAAGGATAAGATTCTACAGTATGTCCAGTCTGGGAATCCTCCAACCATTGCATTCCCGTTTACTGAAGGTTTGGTGGAAATCGTTACCACAATCTGTGACAAACCGGCTTCCATTTACCCGACATCTCGTAAACTAAAAGCTCTGTATAAGACAAGAGATGATGTCTGTACATATCTTTGCACATCCACCGCCTTCTTCCCTCATTACTGAGGAGATGCAGACCCATCAGCGCCAAGGGTCCTATGCTGTACCCATCGACAAAGAGAGCAGAAAGCTGGATTCATTGGGCAAGAAATTATACTCATCTGCTGCCCTGACGCTCAAAATTTCTAACTACTCGGCAATCATGGGTGCCTATCAAATTTTCCTATGGAATCGCATGGCGGTCTTCATGGAAAAGCTTCCGGCAGACCAGGAAGTGTTGGCAAAAGTAGTGCTTGATGAGGCCCTACGACTGTCACGACAACAAATAAATGCTGGCCGCGACACGGTTGACACATCTGCAAGAGCATTAGCATCTTCGATTGTGCTCCGCAGACACGCATGGCTCCACACGACTGCATTACCTGTTGATATACGAAACAAAGTGGAAAATCTACCCTTTGAGGGTCAATCTCTGTTTTCATCGAAGACAGATGAATACCTGTCACAGAAACGTAAAGATCGGCTAACAGCCTATTCCTACAGTATTCTCCCAGCCAGGCCATTCACCGAGAATCGATCCCATTATCGTTCCTCGCAGGGCTATCGTGGTCAACAGCAGAGATATCAACCGTATCCACATTATGGGTCCTACAGGCAATTCCAGCCCCCTGTGAGCTCTTTTCAGCGCCGGAGGCCTAGCTACCGCCCATGTCGCGGTCAACAAGCCCACGATGCCAAAGAGTCAGCAACTCAACCTAAACAGTTCTGACTAGAATTTGAACAATCTGTCGTGTTTGGAAACAGATTGGCTCAGTTTGCCTCAGCATGGGCAGAGATTACCACTGATAGTTGAGTTCTTAACATTGTTACAGTTGGTTATAAAATTCAGTTTGATGTTTACCCAGTGTTGTCTCTTCCTGACCACTCAGTACAATCCTCTTCTGATAAGTTGCAGGCTGAGGTAACACTGCTGGAGAAGGGGGCCGTACAGGAGGTACTCCCTCATGACCCCCTCTTGGGTTTTTACTCCAGGATGTTCCTTGTAGACAAGAAGAATGGAGGTGTACGACCCATTTTAGACCTGTTCTTTATCCATTCTGCTTTTGATTAACTTCTTGATGGATAAAGCTATTGTTGCACTGCCGATAACATTACAAAACTGTTCTAATGTGCACGTTTCCTGTGAAATGTCACCTGCTGTGGGAGAACAACTTTTGACTTTACAGTTATGCCAGTGAGACCACCAACTTCTGATGATCAAAGTACATGATCTACAACCTCCTGAGTATACCAACATGCAGGGATGTGAGAGAGAAAATTTTCCTATGCTATCCTACATTGATCATGGAAAAATTTCTACCTTACATGATGTAAATATAGTCTCTTTATAACTATCCGGGCTATTGTGTTACAAATACATCATGTCAAGATGAGCTAAATGTTGGATATGAAGCATGGGCAACCACCGGTCCTTTTACATGGTCCAGATTATAGAGCACTGTTGCAAAGAAGTTGCTTATATGATATGCTTATTCTGTTTGCACATTACGTATATTGTGAACCAATCTGAGAGGAGAGTACAATCTAACAGTGCAATCCTAAACAGAGTTTAGTCTAAGCCTATTGATTGGTGTAACTCTCCTTAGGATTGCACTGTAAATATATGTTGTTGTGTCACTAGTAGAAACACCTATATAGGCAAGATGAATTGATGCAAGAAAGATGAGATTATGCTTTCTGGAGAGGGAGGCAAAGTACTAAGTAAACTTGGTTTGTATAGACGTATTTTTCACACAGTTTGTTACTGTTGTATGAATCTCTGCTTATTTAATTCTTTCCTTTATTGGCTACTTAATATCTTTCTCAACATGTAAGAGCAACATGAGGCATTGGAGGTTCAAGCTTTCACTGATTTTTCTTACTGTGTGGTGATCATCACTAGGGGTGTGTGCTTCGGGTCTCTGATTCAAGGTTTTTACCTGAATCGGGCCTGATTTGTAAAGCTTGGGGTTCCCAAATTGGCCCCAGCATTGCTGGGCCAATTCTGGAATCCCAAAGCAAAACTTTCTGAAGCGTTTTGGAACGCTTTCTCCCTGCCATTGCGTGAAAAAGCCAGCATGGAGTTTTTCAAAATTCAGAGCAGCTCTGAAAAGTGCTGCTTTGAGCTTTGAAAGTTTCCAGGAGTTTTTCAAAACTCAGAGCAGCACTTTTCTGCACTGCTCTGAGCTCTGAAAGTTTCCAGGCTGGCTTTTTCATCCAGTGGGATGAGGGAAGAGGGAACTCCCTCTTCCCCCGCTCCCATTGGGTGAAAAAACCGGCAGGAAGTCCTGCTTTGATCTTCTGTATGCTCCGAATTTTTACGGAGCATACCAAAGCGGCTAAAATGCCCAAATCTCAGGTATAGAGCTATTCCAGATTGTTTTCCCGCTTCGGGTAAACCCAAAGCAAGAAACCCATATCTTTTTCCAGTCCACACCCCTAATCATCACATTGTCTGTGTCTTTAATCCATTTAACTTTTTAAAAGCATGCTGTCACTGAAACAAGCTAATTTATATGTTTTTGGTGGCCTGTTAAATTTCTAGAAGCAGCAATAGGGCAGTACCACAAACTTCCAGGTTCCAGAGCCCAATTTTTAGGTCCTTGGATAATGAGGGCTTGGAATTTTTTTAATATCCTGCTAAGATACATAAAAGAAAAAGTGTTGCATGAACTTGCATGAATGGACTTCTGTGCTGATTTCTACATGGTACATCTAGAATAACAATTGCTTGTATAATTTTTAGTGCCAGATATTACCAATGATATGGTAATTACATGTGTTCATTTCTGCTCCTTTAGTAAAGCTCAAAAGAAAGTGACATTTTTCCACACCCGGCATTTGCTGAAACCTGAATCAGATCCCCGTCCCATTTTAAGACTATACAATGCAATTTCATGATTGTAGATATGCTCAGAATGTGTCAGAGGCTGTGTTTTCAAATCAATCATAAGCAATATTTTTGATGTAATCTGGACCAGCCAATAGATAACTATTTTAAAGTGTTGATTTCTGGTTTATGGTCTTGGAAGCTAGATTGAGTCTACATGGGTATGCAGTCTTTCTGTGTTTGCACATACATTTAACATTCTTTAACTTCTTTGGAGATACGTTGCATATTGCAAAAATAAGTTATTTTATTTGACTCAGGCAGATTGCACTAATCAACAGTTTAAAAGTGTATACTTCATGACTTCTGAATCATGATCGTCAAATCCTCTCTGTTGATTTATATAGGTCTCACAGATAATGGATTGTATCCATCTTTTAGTGAAATATGTAACTGACACATGACATGGGTTCTACAAATTTGCCAAGCCTAATTCAAGTTTAAAACTTCAGAAGAAAGAAATATATTCTATTTTTTGTTGCTTGATTGTTTAAAAACAATATCCCATGCTTTCAGCCAAGTGGTTTCCAGTTTCTTCACAAACAATAGCAGTCAATAACAGAAAGAAATAAAGTTGTCATTTAAAGAAAACACACACACAAAACTTAACGAAGGTGTAAAAGACACAGAATCTTTTGCAATTGTGCCAGCTTGTTTAAATGTTATGAGTTTTTAGCCTACATATTTTTTTACAATACAAGTGATGATATAAATTATTATTATTATTATTTTCTGTCTTACAGCTTGACCCAAGGATTATTCAGCCCTTTTTGGCAGAATGTCGACAAACTATTGCCAAATTAGATAATCAGAACATGAAGGCCATTAAGGGACTTGAAGACAGGCTTTATGCATTGGACCAGATGATAGCAAGTTGTAGCAGGCTGGTGAATGAACAAAAAGAACTTGCTCAGGTGAGGACATTTTTAATGCAAATTAATAATAATAATAATAATAATAATAATATTGGATTTATATACCGCCCTTCAGGGCAACTTAACGCCCACTCAAAGCATTTTACAAAGTGTGTTATTGTTATCCTCATGAGTGGGTGGGGCTGAGAGAGCTCCGAGAAACTGTGACTGATCCAAAGTCACTCAGCTGGTTTCAAGTGGAAGAGTGAGGAATCTTAACCACTACACCAAACTTGCAGATGTCATATAAACTGCTTTAATTTTATTTTTGTAACATCACCTTTTTTGTAATTTAATAAGTTATAGATTAGATTTGTTTAAGCTAGGCAATGTATATTCTTCCTGGATTGGGGTATCTTATCAGAAGTTACTAAACTGAAGTTAAAGAAGTTTTGAGGAAAAATATGGATTCTTTAGCAATTACTGTTGGAAGCAAAATAGTCATGTATGTATATGGGAGGGATGTCTCTATTAACAGTGAGAAAATTCTATAGTGTTATTCCTATTAAATGCAACTATGTACCTGAAGACATTCAAACAAGTATGATGCTTTTCAGGTAAAAGAATCAATAAATCTCTAATTTAGGAAAGTGATTAGATTGCTCCCCCCCCTCCCCGCCCCCCCCCCCACACACAGCCTTTGTCTCTTGATACAGAACATAGTTTTAGTTCTTTGGGAGTGTGAACCTGCACGAGTAGATGAGATTGTGCTTGCTTTACAGATACTGTTTATAGATACCATGAGAATAATCAACAGAATCTTTTTGTTAAAATTGGATTCCAGTTTGTTAGAATTGTATTCCAAACCAGCAAAATGATAGTAGAAAAAGTAATAATGTTTGAAAGTCCCTTGTCCTTCTGATCTGCTTCCTTGACTATCTTAAACTTTGTTCCTTATTCTTAGACTTTTATTCCATTTTGAATGGATGTAAATGCTATGGAGAAAAACACTACAAATAAGTTATCTACAACCAAATTCTAAATTGCATGGATTTATAGTACTTCCAAAGATTAGGATCTTTGGGAATTTGGTAAGGATTGTAAGAAGTACTGATGAAAGTACATTGACTTCATTCCAATATTATAGATTAAATGATCCTTCCGTTTGCCAGTGCACTGTCGAGAAATATGCTATGTTTGCATGTAGCTGATGACAGAGCAAGGGGTTTGTTTGGTCACCAGAAAGCCTATGGTGGTGATTATGGGATCTGCATGTACAAAAGCTATATGGAATGGGAGCTATAATAAGGAAGGAAACTAAGTAAGATTCAGTGAAAAAGCTTTCTGGATCCAACCTGTCGTCTTGGAGCCACATAGCTACTTTTGATATACTCTGGGCATGTTATGGAATGTTAGACTTTTTTTGTTTAAATGGGAGAATGTGATTCTCCTCCCCTCAGCCATATCTTAGATTGCTTTTGAAGCTTTCACATGGCATTTATGGCTACTATAGGAGAAGAACAAGACTAACCCCACTTAAAGGATGTAGAGCTAGCTGTACAGCTATTTGAATCCTGGCCACGGAGATTTTGCAGTATAATTTCAATGTAAACTTCACTTAGTGTAACACTGCACAGTTTGAGTCTTAATTTAGTTAATGATTAAAATGGACAGGGAAATGAAATTTGAAATGACCATCATTGACAAAACAATGTACCATTTTCAGCAACTTTATGATTATTGGAGTGGAAGTGTTTTTCCATGTAGAAATTGGGCACGTGCCAATTGTACACGATTCCAACAGAAAAACACCAGTATTTTGTTTTATAACTTACTGAGTTTTATTAGATTATTTGAGCAGTACATCTTTTGATCAGAATGGTCAGTAGGTGGCAATGCATAACAACGATACTTTCATTGAGTTCTTAAATCCAGTGCAAAACTTTCAAATAGGATTATACTATCACTTTGGGGATGGTCACTTTTCTTTGTCTTTATTCATGTGACCATATGAAACACTGCTTTCTGAATAAGATCATTGGTATACTGAAACCAGTACTATCTTCGCATTTCTAAGAACTTAAGCAGGGGTGATTCTCTGTTTTCCTGTCTGAGATTCTTTTAATTGGAGATGCAAAGTATTGAACCTTGGCCATTTAAAATATATACTTATAGCTGAGTCCCTTCCCCTGCTATCTGTCACTAGAATGTCTGATGAACTATTACTAAAGATCAGTTCAAATAATCAGTTGACCAAACAGTCTTTTGCCAGCTATCCTGCCAGCTGTGTTCACCATGTATATAGTCCATGTAGAATAACCATGCTATTGAGTTAATTAAAATCATTGTGACAGTAACACTGAATATTAGTATTTGGTTTCTCATCAGAAATGTAAAATGATATCAGTTGTGTCAACTACCTTTGGCTAAGCATAGATCCAGGTGGGTAGGCAACTTTTTAGGGAAATAATATTTTGAATAAATAAAAGATACTAATTATTTTGCTTTTTAATTTTTTAAAAATTTGCTCTTGTGAGTCACTTTTCTAAAAAATATTCAAAGTAAATACAATCACATTTCTGACATAAAATACAATATGATAGTCATTAAAAGAACAGCAGAAACATACAGTTGATATTTATTCAGATAATATTAAAGCTTTAACATTGAGCATTATTCTTCTCAGATGTTTATAATGTTATGCAAGTAAGTTTAACACAGGATATTTTTTATTCTAGGACAATAATTTCATTTTATTTATCTGTTTAAAACTTACATACCTCACCTTTCCACATAGTTAGGTCCCTCATGATGTCAAACATTTAACAAAACATTAAAATCAACCTCAGGAACAATGTATAATACAGAAAAGTAACAAAAAAACAGGAAGGAGGATCAGCAAGGGAATACCAAATGAAACAAAAAAGCTGGAAGTATGAAATCCACATATTGGTGACAACCCAGCCCAAATCTCTGGGCGACCTCAACTAGCATTTTCATGTATATGTTAGAAAGCATAGGGCACAAATAGAACATTGTACTATCCCAGAGGCCAAGAGACTGAGCAGCAATACCCCAGCAGTGCCTTCTGAAACCTACCTTGAAGATAGGACCAAAACCACTGCAAAATGGTACCTCCTGGTCCCAACCCCAAAAGACAGTCTAGATGGATGCCAAGATTGATGGTATCAAAAGCTACTTTGAGATCCAGGAGACTCAACAGGATTGCACCCCTTCTGTCCCTTGTCATCCACCAGGGCAACTAAAACCATTTCAGTCCCATAACCAGACCTAAAACCAGATTGGAAAGGATCCAAATAGTCCACCCAGGATTCCTTGAAGATGTCCAGCCACCACTTCAAATTGTGGGCAATAGAACACTATCCCGTTCCACATAAAGTACTAGATGGTCTGATAAACATTACTGTCCTCATTTTGAGTGTGCAGAAGGTATCAGATGTTTGACAAGATGTCATTCATATTGTAAAAGTGTTTCTAGGTCCCCAATCCAGATAACTTTTCATGCACATCTGAATGCTTGCTCACATGCAGATTCTATTTTAATTTTTACTTGATAATTTGCATTGGCTATCTGGATATCTGGAAGTGGGTGGTTCTGTTTTTTAAAAACTATCAAGGTTAAATAAAGATGTATGTTATACGTAGTTTGCCTCCTCCTATCTCTTGGTTTTATGCGTGTTTTGTTTCTTATTTACATACTAGTGAATTTTAAACTTCTGTTTTCTTGTAGGGATTTTTGGCTAATCAGAAGAGAGCAGAGAACTTGAAAGATCCTTCTGTGTTACCTGATCTGTGTTTAAGTCATGCAAATCAATTGATGATTATGTTAACTAACCACAGGAAACTCTTAGATATTAAACAGAAATGTACTACTGCCAAACAAGAACTTGCAAATAACTTACAAGTCCGACTAAAGTAAGTACTGCTCCATTGCTCCCCCCCCTTCAGTTTTCGTCAGTTGAATTTGTCATAAATCTTATTCTAAAAACTACTGAAAAGGAAGCTTGACGAATCTGGAGAGGAGAACAGTGATACAGAGTCTTTCATGAGAACAACCTTATATGAAATCTAAATGCCAAGTAATACAGTTAGGGTTTCCAGCCTCTAGGTGAGGCCTGCAGTTCTCCCACAATTACAACTGAAAAATATTCCCCTGGAGGAAACAGTAACTTCAGGAAGTGGACTCTATGGCGTCACATCCCCATTGAGCTTCTACCTCCCCAAATTTCCAGGAATTTTCCAAGCTAGAATTGGCAGCTGTAAATGAGATAGTAGAAAATAGAAAGCCGAACATGCCACATTAAAATCAAATAAGCAAGGTGTGAGAAAGGCAGCTGTTTGCTTTTAATTCACAAATAAGTGAAAACTTCTATGGATGAAGTGTGAGATCTGATGTGTCCTGTAGACCCTTTATATTGGGTTGTATGCTACCAGTCTACTCAGCAGCACCTTCCTCGTGTGCAAGAGGTTTTTCTGCTGGTAGAAGTCTCCTTGTGTTAAAGGAAGATGGCCCAGATAGCTGATCAGTGTGTTTTCTGATGTCAGTCTTTTAAATTACTGTAAAACTAATAGCTATGGCATAAAATGCATTCATCTGTCTTTTATGATTAGGATTATAAGGTTGTATTTACAAATGTTTAATGTTGTTAAAAGGACAATGGTTGAAGGGTGGTAACAGGAAATTGTTCAAGCAGAATTAAGTGTGGGCTCAGATGTCTCGTTGAAAGCTGTGACCCTTAAAGCATTTAACTGTTGCTGTGCTGTATCCTCTGTACCTGCTAATATTCTTTACCAGTAGAGTAAAAGGGACAAAAATTTTGTGACTCGCTGTGCTCTTCAGATTGCATTGTTAGAACACACAAACATTTTAAGGTATTTGAAGACTTTGTTTTGGTGGGCTTATAACTAAGCAGTCTGGGAGGGTGAGAGAGACAGCAAAAATTACTATTTTTTAGATTCTGTAGGCCCCCGTTTCTTGAAGTAATGTTTTTGAATAATATTTGAAGTACTATTAAAACTAATTTATTGTTGTTTCCTATGCATTCTCAAGGACTTTGTTGTCAAGGTTACCTAAGCTTTCTTAGGACCCATCAATATAGTCTGAAATAGGGGTGTGCAGTTCAGTTTTGAATTTGGATTAAAATACCAAATTTTGGCTGATTCAGTAACATCTGAGTATTCCAAGCAAACTGAAGCACAAGAATGAAAACCCTCAGAACCAAAGTGAAGGGGACCAACATCACGTAAGAAAATCACATCTGTTCCACCCAAACCAAACGAAGCAAGTGACACTGTTGCAACTTAGCCCAACAGAATTAGTGTCATTCACTGCAGCCAGAAGCTGGGTTCAGCCAATGGGGGAACCCCACAGAACAGAACCAAGCAGTGCCCAAGCACAAGGCATTCCTTTGCTTCAGTTTGCTTCTGTTGGGCTACGTTACAACAGTGTTCCTTGCTTCAGTTGCATTTGGGTGGAATAGTTGTGATTCTCTGATGTGCTGTTGGTCCCCTTCCTTCTATTTGGTTCTGGGGGAAGTCATTCCTGTACTTCAGTTTGGTTCTATTAGGCTTTCTCTGGGATGATCTCAGCTTGCATGTGGGAGTGTGCCTTGGCCATGGCTGCCTTGCCCCAGTGTGTTTCTACAATTGGAGTCCGCTTTGACTTGTTTCCCATAGGAAACAATGGAGTGGCTGGAGTCGCCTTATTCAGGGGCTCATAAAGTTGGCACCCAGGGTCCAATCATCCTGAACTTTGGGGCATCATTAGAAGACAGTCAGGAGTAGTCCCCCTGAAAATATTGTAGAGTTTTCAGGAAAAATGCTATCCCCCAGGTAAATGCCTCTGGATTGCTCCCAGATATTTTTCCCCATAGGAAACAATGGAGAGTGGGTGAGGGCACCTTCTTTGGAGGCCCATAAAATTGCCCCCCAGAGTCCAATCTCCATGAAACTTGAGGCATCTTTAAAGGACAGTCAGGAGTAGGTTCCCTCCAAGTTTGGTGAAAAATGACCACTCCATCCCATCAGATATCTCCCAGAGTAATTTTCCCGTAGAAAACAATGGCCAAATTTTTTTGGAAATACTTGAACTGAGTTAGAGAATCAATTCAGGATTCAGGAAATTGTGATTCCCCCCCCCCCCAAAAAAAAAGATGTAGTAAAAAAATTGGATTTACCCATTTTTATTTATTTATTTATTTATGGTGTGCACCCCTAGTCTGAAGTATATCTTCAAAATCCAAGAAAGAGAACTGCTTTATAATTAACTGTTTAGAAAATGGGTTGAGATGTGCTTTGGTTTGGATCCAGCTATCCATCAGTAGAAAGCATTGCTGCAGGCAAATCTTTGCTGCATTCCCCTTTGGCAGTCCCTTTCAACCATGGAAAAGTTGATTTCGTGGGACAGGGACCAATCTGGATCTAGACATTGTGTTTCACATATAAACAAAAGCAATCCCTTTCTGCAAGAAGGGATATAACAAGCAGAAAGGGACCTGACTCCTTATCCATGATATACCCATAGAGTACCTCATCTGACACTGATGATTTTGGAGATTTGATTTAGATTTGAGCCAACAGGACATCTGGGTTACTCGAAGAACAGTTTTTAGTCTTCATTGTATTAGTGCAATGTAGAATCATAATCAGGGATGTATGGACTAGAGATGGGCACGAACTGAAATATGAACCAAAGTTTGTGACAAACCAGGCCGGTTCGTGGTTCGCAAACTGGCAGTTGGTCAGAGCCCATTTCTTACAAACCGCCACAAACTTTAGGCTGGTTCGTTTGGTTCATTTTTTGGTTAGTCACTGCAGACAGCTTGGCACCAATCAATCAGTTTCCTAGGAAACGGGATGGACTTACTGCAGACCTTCTGCTGACCTGGAAGTGGCCTTCTGCTGACCTGGAAGTGACAATTTGCTGACCTGGGTGTGTCTTTTTCACGAACCAAACGAACCTGTTCGCAAACTGGGGCAGGTTAGTGAAATGCAACGAACCATGAACCACATGGTTAATTCCCCCCCCCCCCGGTTCAAGCCCATCTCTAGTATGGACTCCTCATAGGACAGAATTTGGTATTGGATGCAGAATTTAGCATCCATTGTAGATATTGTTTAAAGAAGGTGTAAAAGCACAATAAATAAAATATGTTAATTTGTGTAAACTTTCAGATAGCATTAGTAAAAACTGCATTTCCTGTATATATAGTTCAAAACTAAATATTTAGAGCTCTTCTGGAGAAAAATAATTTCATACGGAGTATTTTGTGAAGTGTGTTGTCTTGTGCAGTGTTTCCTAACATATGGGTTGGAATCCAAAAGTGAGTTGCAAAGCGTCTGAAAGTGGGTTGAGGCCAGCCATCCCTAATGACACCTCCTGCCCTTTGCATCCTTTTCTTTCTCTCTCTTTCCTCTTCTTCATTTCCAACATCTCTCTTTGTTGCCTCACCCTTTCACTTTGTGACAATAGTACGGGGTGGAAAGCTGTCTGACAGTAACTTTACAATAGTAAGTGTAAGAACGGGAAGAAATGCTGGAGACGTGGTAGGAGCTGTTCAGCACATATAAAAGTGAGAGGAAGAGAGGAAGAGGTTTGTGCGAGTATAGGCTTTGTCTTGACACAGCTCCTTCAGCAACCCATCATATGGGTCACCATGTGAAGTAAATTTGGACTTGTGGGTCACCATATCAAAAAGGTTGGGAATCACTGGTCTTGTGAATGTCAGTCCAGTTGCTATGTTGAGATTTTATTCTCCTTAGGTGGTGCTGCTTTGTAATGCTTCATGCTGACCAAGATGGAGAGAAGCTGCAAGCCCTGCTCCGTCTCGTAACAGAGCTGCTAGAACGAGTGAAGATTGTAGAGAAACTTAGTAATGTCCCTCAGATGTACTGTTTGGCTGTTGTTGAGGTTGTAAGGAGAAAGATGTTTGTAAAACACTATAAGGAGGTAAGCAAATTGAGTAGGAAATTTAAATTTCACACCCTGAATGACTTGATGAGATGACTTGTCACCATCTTTGTGTACATGTCAAGTTATATATTAAACAACTCTTCTTTTTCTTTTAGTGGGCTGGCGCTTTAATAAAAGATGGGAAACACCTTTATGATGCAGAAAAGGCCAAAAGGGAAACTTTTGGGAAATTATTCAGTAAGTATCTGTGCTGCTTATCACATACTTCCTGCAACTAGCAGGTACCAATACTCATTATGTAAATGATTGACTGGTATGTTTCCCAAATCTTTTTGAGTGTTTTGTCTGTCTCTCCCCACCCCCTTCTTTCTATATCTGAAGGCTGGCTTATGTATGTATATATAGCATCCATATCAGAGTTTGCTTTAAAGCATACCATGTATCTCAGTGCCCTTTTGCATGTAAAAATCTCCATCCTTCAGACCTTTTTACTTGTGAACAAAGCTTTAAAAAGTTAACATTTCTTTCTTTACACAGGGAAGTCTTTTCTAAGAAATCGCTTATTCAGGGGTCTTGATGCCTGGCTTCCATCATTTTGTGTAAGTGTTACTTTTGGTGAAGACATTTACTAATTATAACAACAACAACATTCGATTTATATACTGCCTTTCAGGACAATTTAATGCCCACTCAGAGCGGTTTACAAAGTATGTTATTATTATCCTCATGACAATTACCCTGTGAGGTGAGGGGGGCTGAGAGAGCTCCTAGAAGCAGTGACTGACCCAAGCTCCCCCAGCTGGCTTCAAGTGGAGGAGTGGGAAATCAAACCCAGTTCTCCAGATTAGAGTCACGTGCTCTTAACCACTACCCCAAACTGGCTCTTGATTTGAACTTGGAATTATTAGTATAATATGAAACTAGGAAGAGTTTGAAGCTACATTTAGTATTTTCAGGATTGCAAGAGAAAGGTATGTGTTCTTTTGGTGACTTAGTCCAAAGATGATGTAACAGGATTACTACTTTTCCTTTGTATTAATACTATGAAAATTAGCCCTAAAAGAAGTCTGCTGGTAGTGTTCCATAGTGTCAGTTTCCAGAGAAAGAGTGCTGAAGTGCCTTTTGACTGTTACGGCTGTGACAGGCCAACATTTATTGTGGCATAAGCTCTCATGAACTAAAGCTCACTTTATTATACACTTCCTGTGAAAGAGGCTTTGGCTCACAATAAATGTGTCCTGTGGGTGCCATAAGATGAGTAGTAGCAGCACAGATCTTCAGCACCACTTCTGGGTGCATTTCAAATTAAATATATAAGTAGATAATCCTGGCATACGAATAGCTATTCCCTTGATTACCTGTGAAGAATTAGAATTGCCTCAAGCCAAACAAAAAATCTTTACGAAGTTAATTCTCATTTTCTGCCAAAAAAACCTAGAGCAAGATTTGAGTCCAGTAGCATGTTAAAGACCAACACAATTCCCCAGGAAATTGCTTTATAGAGTGAAGCTCTGGAAAGTTTATGCCCTGGAAATCTTGTTGTTCTTTAAAGTACTGCTGGACTCAAATCTTGCTTTTTTGCCGAGGACCAATATGGCTAGTCACATGAAGCAGAAAAAAAACTCCCATAATATATGTAAGGATTAGCAAAAAAAATTGTGGGCACATGACTTTTGTGGACTTACTAGCAAGGTTTAGATGTTCCTACTTTCATTACCTTTCATTGGTGATGAGGTGAAGTTCAAGGATCCTGTGCTGTTGCATACTTGCTGACTTATTTACAAATAAAAAGTACCAGAATTGTTTCTTTTTTTTACATGTACAGCTATAGTAATTTGATTTTGTATCATGTATGCAAGACATAGATAATAGGAGAGAGTCCAGTGTGCGATTTCCATGGTTCCACACAAACTACAATCATAACATTACACACGGGTGGATGCTACCACTCCTCTCAGCCTTCTTCCAACTTAAATGGTTCTTTTATAGAAGCTACCAAAGTTGATGGAAAGTTCATTAGCCCGAAGGAAAGCTCCTTCAAGGGTTGGCTCCACCTCAGCATTTGGCTGGACTGTGCTCCCCCTGCCCCAAATCCAGGAAATCCAGATCTGTTTTTCAGAAATCACAAAAAAGGGGGGGGGATTTCTGAAATCCAGGAAAGATTCTCTAAGAAATCCAGATTTATTCAATCATTATTCCCTAAGGGGAAAACTATTTGGGCGCACTGAAGCAAAGGAATGGAACTCCCTCCCCAAACCAAAATGAATCAGGACCAACATCAAACTAGAGAATCATGTCAAAACAGAATTCTACACAAACCAAATTGAAGCAAGGGTCACTTGCATGCTGACCCTGATTCAGAAATACCGAAGCTTTCCGAATCGGATACCCGAAGCTCACACCCATAGTTCTTTGTTTTGTTTACAAATTCTTACATTAGGACTCTGATCATTTGATATGAGAATGGGAACAAATGGTATTTACTTAGGTAATTCATATGCTAGTTCTAAAGAGTCCTGCTTGAGGTGGCTTATAAGTAAAAAAAACAACATAAGTTATTACTTATTATTATAAAAACAAGCTATTCAAAAACATGGAGTAATCGCATATATTGTAGAATATATTGCAGAATCACATATATTGCAGAATAAATACATTTTTAAAAGGAAGGATCCTTCTTATAAAATATTCATGCAATTAAACTGTAGATAACACCAGTTAGTACTTGCAGACCACCTGTTTATAGTCTTTGAATATAATAATTCATGTATTTTTACATTCATATCTATAATATGAACAAATTGTTTTTGTATAGACTCGGAAACCTCGCAGATTTGATAGTGAACTTCCTGATATCTCTTTATCTGACCTGCAGTTTCTACAGTCTTTTTGTCCTTCAGAAGTCCAACCATTACTCAGGTAAGATGAAATGCACTAAGTAATTCAGTGTATTCAAATGCCTATGCGTAATAAAAGGGACATATCCACCTTGGCACACTTCTTTTCCAGAACATTTATTGGAAAAATTGGATTTTTTTAAAAAAAGTGGATACTTCAAAAGCATTTTTCAGGGTTTTTTTCAAATTTTACATGTCCAGATGAAAGGGATCTTTATGACTCAGCTGCCAGACAAGAGGGAAGAAATGCTTAAGAAATAAGTTGACTGTTTCATTCTTCTTCATACTGTCTACAGTCCCAATCTTCTTCTTGCATAATATTTATATTCCATCTTTTTAAAACCAGCATGACTTCCAGTAATTAAAATTAAACTCAGGAAAAGGTAAAAGCAAAAAAAAGCATATTCAGAGTAAAATACTGCCATTTTCAAAGGGAAGACTTGACCATATTTAGATCCCATAGGATAGTAAAAGTTTGCTTAAATGAGAAAACTATAAAGAAATTAAAAGGACTTTTCTGGGGCATCAAGGCTTTCCAACAGCACCGTCTTCCCACTTCAGTATTCGCACCCTGAGAAGAACCACTTCTGAAAGTTAAGAGAAGCAGCATCTGGAGCTGAACCAAGCAGAAAGAGGAAACAGCAAATCTTCCATATACATATGCAGATTCTTATAAGTAGGCATGGGCATGAATCAAACTACGAACCAGATTTCGTGATGAATCATGTTTCACGAAACACATTTTGTGGGGGCCGCAGTTTTCACGAAATTCACAACTTTTGGGGCCGATTTGTTCGATTCATGAGTGATTCGTGATGCCAGATGGGCTGGTGCTGATCCATTGATTCCCTAGGCAACATAGGCCTGGAATGTCTGCAGACCTTTTGTTGTCATTGGAAACCCCAATCTTAGCCCACATAACCTTGATAGGCAGCTCTCCCTGCCAACTGGAGAGCTTCCATTCTACCTTATACAGCAAGGAGCAGGGGGGTTAATCCCCTAGGCAACTGAGGAGATGGGCCTTCTGTAGCCATAGAAACACCAATCTCATCCCTCCAAACCCCTTTAGGCAGGTCTGTCTGCCAACCAGAGACCTCCTGTTCTGCTCTATGTGAGTATTTCTTATATAAGGCACAGCTCTCTGCCTTGTGATTTTCAGTTCCAGTAGCCAAAGGGAGAGGGAGGACCTGTCGCTGAAATTTGCAGTGAGTGGAATTGGGAGCTTTTGGCTGGATTTGCTGCTGCTTTAAAAGAGACTGAAAAGCCTCTTCCTTATTTTCAGCTCTTGACCTTGTTGGGAAGTCATTGGGTGAAGGTGCTGTCTTTCCTCCATCCCACCCAACCCCAGTCTCAGGGCATTGCCTGGCTCTGGGGCCTAGCTTGACTGAGGCCTACTTTTTTTCTTTAAAGTTCTTTGCTTATATTCTTATTTAGAGCATTTGTTTTTGCTGGCTTGTTGGGTGAGGGTAGGTGGAGGAGAGCCTGCTGAAGTCTCCTTGCAAGTTTGGCATCTTTGGATATGAAGGGGGCCATTGAAGTGCCCTGGGTTCTGATGAATCATGAAACTAATAAATCGTTTCGTGAAACAGGACAATTTTGTGAAAGTTCGTGATTTGTGGAATGCAACAAAACACTCGTTTTTCCCCCTCATTTCATGTATATTGAAACTCCTCAGAGTAAAGAGGTTCCTGTGAAGTACTTTTTATACTGCTTTCTGTTATTTTATGATATTCATGTAATCCATGTTAAATTATTTTGCATTTTAAGGGTTCCCATACTTTGTGATTTCGAACCTCTCCACCAGCATGTACTTGCTCTTCATAACCTGGTCAAAGCAGCACAGAGTTTGGATGAAATGTCCCAGACCATTACAGATCTGCTGAATGAAAAGGTATCCTTGGGCTATGCATGTGACGGTATGCAAGAGTAAACTAAAGCATTGCAATACTAACTGCAGTCACTAGGAAGTTGAATTTAGCTGTAAACTGAAATCAGAATTATTATTAGAAAATAGATTTAAAATTGAGGATGTGTTGTTGCTGCTTTTCATTTCATGGTAGAAATATTTGTTATATTCATACCTAGCCAACAAAACCTAGGTCCTTTTTACACTGGGACTTTAAAGTGTTTCAGTATCTCTTCTGCTTCTCATGTTTGCAGGAGTTTCACACTTGCAAGGTAGTCATGGGACGCAGTATCGATATTTGTCTGTGGTATTCCCAATTTTTTCCCCTTTCAGACATACCATGATTTTATTTTGAAGCTGCTGCTGAGTCACATCTGGCCTGATTAATGTCAGTGCAAATTCTGTACTCCTCTTCTGCTTCTCTTCTCCCCTTCTCCCCCTTATCCTTTTCCCTGGGAGCTGTTTGGTCTGTGCAGAATTAAAAGAGTTCTCTGAACTCCTTTTCTGCCATTTTTATCAGTAAAGCAAGGTAAGGGTAATAAGTCTGCTTCTCCATTCGCTTCCTTCCTCCTGGGTATGCACACACGAAGCCAGGAATGATTCCTAATGCTGCTTATTCTCTTCTGGCTTTAAAAGCCAGGAAAGGGTTAAATGGTTGCTTTTCGCTTTCTTTTTTGGGGTATGCACACACTCTCAAAGGCAAGAATGGGTTGGTACCTTGTAACATTGGAATGTTGTAATGTTGAAATGTTACTGCATATTCCTCCTGACTTTAAAAGCCAGGAAAGGATTAAATGGCTGCTTTTCCCTCCTGCCCAGGCATGTTTCGGGCTTTGCCAGAGAGGGGGGAAAAGCAAGCATTTTGTACAGCCCTTTGGAAACAAAGCTAGGAGGGGGTGAAGCAGCAGCATTTTAACCCTTTCCTGGCTTGGCTTAAAAAAAATAAATGAGAGTGGAACAAGCATGTTTTGCTCCAGAACTTGGCCACCAATTGCGTCTCCAGTGGGCACAGGACAGCCCAATCAGCAAATACAGCGGGGTGGGGGGGATGGATTCAAACATTGCAACATTACCACGCTTGCTCAAAGTTTTTTTTTAAAAGGGTGATGTGAATTGCAAAGCCCCAAAAGCCTGAAACTGCACTGAGGCTTCAAAGCCTGTCAAAAATGAAAAACAAGACACCAAATCGAAACTGCCTTGGACAGTGTGGAGCAAGTGTAGTAATGTTGCAATGCCGAAGCCATTGCAATCACAGTGAATGCTTATAAATGACAGTTTAAACCGTAAGTGCGAAAAGGGCCCTAGTAATGATGAAAGCCAGAATAATACAAACCATATCTGGAATATGTAATGCCAGATAATACTATGCCAGGGAATGATAAAGGTAAATAAAGGTAAAGGTGATAAGATAAAACTCGTAATTAAAAGCCTAGGTAAAATGATGTATTTTAGTCTGGCACCTAAAAGGAAGTAAAGTTAATTCCAGGCGACTCTCAAGGGGGAGGGCTTTCTAAAGGCAAAGTACCACAGAAAAAGCCTGTCTGTATTTGCAACCAGCCTCATCCCTGAATGCAGGAACACAGAGAAATGGACTTGAGAGGCAGATCTTAACTGGTGAACTGGATGGAAATGGTCCTTCAGATACACTGGCCCAAGCTGGCTGTTTGTTTATACTATTCATAGTCCACCTTTCTCATTGAGACTCAACAGATAGATAACCAGTGCAGATCTTTCAGCACAGGGGTGATACGATTCCTGTAACCAACCCCTGACAATAGCCTGGCTACTGCATTTTGGACCAACTGAAGTTTCTGAACAGCCTATGCAGACCACTTTACAGTAATCCAACTTGAATGTGACTAAAGCATGGATCACTATGGCCAGATCATGATTGTCAAGGAATGTCTGTTGCTGGCAAACCAACCATAATGGTGGCACCTCACTCCAAATCCCTTTTGCAATGGTTTCATGTAGATGGTAAATACCATGAGGGATAAGATGGAACCCTGTGGGGACCCTATAGCATAAATACCACAGGGCAGCACAGCAGTCCCCCAGCACCACCTTCTGGAATTGGCTGGGCAAATAAGAGCAGAAGCATGGTGTACCCTACTCCTATCCTAGCCAGACTCTATAGCTTGGTCAATAGTATCAAAAACCACTGAGAGATCCAGGAGAATCAACAGGGACATACTCCCCCGTAAGTATCCCAGTGAAGGTGATCAGTCAGGGTGACCAAGGCCCTTTTCATTCTAAAGTCAGGCCTGAATCCAAGTTGAAGTTGGTCACATAACACATGAATCTGTCTTATACTGAATCAGACCCTTGGTCTATCAAAGTTGATATTATCTATTTAGAATGGCAGTGACTCTTCAGGGTCTCAAGCAGAGATTTTTCAAATCTTCTGTTTTGGGATGCCAAACTCCTGCGTTTGCCTGCTTGGCAAGTGAAAACATTAATTGTATATAAAATAAGGACAATGTATTTCATTTTTCAGAAATTTAACAGAATCCCTTGGGAGATAGATGCAGTTTCTGAGAATGTTATTCCCATTAGAATGTGTGTATCGGGGGACGGGGAGGGGGGTTACAACCAGTATTGTGCTGCTCACTCACATCAGTAGAAATGAAAGCAGAATTTAATAACTAAAATAACTTACTTCATTAAAATTAAATCAAAATAAATTAAATGAACCGTATTTAAAAGAAAATTGTACATATCCTTAAGTAAGCATTCAGCTTGTTTATGGTGGAGGAGCTTGCAGATAGAATATGCTTCCCCAGAGAAGATAACAAAGCTGAATCGAAGACACCTTATCTCTACTAATAAGCTTGTTAAAATATTTACACTCGTTCTTGTTCTTTTTCACTTTAAAATATGCATGCACCATAAGCCTTTAACTGTTTATAGAACTTGAGTGTTATATTGGCTTGGATCCAGAGATCCTAATGTAAAAGCAAAAAGTACTTCCATGTGACGATGGGTGGAAGGCCGGAGCTTTCTACCACCATCACGCCCCCCCCCCCCAGCTATCCCTACAATGCATTTCACAGTGCTCCATATCCCAGCCCTCTAGAGGGCAAAAGCTGCAGCGCTGGAAAAATGAACAGAAATCATGTGGGATACAAGAGCCTTTCTCTCATGTATGGGGGAATCTTTGTATGCCATCATTTTTTTGGTATGGTAAAGAAATTGTGAGGTAGATATACCTCATCACTTCTCTATGGTAAATGTTTGGCCTGAATGAAGCAACAGATGCGGTAAGCTGATATTTATCTTAGTTTAAAAAAAAATTCAAAACTAGCTTTGGATGCAGTATGGTAAATGTCAGAACAGGCAGGTTTATTTAGATACAACATATAGTTGAGCTTGTGAAGCTATCTCATACTGATATTTCCATACCAGAAAGATAACTGTCAATTTTAATACATTAAAAAAACTCATCAAATGTAATATGTCTGATGTAATCAAGACATAATTTTTGTCAGGCCCCCATCCGGGCGCGGCTACACTTGGTGCTCTGCTTCCTGTTGGGGGCTTCAGGTAAGCAGACTTGCCCCGCCTCGGGCATAACTGCAGTTTGCCCTTTGGCGTCTTGCTGGGGCTTCAGGTAAGCGGCCTTGCCCCACTTCGGCAGGGGTACCGCTACATGGGGCGCTCTTGTACCTGGCAGGTGCTTCGGGGAGGCTGCTCTAAGGCATTGGGTTCATGGCCGGAGGGGGGGATATACATTACCCATGCACCCTCTCATCCACTTCATCGCCTTGACTGCCTGCTGCCTCCTTTTTCACTCCCTTCCATACGCAGCCCCATTCTTCTCCTCCTCTCCATTGTTCCTTCTCCTGCTTGCTCTCAGCACTGCACTCTTGCTTCTCTCTCTATCCACTCCTCAACTCTCTCCCCTTGGCTCCCTACTGAGCCTGTTTATATAGGGCTTCATGCTCTGCTCTCCTCCCTTCCTTTCCTGGGCTGATTGTTCCTGATCTTGGACAGCTGGGGAGGCTTCCCGACTGCACACAAAAAAATGGATAATGTCTTCTCCATCTGCACTGTTTTCCTGACCCTGAAATGTCATTGAAAGCAGCAATTTGCTCCACTGGAGAGACTTAAATGGGGCCCTCATAAGTTTTCCTACTGGGGCAAGTAGCAGCTTCCTGATGTGGTTTCAGGCTGGGAAAATGGCATGAAGTGGGAGACTTAAGCCCCTTTTCCCCACACACTGAGATCCTGATTCAAATGGGGTCCCTCCATGCCTCAGAACTAAGTTCCTGGCATGAAACTTCAGGTACACATCCAAAGGTTTTGTGGCAGCCATGTGACTATCATGTCCATTTGGTAAAATGTGAATGAACCCTTAGAAAAAATCGTAAGTATATTCTAATGAAGTAATAAAAATGAAAGGTGTTTAAGTGGAATCCACAGTGTAGAGGCTTTCTGCATGAGGGTTAGCTGTCATGTATGGGGTCCTGCTCCCCTCTTTTTTCTTGAGGCAACACTCTTCGCAGTACTTTTTGTAAATGTGTAGGGAAGGTCTTGTAGACCTGCTACTGCTGGCTTAGAGCTCATTGTGAAATCTTTTGGACTGGAACTTGTACATTGGTAACTGTATATGCAAAGGTGATTTGTTAACCCTGCATTTTTATATATATTTTAGGCTTCCAACAGTCAAGCTTCCCCACAATCTGTCATTACTCCAAGGATGGAAAATACAACAGGGACAGTTGCTACCTCTCCTAGAACTCCTCCATCGCTCAGCCTTCAGGGTCCTCTTTGTCCCCCTGAGTGCCCCCCTGGTCCAATAGAAGAATTGTCTCCAGACAGTATTGATGCTCATACGTTTGACTTTGAAACAATTGCTCACCCAAACTTAGAGCATGCTCTGAAACAAGGGTCATTAGACTTAGACTCGCTGGCAGAAAGTCCAGAATCTGACTTTATGTCAGCAGTGAATGAGTTTATTATAGAAGAAAATCCATCATCTCCAAATGTGATAAGTGATCCACAAAGTCCAGAAATGATGGTGGAGTCTCTTTATTCCTCAGTTATCAATGCAATAGACAGTAGGAGGATGCAAGACACAAATATTTGTGCAAAAGAAGCCGCTATAGAAAATTCTGCTATAAATGTTTACATGGAGAAATGCAGAGTTGCTGCCCAAGAATCTCAGTTAAATTTAAGAAACTTCAAAGAAGACCTCTGCCACTTTAGAACATTTGTTGAAAAAGAACAGTATGACTTTTCTAGTTCTTTAAAATGTACTTCAATAGAAATAAGAAATATTCTAGAAAAAGTAAAACTGTCTCTTGAAAAAACACTAAAAGATAAGCATCAAAAAGAACTGCAATCTATTAAAATGGAATATGAAAGCAGAATGAATACTTTAGTTGAAGATGGTGAGGAGAACAAAAAAAAGATTACAAAATTAAAGTTTGACTTGAAAAGTCTTGAAGATATTTTGCATGATAAGGATGATGAGTTTGCAGTCGTAAAGAATGAAAAGGAAGCTGTTGTATGTTTACAGAATGAAAAAGATCAGAAGCTGCTTGAATTGGAATGCCAAATGAAGAATCAATGTTGTGAAATTAAAGAATTAAGGGAATCTCGTGAAAGTGTATTAGAAAGTTTGAAAAAGCTTCATATAGAAGCTGATGAAAAAATGCAACTTTTGAGGGCAGAACTTCAAAATTTGGAGCAGGAGCATCTGAAGGAACTAGAAACCAATCTTCATGTCAAACACACACAAGAATTTGAAGTGCTAATGGCAGAACATAACAATTGCTTAGAGAAGTTAAAAAAAGAAAATCAGTGCCAGCTTGAACAAATCCAGGAATCTTATGCTATAGATGTCCACGAAAAGGAAAAACAGATTGAGGGACTAAAGCTCAAGGTTTCTGAACTATCAGACTTGAGATGCAAATTGGAAGTTGAACTTGCTTTGAAAGAAGCAGAAACAGATGAAATGAAACTACTCTTAGAAAAAAGCAAAACTCAGCAGCAGGATAATTTAAAATCTATCATTGAAAAGGAAACTGACATTTTAAGAAAAGAGATTGATAAATTAAACCATCTAATAAAAATTAATAATGAGGACTATCAGATAGGATTAGCAGAGCTCAGAACTTTAATGACCATAGAGAAAGAACAATGCATTTCAGAATTAATTTGCAGGCATGAAGAGGAAACAAATTTGCTGAAAATTGAGTTGAACAAGGTAACTTCTTTGCATCAAGAAGCTTTTGAAGCAGAAAAAAAGTTGGAAGAACAAATAACAGAATTTCAAGGTAAGCTAGAATTGGAGATGACTGCCCAAGAGAAGCAAAAAGAGAAAAATTTGGCTCTTTGTGAACAGCAAAAAAAATATGAAACCACTATCAATAAGCTTGAAGAAGAGAAAAAGCTACTAGTCACTAACCATGAGGAAGAGAGGAAGCTGCTTGTTGAGAAGCTCAGTTGTGAAAAAGAAGATGCAGTACAAGCTGCCATGAAAGAATTCGAGTTGCATAGGGAAGCTGTTGAAAAAGAACTTTTGGAAAAAATTCAGCAACTTGAGATGCGGGTTAATCAGAGGTACTGTATTAATTAATTTATCCTCTTACGTTTGAAATAAAATTGACCAATAGCACTGAATAGTGGAATAAACACCATGTCAAGCTCTAGGTGAGGTTTCTTGTTCCTAGAGTCCTTAGCCATGCTCTCAACTGGACACCTTCTTTATCTTAATCCTTTCTCAATCCATAATTCCATCCTCACATGGTTTATTCTGATGTGCACATGGAATGTTCATTCTTGCTCCTTTAGTTTTGGCAGTCAAATTGATAAGGATGTGTTGTGACTGCTGAAAGTGTTGGACTGTTGTGTTTTCTTCTTGGGAGTTTGAGGCTTCAAAATTTATTGAAGTGGTATCATCTTCATATTGGGTTTGGAGTACCTCTGCTTTCTGATGGAAGAGCTTTAATTTCTTTGAAAGTGTTCACATAAGAATACTGTGCCAATTAAAAAATTGCCAGAAATCTGAAAGTTTTGCCAGAAATCCACTCTGTTGAGGTTGTTGCTGCTTGATCAAGCTTAAATGTTTTCCTCCTTTGCCATCCTTTTCAAAGGATGATCAGCTGGATATAGTGGGTGCACATCTTCAGTTATTTCATTCCCTACCTATAATCACCCTATTCCAAAAATTGCAGCATAATGTATTAAAAATTAGCCAGGAACAAAAGCATTTAATTAATCAAAGAGAGTCAGTGTCAGTTGTTTTACATAAGTTCCCTGTCAACGATGAAAATAAACTTTTATCTAATCCTGTCTGTGAAGCTATCTCCCCCCTAGCCAGAAAGTGGCCAGAAGATCCCAGTCCATGGGGGAGAAAATGCCTATTCCCTTGGAGCCAAAAGTCATAATCAGTATTACCAACTCAGTAATCCAAGATTTCATTGTAGCAAGAATTGACTGGCAGGGACCCGTGGGCTTTACATCTTAAACTGGAAGATAGTTGGGTGGCACTTGAGAGTCCATTGTACTGATACTAAAGCGTTTTTAGCTTCTTTTGATACCTTACTCCTTCAGGAGACATTGTTAATGGGTGAACTGATTTTCCCCGCTACACTGCTTATTTCCAGAGAGCTTCTATGGGTCCCATTGGGGAGGGGTCTTGTTTGTCTAGTATCATCAAATTTGAACATGGGATCCTGCAATCTTTTGATGGCAGATGACTTGATTATTGTTCTTCTGCTGATATTGGATGCTTTGACTGTTTTTTCCTCAGTTTATATTCTCCCATCCACATCTACCAAAATGATGCAGAGATGGGCCCATTTGGGAAAAATAGTTGATGATCTGTATGCCTGATTTTCAGGAATTCCTTTAGTATTAACGGGCGATTTCAGTGCAAGGATAGGCAGCAATGATTACATTCTTCTTTTTAAGTTATTCGGTCCCAATAGTGGCAAATTTCTTAGGCTTGCTTGGCATATCACAAGATCTAAAGATGCCATAATAAATATTGCAGGCCTAGAGCTAGCCAGATTTACAATTCAGAGAAATGTTATCCCACAGAATGGCTTCCCAAGGAGCTAGTGCAATATACTTTGTTCTCATTCCTATTGACCATTTAACCCACTTCAAACAGCTAAAAGTTTCTGATTACATGGGAAGCAATCACAGCCTGTCCTCTACCATCTGGCTGAGAAATATCCATCCTTTAAAAGGGGGTGATTATATGTTGCCTTTATTCATCTTAAAGGGGCCTTTTACTCTATAAATTACTCCAAATTGTGAAGTACACTTGCCCAAACTATCATTAACGAAAGGCTTCTAGGGCTTATACAACGACAATATTGTGGCTCAGCTGTGGGTATGAAGGACATTTAACAAACTCATTTAATTTGGAAAAGGGGGTAAGACAGGGCTGTTTACTAGCTCCCTTTCTGTTTATATTTAAATGATTTAACATCTAATTTTGACAAGTGATGCCATCCACCTAAATTACTGAGACTAGTGCCCCTGTCTTGCTTTATGTGGATGAGCTGTCATTTTGTCTTGCCCCAAGGTTGGTCTGCAAAGGGCCTTGCAAATCTTTTCCAACTATTGTCTGTGAGAGAGTCTGGTAATATTCTGGTCTTCACCAAAAGTAGGAGATGGTCCCCATTATAGTGGTCAATCAACAGATTTAATATTCTGCAAGTTAGGACCTTCTCTTATTTGGGGATTCTGTTTTCAGTAGACTTACCTTGGAATCCCGAACTTAGAATAGTGTTTAACAGAGTAAAACCCTGGGCAAACGCTATAAATAGTTTCTTCTATACAAAGAACCTTCTGTACATTCCTGGAACTATGCAGGCTTTGACTTGAAAGCAATTCCTCTAGTTCTTTATGGTTCAGCTGTTTGGATTAAAGCTGTATCTGAAAATGCTGATCAGCTCCTTGCTCAGTTTCTGAGAAAACTCTTGAATATACCCTAATGTGTCTCAAATGTTGTATTGCTTGCGGAATTTGGCCAAACATCTTTTGATTGAGAATAAAAGTGGTTTCTTTTGCTAGGGATGGCCTATTGGGATACTCTCAAATTGGTTTGGATGAAAACTTTTGATGAGAAACTGCTAGTAGTTGGTATGACAACAAAGTTTATCTCTGAGATGGGTAAATCAAAAGCTCTCTCTTTTATTAAAAAGTGTATTCTGGAATTCGACCATGGCAGTTTGACATGTAGAGCCCATCGTGTAAATTCCCCCCTGTCCTTTGGCATTACTCCTCTGAAATCTTTACCTCCCTATATGTATTATATGACTATTCCATGCTATTGTAGAGCTTTTTTATTTGCAAGATTAAATATTATACCTTTTATGGTTTTAGAAGGAAGATTTTAAAATAGGCCTTATATTGATAGAATATGTCCTTGCAGTCTTAATAGAATTGATACATCTTTACAAGTCTTCCTTGAATGCCATTTGTATGGAAATATCAGAGTGGCTTATTATATTAAGCCACTTATTACTGATCAATCACCACCCTACATTTCAGAAACACTGTTTTATCTGCTTAGAGATAACAATCCTAAGATTACTATGGTGGTAGCAAATTTTGTTTCAGTCCTTCTATCCCTCAAGTCCAAAAAAGATCAATAAGAACTTTCTGCTGCTCAGGATTTGTTAATCAATGAGGTTCTAAGGGAATAAAAGAAAAGGTTGTTGCTGTAGGGGAACTTTCATATAAACTGTACCTGTGCCTCTCTGGCAAAAGTTTCTACATAACTACTTAAACTTTTTGACCCAGAAGAGGAATGTTATTTGTTGCAAAGATAACATGCACTTCTACAAAAAGAGAACCAGTGTTTGCCCATCTTACTTTGCCCATATTTTATCCCAATCCTCGCAGCACTCCTTAGAGCGGGTCTGACATATATATACAAATCACTCCTCAATCCAATGCAGTTCTAGAGTTTTTGCCTATTTGTCACCAATATGGTGAGAAAATGAGCAAAAATGACTGAGACCTTCCAAAACATGCTGGATGTGAATGACCATTTCAGACCAGAATCTCAGAGAAACTTACATGGAATTACTAGTATCTCTTCTCAGAAAGTGACCACAAGCCTGGAAACTTTAATTCACTTTAATAAACTGTAAGAAAGCTTGTAAGGTAGTATGCTGTTGTCCTTTGATACCTTCATGAGAAAATACTTTTCTAAAGTAGATCTGGATCAGGTATAGACAAGATCAATATATATGATCCAAGAAGCTACAGGAATAGTGTGCTAGAAGGTCAGACATAGGATGTTGCTAAATAGGTAGAAATCAAGCTACATAATCAATTCAAGATAGCAGGAAGTGGCAAGGAGAAGACAGACAAGGAAAAAAACTAAGGAGCAATGCAGCAAGAGAAGAAAAAATCAGATAGGCAAGTCTCCCTGTTGCTCAGGTGAAAACTTGGTCTTGACTTGGAAATATTTATGATCAGGTGAGGGAGGACTAACTGGCCTCCTTAAAGTGAAGCCATATTGTAACCTAAACATATATCCCCCCTCCTCCCACTTACCACAGAATACCTAGATGTGTAGATCAGAAGATTAAAGTCTTGCTGACTCTGGCAGAGTTGCAGTGCTTGCTGATACTTGTTTGAATCCCTTTCCCCCTACCTGCCACCACTATGGCAGGCTATACTTTGTGTCCCAACTATCTGGAATGTTGATAGGGGGTTAGCTAAGGCTTTTATTTTGCAGCATGTTTTCAACCTATTTTTGCTTTTGTGATTGCATTATGTTCACTGTGCATCATTCAGTATTTTTTTTTAGAAAGGGTTTTTCTTTTTAAAAAATTTGCTTGATTCTGTGGTCCATAGCCCATTCTGTTTAGACAGTTGTGTGGCTGAGAGGTTATTAGTACTTTTTAACTACTTTGAGTTCTAATTAGCTTTGTTTAGTTAGTAGCTTCTTACAGCTTGGACAGAAAAAGGTGGTACTTACTTGGTACAAGGACCTTTGTTCTCAGAGGTCTGTTTTTTATTATTTAGACACTAGCAACAAAGCCCATAGTAGCAAAAAATACAACTGCCTCTAGAAATGGCAGGGGGGTGAGGCGGGGGAGGAGGGCAGGGCGGCAAGGCTGGGCATTGCCTGCTCCCCATGGCCCCAATCTTGGGCAGGGGGAGAAGGGCAGGGAGGGCAGTTGACTGAGGCTTTCCTGCCACCGCTCACCTTCCACCCCCACCCTCCACAATCATGGGTTGCGGGAGGGCAGGGCTGGCGAGTGAGGCTTGCCTGCCGCTGCTTGCCCTCTGCCCCATCACCCACAACCGCGGCTTTGGAGGGAGCAGGGCAGGCGATCAAGGCTTGCTCGGCTTGCCTGCGCTGCTGGGGCTTCCTGGGCCTCTAGAAGCTCCAAAGTGGCTAGAAGGCAAACCATGTTGCTTGCCGACTAAGTACTTATCCCTGCGTACTGCGCCTGCGCAGGGATAAGCTATGAGTTGTTGGGAGCGTGGTTTCTCTTTTATGTTTAAGGATGAGAAGCATGTAGAATATATTCTGACTGTCCAACAGGAAGCCACCTCAAGCAGCTTTCTGGAAAGGCAGCATGTAAATTCTGTAAATAAATAAAATTGAAGGAGAAGTCATTGGGCAAACTGAAATTCTTCATTCTCGTACAGAGCATTTGTAATATAGTGAGGTAGACCTGTAAACGTATATGCTATTCTGTGGCATTAATGGCCAGTATGTTTTGACAGAACTATGTTTACAAGCTCTGTTTTTAAACAGTTTTTCTTAATGTTTACATAGAAAGAAGCTGATTTACAATAACCTTTTTGTGTAGAGATGAACATTTCTCTATTTTTTTTGTAGTATATTTTGATCTCAAGTGGTTGCATAAGACATGATTCACTTACTTAATATACAGGGTTTTAAAACAAAATAGTAGATTTTCAGACAGTGGGATCAAGCCAGTTTGTGAGACATGGTCACATGGACATGTGATATACTCAATTGTGCCAAGTTCTTTCCTTTTGAATTCTATGCAGTTGGCTGAGAATAATCTGTAATGGTCAAGATTGAACTGCTCTTGAACAGTATTTTTGTCATAAGATAAGTTGTAACAGAAGATGCAAGCAGTGAGCTGTGAAATACTTTGATGCTGTCTTTTGAGAGGATAATTTTCCTGCGAGTAACAAGCTGAAATTATTTGCTTCATTGGTCTATTATATATATTGATATAACTCCTGTGTCATACGAAAATGAATAATACAGTCTCCAGACATTTCAGAGAAGCAAAAAGGAAAGTTTTTTTTCTGACCCACGTGACCACTTTTCAGCTCTACCAGAACGCCGTTCCGGCGCGTTCCCCCTCCAAATGAGCCCTGTGTGGTTGTATGCAGATCTCACTTATAGTGAGCTGAGGAAACAGGTATATGGAGATACATCTTGGTGAGGTCTGTGGAAGCCATGAGCTCCCAGGGTCAAAAGTCTTTCCATGATGAATGTGAGGATCTCCATCCTGAAGTTCTCATGATCCGCAAATTTGTTTAGGTGCTTTAAGTCTAGAATTGCTGTCCAGCTCCATTTCTTTTTGGGACAGTGAACACAATGGAATAACCCTCTGATGTCATTTCACAATCAGGGACCTTCTCTGTGGCCTTGATGTCTGTTAGATGACTAATGGTTTCCAAGGTCGGCTGGTGTTTTTTCTCTCTGTTTGGATCTTCAAGATAAGAGAAACTAGTCAGGTGGTAAACTTTTGAACTGTATTGAGTATCCCATTTTTATTATGTCTAGTACCCAATGGTCCATGTTGGACTGACTCCACTGAGGAAGAAAGTGGATTTGGTGTCATGCTGTCTTTTGCTGCGGCTTGTTCCCTTTGTTGGGAATTAAAGGACTTTAGTTAGTCGTTTGGGGGACTGGTAATATCCTTGTGTGCTCTCCTGTCTTTTTCTGTTCCAGTTGTGGCATTGTCACCCCTGAAAAGCAGTAAAGTATGCTGGTTCCAAAAGGAATGTGAAGGTGTGACACACACACACCCCTTACCCACTGCCTCCCACCGTAAACCACCTTTCACAGGTTTGGGGCTTCACAGGCAGTTAAATCCATTCACAATGTCTAACTTCTATGTATCAGGTAGAGAGTCATGACTGAAATCTGCATCAGTCCCCTCTTTCCTCTTCCCAGAGGCTCTACCAGACAGGCAGCCAGCCCGTCTTTCCCTCACCCAGCTATTGCCCAGGGATATTGGGAAAAGGGAACTCCCCAGCTCCCTCTATATGCTGTCGCCATTTATTTAAATTAGGCCCATAGATCATGACCAGAATGCTTGATGTTTATGTGTGTGTATTATTTCCCTTCAGCCAACAACTTCAGGCAAGCCAGTGTGAAAACAGATTACTGAAATACAAAAGTATACTCATAAATACTTACTAAATATAAATCAAATTGCTTTTTATATATATTATATGAATATTTTCATGAAAAGGTCAGACAAATATTGCTACAATAAACATCAATGCCAAAGACACCTTTGATTGTTACAATCTCTTATCAAAAGCCAAAACACATCCCACTGTGAACAGAGTAATCTTAAATACACAAATCACTATCTCAGTAGTTTGCTTGAAAGGCAATGACTCATACTCTGGAAGGTTTGCTGACAATTAGTAACTCTCAAAACTGAGATAAGGTGATCGATGCTTTCCACAGTCCATTTCACATAAAGAATCCTTCAAAAATAGTAGTTTAAATCCTTTAAGTAATTTCTCCTTATAACTCCGTTGACGGAGAGTTAGCTTGGAATCTCCATTTCAATCTTCTTTATCAAAGACAGAATAACTTAGTCTATTCCTAGACAAGGTATTATATTCAACAAATAAGCTATATCTGCTGTCATAGATCCAGAGGAGTTAGCTATGTTAGTCTGCAGTAGCAAAATAGAAGAGTCCAGTAGCACCTTTTAGACTAACCAACTTCGGTGTAGCATAAGCTTTTGAGAACCACAGTTCTGTGGTTGATGCATCTGATGAAGAGAACTGTGGTTCTCGAAAGCTTATGCTACAGTAAAGTTGGTTAGTCTTAAAGGTGCTACTGGACTCTTTTTCTATTTTGCTATATCTGCTGACAGCATCGACAAGTTTCCTAGCATTAGCAATAATCTCTGGATTGCCCCTGATTCTAAAGTGACACTCCATCTCTCCGCTGTCCCTTTCAAAATCACTATACTAGGTGGAGTACCTCTTCAATCTCAAAAATTGCCACAAAATGAGCTTCCTCATGGGGGATGCTTGTGTATAAAGATGATAAGAGGACTGCTTCCTTCAGAATGGTAACTCCTTTGATCTTAGAGATAAAGTCCTTCATGTCTTTTAAGTATGAGGGAGACTCACTAACAATGATTTCAGGAAAGTGTCTAAATATTTAGAAAGGGCTTCCAAGATAGAATTGGATCCCAAGATGATAGGACAACCTATCAGGGGAAACCTGCCTCGTGAATCTTGGGTAAGAAGTAAAAAAATGGGTCTGTGGATGCAAGTTTGTTAACAAGTTCTGAATCAAATTGGTAATAATGCTGTATAACACTGCTTCATCCAAAGTTATTCTAATCAGATTCATGATGTGTTTAGCAGGATCATACCTAATTGGTAAATAATTTGTTCTATCCACCAATTGTCTCTCTACCTCCTGATAATAATTTCCCCTATTTTGAACCACATATACAATTTGTTCATCTTCTGCCAGATCTCTCAGGGCTATCCGTTCGCTTCTTGAAATATTTTGTCAACGAGATTTCAAACCCTTCTCTATTTTAGCTATATCCTTTAAAAAAATTTTTTTTTTTCAAAAGTACTTACACAGGGATCATTTATGTTGGGAATAAAGGTTGATTTGGGCACAAAGGGTTCAGTTCAATAGCTGTTGGTGGAGTATTAGCCAAAAACTTTCTAAGTTTCAGTTATTAATTTAAATGCAGCTGTTCTAGTCCAAAATGCATTATACCACTTATTTAGTACTCGCTGTTAGAAAGAAGAATAGCTTTTATTTACAAGATGTTTAACACAGGAGTGAATGAATTAAAACACATAGAAACATTGGTGTTAAGAGTGTGGGGTTATAAGTGCATCTCATATGATAGTGGATATTTATAATATAAATTACCATGTCCTGGATAGCCCAAGTAAGCCTGGATAGCCCAAGTAAGCCTGATCTTGTCAAATCTTGGAAGCTAAGCAGGGTTGGCCTTGGGTAGTAATTGGATGGGAGACCTCCAAAGAAGACCGTGATTACTGTTCAGAGGTAGGCAATGGCAAATCATCTCTGTTAGTCTCTTGCCATGAAAACCCCAGCACGTGTCGCCATAAATCAGCTATGACTCCACCACCACCATAATATAAATTAACAAGTGTCAACAAGCCAGTCGTTATCTGTGCTGCCTCTTTTCAGCGGCTTTCACTCCTTCCGTCCTCCCACTAACTGCCTTTACAGATTTCAACTGTTCCTGTCCCCAGAATTCCACCAGCTCTTATTGGCTGTTTCTTGGGAGAGGCTGAGCTGGAGCTAGTTCTGTCCATCACAGAAAGATTCTGCCTTCTGTTGTTTCTCCAGTAGGCTCTAAGCGTAGCCATCTTTTTATCCTTGGTTTCTGCTGGGATGTCTTCCAAGCTATTTCCAAAGAGTTTGTCTCCCTGGAATGGAAAGGATGCTAAGATTAGTTTGGAATGATAATCTAGGTGCCGTAGTGGCAGTCCATCTGTCTGACTGCTCTGCTGTGGCTGTCAGAGCTGAGCCTGACCATCATCCACCTTTGTGTTGGTGTGGGAAATCTTCCCACAAAAATCAGACCCTCCAAAGAGGTGTCATCCAAGGCACAGTCAGATTGTGTAGCATTTTCTTATCACTAGTCTGCTGCTGACTGCTCTTCTGAAGGTCTGTGTATGCTCTACCATGCTAGGGAGTAGTCCATTCTTCCTGTTTTTGGGAGAAGGGGATTCCTATCCTAATATAGCTGTCCAAGGCTTCATCAAAATTTTCTGCATCCTCCATTGCCTTAGCCATTGCCCCAGAAGGGAGGGGAAGGAGAAGAATAGGCAAAAAAGGAGAGAAATAAATTATAGAAATAACAATTGAGTAAAAATAGAGAAATTAAGAGCCTGCTGTTGAGTTGTAGGTGTCTTGCTGAGCAGATCCTACTAATCACCTATTCTCCCTGGCAAGGCAGGAAATGAATTGAGGAAATGGTTGAGGCCCAGGAGACAGGAATTGTAGAAGAATTTCAGTCATGATGGATGAATGGGAATTGCCCATGATAAAAATGCACTCCCTGTTAGAGCGACAATATAAAAAACATCATTTTAATATTAGGCTTCTTTCTTGAGGTGAAGCTCATTTCTCTAATAGAATTAGACCTTATATTACTATCCTAACCTGATAAAATTTTGCAGTGGGCTGGCTGCAGTCTGTTCTGTGGTAAAGGAGTCTTGTGGGTTGGTTGCAACCCATAGATTAAATGTTGGCAAACAATGAAGTATGCATAGCCTAAACTTTTAAGTTGTTCTGACTTAGCAGCAGTAGTGAATAATAACTGCAACAGTGCACATAATTCTTGTAGCTTGCATTTATTTGTTTGGACTGCTACAGATATGGCTGGAGATATATGGAAGTGTTTGCTGGACTTTACCAAAAAGGTTATAGATGATGTCTCTGCACACAGAAACAGAGCTAGCCTGTCCACTAAGCTAAACAGTGCCAAAAGGGAGTTTACAGACTGTTATATATCCCTGTCTGCATATCTGCCATGAATGTATTCTGTGTTATGTACTCTTCCTCTGAGGGCATGAGAAGTTTCTTATTGAGGTTAAGGCAGTAGGTTATCTTGCAAGTATTTACTTTCTGATGGCTGTTGTGGGTTTTTCGGGCTGTATTGCCGTGGTCTTGGCATTGTAGTTCCTGACGTTTCGCCAGCAGCTGTGGCTGGCATCTTCAGAGGTGTAGCACCAAAAGACAGAGATCTCTCAGTGTCACAGTGTGGAAAAGATGTAGGTCATTTGTATCTACTCAGGAGGGGTGGGGTTGAGCTGAGTCATCCCTTGGATACAGCTCAACCCCACCCCTCCTGAGTAGATACAAATGACCTACATCTTTTCCACACTGTGACACTGAGAGAGCTCTGTCTTTTGGTGCTACACCTCTGAAGATGCCAGCCACAGCTGCTGGTGAAACGTCAGGAACTACAATGCCAAGACCACGGCAATACAGCCCGGAAAACCCACAACAGCCATTGTTCTCCGGCAGTGAAAGCCTTCGACAATATTTACTTTCACTTTTCCCGCTGCCTCCAGCAAGTGTCCTTGAAGGCTGGCTGCGGCCAGCTCAAAATGTATCCTTCTTGGGAGCTGTGATGATTTCATTCTTTGTTTTGTCTAGCCTAAACCTAGCTTCTCCTCTTCACACACACACCCCGGCTCCTTCGCGCCCAAACTTTAACGGTTCCTATCCTGATGGTGGGAACCTTCCTTATAACTAACACTACTGACCCCATCCACGTCACTTCTGCTAATCCAGTTGTCTGAGCACCTTGAACTTGATGGATCTCTAATAAAGTTACTTCAACCAATACACATGCGTCTTTGCTGTGGAGAACTTGGGGAATCTACCTGCCAAGGACCGACATTTTGGCAGAAGTCCCTTTCTTTTCCCCTGGACCCAAAACCTTGACGTCGGACTATTGGCACCATGCCGTATGAGTTAGACCATGGTACTTTGGAGCCACCAGAGGGACAATTAATCAGTCTGGAACCAGGACAGAGCCCAGGGAATAAGGCAGCCGGAGACTCTTCGATGGAGCCTCTGCCCAGGCTCAGTGACGACAGGCGAGAACTGGGGGCAATCCCTAAGAAGGGGGCAACTCATTGCAACTGGCTAGTAACCACCCCTCAAGAGTGGGCGCCCCGAAGATCGGCGGGCCAACCGACCCAAGAGGAGAAGATGCAATGGTGAGGCATGGCTTTCAACCATAGTATGTCCAAGCTGGAAGAGCTCTGCAGATTGGAAGCAACGAAAGATAAGGAGACCCCCTCCCGACCTCATGAAACCCTCGAAGCTAGGGGGAGAGCTCAAGGAGGAACAGAGGGGCCCCATACCAGTCCCGGATGAGAAGGACTTCCAAGAGACTAACCCTGAGCACCTGTGGGCCGTATGGGGGGAGATGGGTGAACTAAAGAGGGAAACGTGCAGGTGACAATAAGACTACCAGAGATTATGTGCCACCTGCCGATGGCGGGAGCGCCCACAGGGTCAGGACCCAACGGAGATGGACTGGGGGGGATCCCTCAGGGGGCTGCTTAGGCCATTACATCCCCCTCCCCCCTTCTGCCACGGAGAGGGCCCATTAGGCCAATGGGACTACCACCTGTCGCTCCTCCACTTCAAGGAGGACCAGTCGCCCCACCACCCTGGGGAGCGGCAGTAGGCCCACAGGGATTTCACCCCCTTCTTCCACCTCCCCTAGGGGTCCCAGCCATCCAGCCACCAGGAGGGGTGCCGGGCAGGCCACCACTACAACCACTGCAACCGCGGTCACCTCCTCCAGTTCTACTGCCCCCAGGATTACCGGTTGCCCCACAAGGGGTCCTTCCTGCCATGCCACCATAGCAGCGGTGGCGCAAATTGGATACACGGTTCGAGGGAGACCTGGAAGAGTTCAGCTTCTTCATTGTGCAAGTGTTGGAGCTTTTCGAAGAGTGGGGCCATACCTTTTCAAAGGAACACAGCTGAGTAAGCTACCTGGGGTCCTGGCTCGGTGGCTAAGTGGTATGTCACCCTATACGAGACCGAGGCCTTGGAACTACTGAAACTTGATACATTCATGCGAGCATTAAGGGCTCAATTTGAGGACCCACTTGAGGAGGAGCGGGCAAGAACCAAACTGAAAAGGATATGGCAGGGCAATCAGCTTGTGCGTGAATATGCCGTGGAATTCAGGCAGTACGCAGCAAAGATGTGCGACTGGACAGAGGGGATCAAGACTGAATCTTTCCAGGCCGGGCTAAACCCTGATTTAGTGGCCAAGGCCTTGGTACAAGATGACTTCAGAACCCTGCTGGGATGGATCCAGTTCACCTGCAAGGTGGAGAACCAAGACCAAGTATAAAAGCTGTTGAAGATGCAGCATCAGGGGACAACCAAGAAACCCCTTTCCGGAGCAGGAGGGAAGGAGAGGAGACCCCTCAGCCTTCGCTTCCTGGACACGGAGCGAGCCATCCGAATGAAGAAGGGCCTATGCCTACAAGTGTGGAGGAGTGGGCCATTTTGCCACCAAATGTCCGGGAGGGTAAAGGGAACCTGTGGAGAGGAGCCAATTGATAAAAAAAAGTCACAGCCCCATTGGACAAACTGCCTAAAAAAGCCCCCAAGAAAAGAAGTGAAGTGGCAACCGGGCTCCAAGCAGCGGAGGGTTCAGAGGGGTCAAGCGGAGACCCATCAGAGGAGGAGGAGACGACTCCCACCCCGCCAGCAGGAAATGCCAACAACCTGTCTAAGGAGGCCCCACCGACAGGTCATGAAGGAACCAGCACCTCAAGAGGTGAGACCAAAAGGGGCCTTACTGTACATGCCAGTGACTTTAGTTTAACTCCCTGAGAAGAACTTACATTTGAGTGCGGGCATTAATTGACTCTGGATGCGCTCGGGATTTGATTGCTCCACCCCTAGTCACAGGGTTGGTGCTGAATGTATGTTAATTGGACCATCCCGTCGTGTTTGAGTGGATGGAGGGGTCTCAAATGAAAGGGGCCCCAGCTAATGTGGAAACTGAACTTGTCCTGGTAGGGATGTGGAATCACTGGGAAGCCAGAACTTCTATCATAAGTGATGCCACCAAGTTCCCTTTGGTGTTGTGGATACAGTGGTTATGGACCATGATTTGTTTGTGAAGTGGAAAACGGGGGAGCTGTGTTTTGCTGGGGAGGAATGCCAAAATCATGTATGGAAGCCGGAGTGGGGCCCAGGCGCACCCCGCCTCCCCGAGAGCGCCCTGTTAACTCAGGAAGAGAGAGACCAAATTCCCCCTGAATATCAGGACTTGAACCAAGTATTTGATGAGAAGGAAGCTGATGAACTCCCCCCCCCCCCCGGGCTACTGACTGTGCTATACAACTGATCCCGAGGTAAAAGCTTCCAAAAGGAAAATTATACTTGATGAGCCCAGGGGAGTGAGAAGAATTGCATAAGTTCATTCACAAAAACCTCTCACGAAGATTCATCTGCCCTGCTAATTCCCCTCATGCTGCGCCTGTGTTGTTTCATAAAAAAAAGGACAGGTGTTTGAGACTGTGTATTGATTATAGGGGGATTAATGTTGTTTCCATGTCCAATGCTTACCCCTTCCCCTTGATCTGAGATTTGCTGGGAGTGTTGTCCCAGGGAAAAATCTTCTCTAAATTGGATTTAAGAAATGTGTACTTCCGAATAAGAATAAGGGAAAGAGATGAATGGAAAACTGCTTTTAACACTCCTTTGGGACAATTCAAATACAGAGTCATGCCATTCGGATTACAAGGGGCGCTGGGATTTTTAATGAATTTAATTAATGAGGTATTACACAAATACCTGTACAAGGGTGTGGTTGTTTACCTTGATGACGTGTTGATTTATTTACAAGGTTATGAGTCCCACATGAAACTAGTGTGCTGCGTACTAAAAACTCTGAGGGACAACCACCTGCCGGCGAAACTGTCCAAGTGTGAATTCCACAAAAAAAAGTTGGACTTTTTGAGTTCTAGAATATCGGGTCATGGATTAAAAATGGATCCCGCTAAAATACAAGCGGTGGTGGGGTGGGACACCCCCCCCCCCACCAAATCAGGATGCAGTTGCAATCATTCCTGGGCGTTGCTAACTTCTACAGACGGTTCATAAAGAATTTTGCCCTGATCTCTTTGCCACTGACTGATTTCCTGAAAACCAAAGGGAAGGGGCCGCAAGGGGTGGCCCAGTGCTAAATTAGGTTGGACTAAGGAATGCCAAGAGGCTTTTGAGCACTTAAAAACCCTATTCACCTCTGAGTCAGTCCTGCGGCACCCGGACGAGGATTGGAAATTTATCATGCAGGCGGATGCGAGCGACACTGCAATGGGGTAGGGGGTCATTTTGCAAGATGATGATGGGAAATTACACCCCTGTGCTTATATATATATATATGTATTTTTTAAATCGCCATTGGGCGGTATGGGACAAAGAGGCTTCAGCCGTTAAATTAGCTTTGGGCTGGAGGGGGCTAAAGTGCCATTTGAGGTTTGGACCGATCATAAAAATTTAGAGGCACTGCGCACCCCACACAAACTAGGCGCCAAACACCTACGTTGGGCAGAGTTCTTCTCCAAGTTTAATTTTACACTGAAGCACCGCCCTGGCAAATCTAACTTCCTGGCAGACGCCCTCTCGCACATGCCCCAACATGAAGGCCAGAGAAAGGAAGTAATAGACACAGTGTTTTCGCCAGCCCAATTGAGGGGGGCAGTGACTACCCGGAGTCAAGCCAAACAATTGAAGCAGAATGCTCCCCCCACAAACTGGGAGGAAAGCGTCAAAGAGGAAACAGAGAAAGAAGGAGACACCCTACCCAAAGATGAACTACAGAAGGGAGAGGGCGGTGGCTGGTATCGACAGGGTAAATTGTATGTTCCAGCCAGTTTAAGGGGGGAGGTGTTGAAACAATGCCATGATTCCAAGTTGGCTGGCCACTTTGGATATTCAAAAATGTTGCATCTGGTACAAAGACAATTTTGGTGGCCAAACATGAGGGACATTTCTCAGTATGTATCCACTTGCCAAGTGTGTTTGATGGGGAAAAACATGGGGTAAACCGCCTGGTCTTCTACAACCTTTAGAAACCCCTCTCGACCATGGGCTGTGGTGTCAATGCACTTTATTACTTACCTCCCCCTCTCGAAGGGAAAAACTGTAATGTTAGTGGTGGTTGATTTGTTTTCTAAGCAAGCTCATTTCATTCCATGCTCCAAAATTCCAACCGCAAAGAAAGTAGCCACCCTCTTTATGCAACATGTGGTCAGACTGCACTCATTTCTGGATTAAGTAATATCTGATAGAGGAGTCCAGTTCATTGCCAACTTCTGGTGGGAGCTACTGCAAGTAGCTGGGATTGAACCAAGGCATTAGCTCCATCCATCATCCTGAGACTGACGGACAAACTGAAAGAGTTAATTAAGTGCTAGAGCAGTTGTTAGGATGCTACATAAATGACCAGCAAGACAACTGGGCTGATTTCCTAATTTTTACAGAATATTGTTATAATAACTTGGTGCATAGTTCCACCGGGGCCTCCCCCTTCATGGAAGCACATGGATATGAGGGCACAGCAATGCCATTTGTGAAAACCCCAGCCACCAACAGACAAGGGGATCTGGGAGAATGATGATCTAAATTAACGACTCAATGGGGGGTAATTAAAAAGACACTGGAAAAAGCTAAAGAGGATTACAAAAAATATGCAGACAAAAAAAAGATCTGTCCCATGAAAATTGCAAGTGGGAGCCTGTGTACGTCTTCATTAAACATCTCAGAGGGGAGCAACCCAGTAAAAAGCTGGGGTGGAAATTCTTAGGTCCATTCCAAGTCAAAAAAATAATCAATGAGGTGACCTTAGAGGTAAACCCACCGAAGAACTTAAAGAATGTCCACCCGGTATTTCATTTCAGCCTCCTGAAGAAAGTTCCCCAATCTGATAAATGGCATCTGGACTGTGGAGTTCCCCCCCACCCCTCGTGGTGAACGGACAGCTGTACCATGAAGTGAAAGAAGTCCTAGACTCGAAATTAAAACGGGGAGAACTGTTCTACTTAATTCGTTGGGTGCATTTTGATGAAAATCAAAGGGAATGGGTAAAAGCTTCAGATGTAAATGCCCCGAGGCTTGTAAACAAATTTCACAAGGCTTACCCTAACAAACCAGGGCCAATATGAGCGGGGAGACCTTCTTGGGGAGGGCAGTATGTCATATATGCCTGTCTGCATATCTGCCATGAATGTATTCTATGTTATATACTGGTCCTCTGAGGGCCAACAGATATTCATATGTATAAGAACCTTGTAATCACTATTTTTAAATTGATTTTGTTAAGATAAAAAGTAGCAGATATGAACTGTTTTCATATATTTTTAGAAGTCATTTCAAATACAGATAATCTTGTATGGTGTTTGAAGTTATAAGATAGTTAGCCAAGAATGTGTGCCCTTATCAGTTGGGACAGCTATTAGGAGATGATTTTTAAAACCTATAAATATGTGAAGCTGAATTGATTGAGAGCTTCATCTCAAAAAGGCTTCTTGCTTGGGAGCTGCTTAAATTGTAGTAAAATATTTTTACACTGACCTGTATCATCTCTGCTATATGTGCAGAGTTCTGATTACAGAGTTGTTTTCTTTGAGTAGAAAAACTATCGGTGAATGCTTCAGAACTGTTTTTCACATGAAATGGATTTCCTTTTGTCTTTTATCTTGCTCCATGAATATATTAGATTCATGATTTCTTACATAACTGTTTCAGTCTCTCATTGTCACTAGTGTGAAACCTTATTAGTTTAAAAAAAGATTGCTAGACGGTAACAGTACTTATTGGCAACAACATCTCATCTGTTTCATTTCTTTTGCTAGTTGAGTAGATAGCAACTATCATCAGAATCATCTGGGAGCCATGCGGAGCCTAAGATAGAAACTAGCTACAAAATTTACTCAGCAGTGAATTTAGCAGATGGCCTTGAGCCAGTCGCTGTCACTCTGTTCCCACTCTATACAGTGAGAATAATAGTGATCTCAGTTATTGTAAGGGCTATAAAGTATTTTATTTAAGTAAGTAATTATGATCTAGTGAATTTCAATTATGATAGGCAAAAAAGAACATGTATTGCTGGGGGTGGGTCCTAGATCAAGTGGGATTTCAAACACCATGAGATTTCTTAATGGTAAGAAGTGAGAGGGACAGTTTTTCACCCACTGTAGTAACAGTGTCCCTGAATGCATGCAGCAGTCCTCATGTTGGGCAAAATCAAAGCGTACCCTCTCATTGGGAGTATGAGCTTAAACCTGCCCCAGTTGTTCCAAATCCAAGAGAAACATGCTGAATTTTTCCTCACTGAATTCCATTCTGTTTCTTAGCCTCATAGAATTATGTGGGAGCCTCTGAAAAGTGAACCATCTCTATATACTTATTCCTCTCCTGGATCCCATTTCTTAGAGCAGGTATATACATTACCTTTGCCATACACAAACCATTTCTATGTGGGATCTCCCTATTTAATCTTAACAACAAGTAATGGATTCTACCATCTTGCAGTGAGTTTCCCTATCAACAACAGCAGCCTGTGTTTTAAAAACTTTTCTTGCATTGTGATAATACTATGTCATGTGGTCCTTGTATAGTCAAGCTGCTGAGGTAGAAGCTGTTTATGAGGAAATAGCTGGCAAGGGTACTGTGTACAGTTTTTATCACTGCAGTGTGATAGTAGTAGTAAACAAAAATAAGCAGTATTGACAGGGCCTTAATTCACAAGGCAAAGTTAATGCAAATGTGTCATTTTTATTTGGAACAGTGACTACTGAAGTGGCCATACAAACATTTTTTTTATTCATTTATATATAACTGGCCTTTCTCCACAATGGAAGTCTGGAACAGCTTACACCATTCTTCTCATAACAACCCTGTGAAGTAAATTAGACAGAGCATAACTGGCCCAAGGTCATCCAGTGAGCTTCTGTGGCAGAGTGGGGATTTGAAGCTGGGTCTTCCATTAGAGTGTCCTAGACACTCTACTATACCACGCTTCAGGGAAGGTGTTAGTCTTTGTGCTTTGAGGTGCAGACAAACTGTTCCTTTATTTGCAGCATTCAAGAATTTCAGTAAGTCTACCCTTAAGCCTTCATTGTATTTGTTCTTGTCATTCAGTCTTTGTTTTAGCATTTGACCAAGTGCTCTCACAGTTGTGTTGAGGTTTCCATCATATTATCAGACCCATTATTTCACAGAAGTATTCATGACAACATACTGTGGGGCTTGATGACAAAGTAACATGCAAGGAGAGGTGGAAGGGATGGCTGAAGAGTAAGCTGTGTTTAGTCTCACCATGGACAAACTGAAGCATGATTTGGTACCTGCATCCCTTGTGTTATGGAGTGTCTCTGCTTCCTTTCTTAGTTCTTTTCTCTCAAAGTGATTTTTTTCTTCATACTTCATATTCGGATCTTTATTTTTGGCACAGAGTTAGCAAGTTATAGTTGGCTGACGATGTTAAATTGGTGCAAAACATTGCGGCACAACTGTTATCATGAGCGAGCAAGAGCATGAACATCACTCCCATCCTGCAGTCACTCCATTGGCTGCCTGTTAGTTACCCTGCTCACACTGTGTAATCCACCTTGAGTCTCAGTGAGAAAGGTGGACTATAAATGACATTAATTAATTAAAACTGTACAAGTCCGTACACTACATTTACAGCACAATCCTTAGCAGAGTTTGCACCTTTCAAAGACCATTGAGGTCAATGCATTTAGTATAACTCTTATTTACAGTTACACTGTTAAAGTAGTATGTTGAGGTTTTGTTCTTGTACATTTGGACTACATTGAGTTGTTTGATTATATTTAAAGTTCGGTTGAATCATCTGCGTCAAACTTGGTAGCTGAACTTCAAGAAAAACTCCAGGAGGAAAAAGTGAAGTTTTTGGAGCAGCTTGAAGAACATGAGAAGAGAAAAAATGAGGAAATGCAAAACATCCGAACATCACTCACTGCAGAACAGCAGGTAAAATGGGCAGATTACACATGCTTGTTGGGGAAAGGGGATTAAAATAACTAGGAAGTGCTGCTTCTTTCGGGGGGAGGGATAGTCTGTGTATCAGACCATCATTCTTGAAAATTCAAGGATCTTTTCGTGGTATCCTTATGGTTTTATTTGTAAAGAAACGATTACCTGACTTTTCAGGCTGTTACTGCCGGTCTTGGGCAGTAAATACTAGCTTCATAAAGGGCACAGCTAACTAATCACTGCTGTTATGAAACCCCTGTTCATTTCCATTGAGTTTTTAAAGGGCTCCTGTACAAGTTTCTCACACATTCTTCAAATTGTTTCTCCATTGGTAAAACAGTTCTGCACACCAACAAAAAAAGGCTCCAGGTAAACCAGCATGCAATGAAACAGATAAGGAGCCAGTTAAAATAATAGCTCTCTGTACCATCAAAGAAAGCTTGTAGTGCTTGTCTCATTAGAAAGCATATGCAGATTTTGTGTTTTCAAAGCAGTTCTTCTGCACATCATTGTACATGACCTTTTTCAGTATATCAGATACACATGTTATTGGCAGTTTTTTCTAGCCCCACATTTCCATATTTAACATGCAAGTAAATAATGTAATTTCAGTAGTTTATTGATGCAATCCAAAGCAGTCGTTGAGATCAGTAACATCATGATATTGTGTTAGTGATAAATAAGTGATAAGAGCTTTGGAGAAAATCTAAATTGGATATATTCCAGACTAAGGCTTCAAATAATAAATAAAATACCTTTTTAAAATCTTACCTGCTTTAGTATGATTGGGAAGTTGCAGAAAGCTAATTATTTCTGTGCTTGCATGAAAATAATGCTAGATTTATCTTTTCAGATGACCTTCAACACTGTTCTAACAAGAGAAAAAATGAAAAAAGAAAACATAATAAATGATCTTAGTGACAAATTAAAAATGATTACACAACAACAAAAAAGAGATAAGGGTAAGCAAAATTTTGTGCATCCATGCAAGTAGAACCCAAATAATTGTCCTGCAGTATATCTGAGTATTAAATATTAATCTTTTCCTGCCTTAGATCTGATCGAAACCCTTTCTGAAGACCGAGCTCGTTTACTTGAAGAGAAAAAGAAACTTGAAGAAGAAGTTAATAAGCTGAGAAGTTGTAGTTCTATTCCATCATCTTATTTACCTCCTACTTCAGAACCTTCTGGAGCTTGTGCAGCAGATTTTACAGCAGAAACTGAGCGATTAACTTCAGATGTATCTGAAGAAGGAAAAATGGATTCTACAATGGAAACCAGCATGATGGCTGTGAAGTAAGTAGAGAAGTTGTTCATTTAAATATATACTTTTTGAATGCTAGTGAACAAATTAAGCACTTAAGGCTAAAAGTTTTGTTAATGTTTCCTCTGTTGCGCATATGGGCATATCACCTCTGCAAAATAAAATAAATTTTTGAGGATTAAAGGTAAACTTTACATATTCATATCTAAATTGATTGTATGTGTATGCACACCCACCACAACCCTCATTGTATAACCACAGAGATACCAAGGTGTGATTTCTTGGTATTGATAGAAGTTGAAATGCCAATACAAAAATGAAATGTTAAAAAAACTCATAAAAACTGCAAGTATGAAATTCTTTCAAAGATAAATAGTATTATGAAAACTGAAAACAATGAAGAAGCAGTAAATCGAACAATTTCTTAAAACTAGTTATGAAATTCTTTAGAATGGGTGAATGCCTTCCCCACTCAGTGTCACCAACCATAGGTTGCTAATATGAATGAACATCCAACCACATGGGAAATGTACACAACCATGTCATAGAAGACTTTACCATGTAGTTAAACTGGTTGTGTTCATTTAACGGTATGACACATATGGCATGCCCTGACCAGGATTGCCCAGATGAGCCTGAGCTCATCAAATCTCAGAAGCTAAGCAGGGTTGGCCTTGGTTAGTAATTGCATGGGAGACCTCCAAAGAAGACCAGAGTTGCAGAGGCAAGCAATGACAAACCACCTCTCTTAGTCTTTTGCCATGAAAACCCCACCAGGAGTCACCGTAAGTCATCTGTGACATGAAGTCACTCTCCACCACACATGGCATGCCCAGTAAATTTAGAAAAACTGAGCCTAGAATGTCAAGTTTAATTGAGTACTGATATTCGTTTTAGAGTAATGTGAATCTATTTAAATTAGTATGGGTTATATCCCCCCCCCCATGTGACTGGAAGAGCACGGGTTGATTCCCAATTGCTTCTTTGTCTGCGGTCTACCTGTACCATGTGTCAAGAAACTAACCTATTCTTAGCCTGTTTCTTGGCTAAACTCTGGTTCAGACATCTCTGCCTAGTTAGGCCTCAAAGGAGAATTCTGGGAAACCTAGAGAAACTTAGCGCAAGCAGTTCTCTGAGAGGTAAGCTTGGGCATGTTTTTTGTGCAGAACCCAGGTGCTAATGAGATGACGGGAGTATCAAGGCCAAAGGCTGGAGTGGAAGGTTCATCTCCTGCATTGCATCTCATTGAGGATCAGAGCTCAGTTGGGGGCTAGTTGCTGTCAGTCAGTCAGTCATTTATTATTGCAGCAAAAGCCAGTAAAACAAAACAAATCTGAGATAAAAGATAAGTTATCACATCAGCACATAGCAATAAGATCAGAACATTAATGAGAGGAAAATTAGTAAAATAAAAACAATGAAGATAAAAAAGATTTTAAAAATTGTAAAGGCTAAAAGGAGTCTGCGTTTCCTAATAGCTGCGTTTCCTAATAGCTAAAGAACAAAATCTGGCCACGGCATAGGTCACTGAACTCTGAGTGTCTTCTAAAAGGAAATTACACAAAATTTCTGGTCTAAAGTCGAGATAGGACTAAAAGGGATTGAATTTAGACAAGGGAGGCAATATAAGGCAACCCCATTCCTCTTGATATAGTTCACAGAATAGGACATGAGTGACTGATTCCACCATGTTGGTCATGCATGGACATAGGCGTTCATGCATTGGCACACGAGCAAATTTACCCTGCAATATGGCGGAAGGGAGTGCCTCAAATCGGGCTCTGGAGAATGCCCATCTGTAAGGCTCATGAGTGATGCTGGAAAGGTAAGAAGCAGCAGTAAAATTGGGGCTGGATTTTAAACATTTGAAGTTCTCAGGTAGCAGAGCTTCTTCATTTTGTAATTCAGTATCAAGAAGTCTCTGTGTAATGGAAGTTCTTGTCATTTGTAGGCTTCCATAAAGGAGATCTTCTGGGACTAAACCAATCTGTTTAACCTTATTAAGAACTTGTGTAGACCAAATAGGATAGGGGTCCAAGGCCAGAAGGAAAAGTATTAGGCCCTTCAGCTTGTGGTGAATTTTTAGCCAGAATCATATTGCTTGTTCCCAAACCTTTGTTTCTACTCTGGGTAGACCAGCCTCTTGCCTGAGTATTACATTGGAAGTGCATTTAGGTACACCAAATAGAGATCTAAGAAATTTAGATTGAACAATTTTGAGGGTCTTTAAGTTGACAAAGGGACCGATCTGTGAGCCATATAAAAGTTGGGCCAATGATTTTGCTTGATATATTTTTAATGCCATAGGGAGGAAACCAGCACCCTTCCTTCTAAACAGTCTAATGATAGCATTTGGACTTCTCTCGGCCAAAATAGCTGATGAAGACATATGCGTTGAAAATTTGGAATTATAAGAGGTGATACCTAAATATTGGAAGTTCTTGACTTGTTCAATGGCATTTCCTTTGATAATTCCAATTGTACTTCCTAAATGAATTACTGAAATGGACCATTTTAGTTTTAGCTAAATTGATAGTAGTGTCACATTGCTCGCTAAATTTTACTAGAGCTCGCTTAAGACCAACCCTTGTTTGGGATAAAAGAACAGTGTCATCAGTGTACATTAAGACTGAGACCTTTCTGCTGCTTGAAAGAGCTGGGGCATGAGTATCAGCTGTATGAAGGCGTGTAATTAAGTGGTTGACATAGATGTTGAATAAAAAAGGGGCCAAAAGGCAACCTTGCCTGACTCCTTTTTGAACCAGAATTCTTTTTGATAAGTTGCCTTCTTGTGTAAATCTTATCTGAAGGCTGTTGTTTTTATGTAAATTAATTAACAGCAGTAACAGCCTTCTATCAATCCCCATGTCAGCCAATTTGGCCCAAAGCCTCTCCCTAGATACTGAATCAAAGGCCACCTTGATTGCACAGCTAGTTGCTGTGATGGAGGGACATGTCTCAGCTGCAAAGAGTCATGTTCATGTGTCTTACCAACAATCTGATTTTTTTCTTAGAATCAGCTCATGTTACAGGTAGGGGTGTGCACGGGGAGGAGATTTGGGTTTCCCGCTTTGGGTTTACCGGGAGCGGTGAAAAAATTCGGAATTAAGGTATTTTACTCGCTTCGGTATGCTCCGTAAATATTCAGCAAACCAACAGTGGAAACCACACTGGAGGATCCAAATCAATAAGTACCACATTGAAGTAAATTTTTATTTGTATATTCTGTGCTCAGTGAACCTCAATATAAATATTAAACAATCTATTCCAAAATACAAAACAATAGTTTACATTCCATACAGTGAATAATACACATTCTAGTAATTTTCACAAAGACAATTTTAATACAGCTATAATAGCGACAGCTCCAAAATGAGTATTTCTTAAATCCTTTTAATAGCTCAAATCCCCATCTTTGACATACACAAGTCTCATCAATTGGGTATAGAACCTAAGAAAATGCAGCATGATATTCGCTAGTACACACAAGGCTAATAATTTTTGTTGGCGTACACAAGGCTATTCATAAAGTCTAGTTGTACGTTTCAGGTGGCTGAGAAGATATCAAAGCCCGTGTCTGGTGTGGACTCAACAAGGGGCGGGCTGATGTCCAACTTGTTTCCCTCTGCTTCATCAGGAGTCCCTCGTCAGAACCGCCATCAACAATTCTGCAAAACAAATCATTACCACTACCAATATACAAACATTCTGAGTCAAAGAGTCTTACCAATCTTAAACTGCAAACTTTGCATCTCTTCAGCATATTAATATACAATAAATAGCTTTGAGTACAAGCATTCTGTGTCAAGGGGTCTTACTAGTCTTAAACTGCAAACTTTGCATCTCTTCAGCATATCAATATACAACAGTTTTAAATACAAACATTCTGTGTCAAGAAGTCTTACCAATCTTAAACTGCAAACTTTGCATCTCTTCAGCATGTATAGAGCATCTCTCTGCTGTGAAGCTGTGCAAAAAACTGCTTAGTCATAGTATTTGAACCTCCCTACTCAAATGGCCAAAGCCAAGTTAAAGAGACAAGCACCATTCTTAGTATCTCCAGCTAATATGCAGTAAATAATTCCATTACAAGAAGCACGACAGATCCCATGAATTATTCAAGCCTTTCGGCGACATTGTACATAATTGGTGAATCCAGAAACACTCTTTCTGTAACAAAATGTGCTGTTTATTCTCAGGGGATCCGCTTTTTGCCACAAACAAGGTTGTAAAGTTTAGTGAAACATCCCCCTGGTGATACTGCCAGTAGTGTTCCATTAATGGAACCTCCAGAACTCTAAACACAGAATGTTTGTATTTAAAGCTATTTATTATATGCTGAAGAGATGCAAAGCTTGCAGTTTAAGATTGGTAAGACTCTTTAACATAGAAGGTTTGTATTTAAAGCTAGTTATTGTATATTAATATGCTGAAGAGATGCAAAGTTTGCAGTTTAGGATTGGTAAGACTCTTTGACACAGAATGTTTGTATATTGGTAGTAGTAATGATTTGTTTTGCAGAATTGTTGATGGTGGTTCTGACGAGGGACTCCTGATGAAGCAGAGGGAAACAAGTTGGACATCAGCCGGCCCCTTGTTGAGTTCACACCAGACACGGGCTTTGATATCTTCTCAGCCACCTGAAACGTACAACTAGACTTTATGAATAGCCTTGGGTACACCAACAAAAATTATTAGCCTTGTGTGTACTAGTGAATATCATGCTGCATTTTCTTAGGTTCTGTACCCAATTGATGAGACTTGTGTACGTCAAAGATGGGGATTTGAGCTATTAAAAGGATTTAAGAAATACTCATTTTGGAGCTGTCGCTATTATAGCTGTATTAAAATTGTTTTTGTGAAAATTACTAGCATGTGTATTATTTACTGTATGGAATGTAAATTATTGCTCTGTATTTTGGAATAGATTGTTTAATATTTATATTGAGGTTCACTGAGCACAGAATATACGAATAAAAATTTACTTTAGTGTGGTACTTATTGATTTGGATCCTCCAGTGTGGTTTCCACTGTTGGTTTGCTGTTTAACGGAGGTTGGCGTCTTTATTGTGCCGTAAATATTTGGAGCATGCTGAAGTGAGGGGGGAAACTCCCCCACCTCCCACCCCCCAGGGCAACCCCTCCACCCCCCATGCCCCTGGGGAATCCCCTCCACCCACTTACCTGGTGGGAGGGTCTTTGACAGCTGGGCAGCGGCGGCAGCATGAGGCTGCGATGGCCTGGAGCCAGCCGGCTCAGCTCCTCTGCTGCCACGCCACTGCACCACTGCCTGAGCCTGCGGGGTGGTGGGGAAGGCCGGAGCCGCCGCCTCTGGCCCTTCCTGCCCCTCAATTGACCGCAGTGCAGTGGTGCCACAGCGGCCATTTGAAGGGGAGGAAGGGCTTTCTCTGCCTCCTCCGGCTCTTCCTGCCCCTCAAATAGCTGCTGGCGTGCCGCGGCCAATTGAGAGGCAGGAAGGGCCGGGGGAGGTGGCTCCAGCCTTCTGTACCACCCCGCAGGCTCAAGCAGCAGCGTGGCAGCAGAGGAGCCAGAGCCACCGCTGCTGCTGACAAGGTAGGTGAGGGGGGGATGGGGGGATGATGTTTAAAGGGCTCTGCCGCTGCTTGCAAGCAGCGGTGGGGCCCTTTAAACTCAGCCCCGAAGCTTTCCGAATGCTTCGGAAAGCTTTGATTAGGGATTTCCGAATCGGGGCCAGCATCCCTAATCTTTACGGATCGGGTTCAATTCAGGTAATTTACCCGAATCGGAAACCCGAAGCGCACACCCCTAGTTACAGGCTGATATGAGATAAAAATGAAGTTCTAGGTTAGTCCTTTGCTCTCAGACTGCATTCTTAATAAATATCTCAATCTTATTCTTGTTTGATGTTACTGCGTTTGGGGGGGTTCAATCTGAATCCAGTAACCTGGCATGTTTGGCCCAGCTACTAGTAAACTGTTTTTGTGGAACTCAGTCTGCAAGTCGTCTGCCTTGCTCTTCTGACTTCTTGATTAACACCTGGAATTCTAAATTGGAGGTTTTATTTCCTTAGTTTCTGAGCTCAAGGTTAGTTTGAGAAAATGGGTGGCAGTGTTCTGTCCTGGGGTGAAAGGGTCTCTTGCCCTCCCAAAGAGTGCTGTACTTGAAAACTCACTTCTGGGGACCCAGGGACTGGTGACACCATGTTCCATTCTGTTCCCAAGGGTCCCCTAGCCCTCTGAAGTGACTTTTTGGAGGGAGGAAAAGATGATGATGGCAGAGATCCATTCCATTAGTGGAGCACTGCTTTCAGTTCTCTGGACCCAAGCTTATGTTAACTAGCCAGTGACTTTCTTGCTAATGATTTGTCTTATTTTCTAGCGAAAATGTGCAGATGTTGTCTGAAGAAAAACAGAGGATAATGTTGTTAGAAAAAGTGAGTAGTTCTCTTCTATTAACTGTTTGTAAAGAATGTTATGGATTCTCAGTATATATATACAACTTCACATCTGGATGTATTCTCATCTAATTGCTGAAATAATTATCATGGAGATGTACTCAGTAGTAGCAAGGTGGCCTGAACCACATGGGAGTTTTCACTTCCTCTGGTGACTGAGCACAGGAACAGTAAGAGAGGCAGAGCAAGGGACAGGGCTCCTCCTCTCCATTTTTTGCTTCTGTCCTGTGGTTAAAAGCAAGAGCAATTTTGATCAGTTCAGCCAAAGGAAGGCTAACTACAGTTGAAGTGTGTGCTTTCTGATCATGCTTGAGGAAAGGGGACTTTTCATGAGTTTCTGTTGCCTGCTTAGAGATTTACACTCACTTTTTCTACAGCAACTCAAAAATGTTATTTCAGTAATATGTTGGATTTTTAAAATTATGTGAAAATATCTATTTGGGATAGATAAATAATTTTGTCTGCATTCCACTTCATCTACTTCACCCAACAACACATGAAGCAGCTTTTTCTTGGAGAAGTACAAAGTCTGAATTCAAAAGCAGGGTAGGAGCAGAGGCCGGAATTGCCTTCCCCCGTGACAAGAAGCTGGCACTGTCCTGACCTTATATTTGGCTTTTTATATGTTGCTCCCAATCCTCTAAAAGGAACTGTGAAAAAGAATTCTAATCTGTGTAGAAATGAATTGGGTTCCTGATATATAGGTGGTAGTATGCTCCAAACCTTACATATCAATCTGTATATTTATTTGTTTTGAACAACTATTTATCTAGGCCATATCAGAGGCAACTTTTCAGACCTGGGGTTGGAGATAGGGGTGTGCGCTTCGGGAATCCAATTCAGGTAAAATACCCAAATTGGGCCCGATCTGGAAAGCTTTGGGATTTCTGAATTGGGGCCAGCATGCTTGCCCCGATTCAGAAATCCCAACGCATTTGTAATGCTTCGGGAAGCTTCGGGGACTCTCGGGATTAAGTTTAAAAGGCCCTTTCGCAAGCGGCAGGGCCCTTTAAACTTACCCAACCCTTACCCTGCCACCCCCACTTCTCCCCACCTCTACTTACTGCTGGAGGAGGCAGCCTTCCTCCTGCCTGCTGGCCTCCAGTGGTGGTGGTGGCCCTCTCTGCCGGCAAGCCAAACCGGCCACGGTGCTGGCAGCAGGGAAGGCCCTCTCTGCTGGCCGGCCACAATGGCTGTGCAGCAACGGCGGCAGGGAAGGCCCTCCCCTCTGGCCATTTGGCCAGTGTGGCACTGGGCCGTTCCAGCCTTCAACTTGACAAGGTAAGGTGGGGGTGGGGGTTAAGGGTGGAGGTTAAGGGTGGGGGTGGGCCTCCCCCGCCCCCATCACTTCAGTATTCTCCAAATCTTTCCGGAGCATACCGAAGAGACTTGAAAACCCGATTTTGGGGCTTTTTCCGAACCTTTTTCCTGCTTTGGGAAACCCAAATATTTCTCGGGTGCATAACCCCTAGTTGGAGGATTTACAAACTATCATCCTGCATAGTGGAAGAGGGCCCCAATCTTTATGTGCCTTGGATTTCTTGTATTAAAAAAAAAACCGAAGGTTTTGTGTTTGTTTTTATAGACGCTGCAGTTGAAAGAAGAGGAAAATAAGAGGCTTAATCAAAGATTGGTAAGCACATACATGGAATGATAAAAACTGTTCAGAAATAAAAACATAGTCAAATAGAAACTTCAGTAGCTTTTTGCAGCCTCAGATTATCTTGCCTGACAAAATCTGGCAATGAAAAGAAATTTTACCCAATAAGTAAAATTTGTCTTATGAGACACTAGTTCGCATCGGACCCTCTTCCGCCTGTGCTCCAGCAGAGGCAAGGTGGGTCGTGGGGAGCTAGTTGGTGTTTCCTAGTCCGAGACAGACGAGCTGCTGCTGACCGGCGGAGGGTTGCTCATAGCTGAAAGGCAGGTAGAGCCCTGCTGTGGTTGTTTTATCCTTTTCCCTCAAGCTGTCTGCTTTGTCAGGGATGTCTGTGCCCGACTGACCCACAACACAGGCTCTCTCTCTCTCATTCTCCAGCAAGATCAAGCAACACATGACTGTAAAAAATATGTATCTCTGATGTTTGGTACAGTCCCTCTCCTTGTCTATACATGCTACAAAACAGGTACAGTGTAATTAAAAACCTCCCAAACAGCATCTGGTACTATCCCAGGAGGGGACTGACCTTAACTTGATACAAGGAAAAATACTAATCAGCTGATCATGGCAAGGCCTTTCTCTGATATAACTAAAATCTTCCCAGTTAGCAAAAATTTATTTTAGCCTTTGACTTAATTTTCTGTTCCTAATTATTTTGAAACCTAAAGAACAGTAATGATAGGAATGTGGAGATGGACTAATAAAATTGTTTATATTGAATTTATACTTCTTATTTTTATCCTTTTCTTTAATTAGAAATTAGAACACTCTCATAAATCCATTCCCTGAGTCTAGCCAATTACCTCCTTAAAGGGGCAAGAACCCCACAATTGTATCCATCACACATATAAGCAAATTATATAATTATACAATAGAGCATTTAAATGTATTGTCGAAGGCTTTCACGGCCGGAGAACGATGGTTGTTGGGGGTTTTCCGGGCTGTATTGCCGTGGTCTTGGCATTGTAGTTCCTGACGTTTCGCCAGCAGCTGTGGCTGGCATCCACAGCTGCTGGCGAAACGTCAGGAACTACAATGCCAAGACCACGGCAATACAGCCCGGAAAACCCCCAACAACCATAGAGCATTTAAAATTTACAGACTGATTACAACCAGATTACAAAGGTACAATTGGTAATAAAGGCATAATATGTTAATAGAATGCATAGCAATCATAATTACACACAGCGATATATAGCCCTATGTACCAAGGAAACACGAATAATCAATTTCATTATTTAAACCCTCAGGAGCCAAGCTCCCGAGTTTGAAAATCCATTTAGTTTCAAGCTGCAACAGTTTCCTTGGGCTATCAAGGGTGGGTGGCTCCTTAATCATATCCAGTACTGAGATTTTAAGTTCAATGATATTCTTATGACGTTCCCAATAATGTGCAACTAACGGTGCCTCACCAACCTTGTTTCTGATTCTAGAAACATGTTCTTGTATTCTTATTTTCAGGGGGCGGGTCGTGCTGCCCACATAGTGTAACATACAGCTACACCTAATCACATATATAACATAAGGGGTCCTACACGTGGAGAAGCCCCTTGGTACTCCCAGTCTGCCAGGTACTATTTCATCCAGCCTCACCATCAAGGAACATCAAGGAAGAGTGGCGTCCAACACCACTCCCAAGTTATCCCTAATTTGTCTATTTGGTAAAAACCCGGCCTGCTCTTCTCATACAAATTCCATTAAAAATCTCTTAAGCCTTTCCGCTAAAATTCTTGCAAAAATTTTATAGTCATTGTTCAATAAAGATATAGGTCTGTAACTCTTGACATTTGTTAGATCTTGTGACTCCTTTGGGATCAATGAGATATTTGCTTCATTCTAAGTCTCTGGGAGATCTTTTTTCTTCATAATCTCATTCATCAACTTTTGTAGGGGCTGCACCAGGTCCTTTTTCATTACTTTGTAAAATTTTGCTGAAATTCCATCTGGACCCGGTGCTTTCCCTATCTTAGTTGACTCAACAGCTTCTAAAATTTCTCCCTCTGTAATTGGAACATTTAGTGTTTCTCTCATTGTATTTGAGATCTTTGGTAATTGTGCTTTTTCTAGATACCCGTTTATTTTCTCTAGGTCTATCATCTTTTTTTGAAATAGTTTAGCACAGGGCTGTGCAAGCCCTGGTCGCTTCGGGTTTCCAGCTTCAGGTTTACCCGAACTGGGAAACAGCTTCAGGTAAAGCTGCTTTGGAGATACATCTTCGTATAGCTTCGGGTTTGCCTCGGAAAGATTCGGGTATCAATTTCACTTCCAGCTTTCAGGTGCCCTGGGGGGGGGCAATTTCTTTCCGAGGCAAACCAAACTTGGTGGAGACCTTCTCCTACCTCTTCTCTAACAACCCCCCAAGTTTCAGAAAGTTTGGACTTTGGGGGGCCATGTTATGGCCCCCCAAAGACGGTACCCCCCATGCTCCTCCATTCGCCATTATTCCCTATGGGAAAAACAGGTGACCTTTCTAGGTTGCTAGGGGTGGCATTTTGCAAGCAAAATGCACCCAACTTTCAGGGGCCCTTCTCCTACCTTTCCTCCCACCCACCCCCCACCAAGTCTCAACCTGCTCCCACTTTGGGGGGCCATTTTATGGCCCCTCAAAGAAGGTGCCCCATCCTCGCCTTCTCCATTATTTCCTATGGGGAAAAATGAAGAGGCTTGTGTGGCTAGGGGTGGCATTTTGCATGCAAAATGCCCCCAACCCTCAGGGGACCTCCTCCTACCTGTCCTCCCACCCCCCACCAAGGCTCAACCTGCTCCCACTTTGGGGGGCCATTTGGGGGGCCTAACCTGAAACCCCCAACAGCTCCACACAGCCCAAAAGACACCCTCCCCAACATTCCCACACTTTCCCCCTACCCCAAGAGCAGGCTGGCCAGCCATCTCCCATTGTTCCCTATGATGGGAACTTTTAAACTCTCTTTCCCAGGGCAATTATGCACATCCCAGGGGTGCTATAACGGAGGGCACACTCCTGAGTGCAAGCTTGTCCCTGTGAAAGCACACCTGAACCACAGACACCCTCCCCAAAATTCCCCCACCACCTACAGAGAGGGCTGGCCAGCCAGCCCCATTGTTCCCTATGAGGGGAACTAACCTAACACCAAAGAACAAAACCACAAACACACACTAAAGTTTAAAATCTTTATTTTTCAACCTTCAAATACAGAAAAAAGGCACAGTAGTGTGACACAGCACACCATTCCCCCACCCCACCCCAAGGGAACACAACTCACTACACACCAGAGAATCTGAAAAACACAGTTACATGCAAAAAATCTTTATTTCCTGTTGTGATTCAAGTTACACAGCAAGAACACAACACCGAGGGCATCGCAGCTGCCCCCCCCCACCCCAAAGGAACACAACTCACTACACACCAGAGAATCTGAAAACACACACACACACACATACAATTGCTTGAAAAAAACTTTATTTCTTGGCTTTTAAACAGCATGAGGACAAACAAATATCCATTCTTCCGTCCCAACGCAAAGTGACCGGGGGGACAGTCTCGCAACTTAGTCCAGCTGAACCATTGTCATTTCCTGCAGCTAGGATTACAGTTCAGCCAGTGGGGGAAACACCACAGTGCAGAACAGTACCTAGCCACAAGTTCAACACAATGGCATATGTGGATCACACAGCTGCAGAGTGCCCCCCCCCCGCCAGCTTCAGAATGAAACAGAAAACATCTGTGAAACACAGTGACATAGCCTTCATCATTAGCTGGCACCCTCCCTCATAAGCCCAACCAGCCCCAACTCCAAACACACCCCCACCCCTTAAGCATAAACATTTTAACATTTTAAAGAACATTAAACAACTTGAAACATCCCCCCTCAAAAAAACCAGCAGAGTTATCCTCGCCTAACCAGTCCCTATCTAACCTATGTCCCCCCTCCAGTGGCAATCAACAGCTCTCGGGCATGTTATTTTTATTTTTCAGAATAAATTAGTTCCCTTGGAGTAAGTGATAGTTATGCGTTTTTTTTTAATTCTTTTTTATGAAAGGGGGAGGAAGCCAAATTGCGGACTGCCTTTTGCCACTGGGTCCCACCCTCCTTCTGCTGGCCAGTTTTAACTACATCTAATGGGTTTTGTATTGGGAAGAGCGCGATTGCAAAGGATTGGACTCACAGAGGATGCAGGCCACAAGGAGGGCTCACCTCAGTCACTCTGGAAGTCCAGTCCTGAGAAATCGAACAGCCGAGAGTTGACCTTCAGGAAGGTCAGCTGCTCGACTGTCTATGGGATAATGAAACTGAAATCAACTCAGGCCCAGCCCCAGAAACAACAGCAAAGTAAATTAGAACCGAGATCCCACAGCCCCCTGCCTGACCCTACACTAAAACTCTTTCACACACAGACCAGGAAACACTCCCCCCCAACCCTTTAAAATCTTAGCTTGGGGCAGACACACAGACACAAACACACACACACACACACCAGGAAACACTCCTCCTCCCCCTCACAACCCTTTAAAATCTTAGCTTGGGGCGCACACACACACACACACCAGGAAACACCCCTCCTCCCCCCAACCCTTAAAAATCTTAGCTTGGGGCAGACACACACACACACCAGGAAACACTCCTCTTCCCCCCCCCCAACCCTTTAAAATCTTAACTTGGGGCAGACACTCACATACACACACACACACACACACACACACACACACCAGGAAACACTCCTCCCCCCCCGTAACCACACACACACACAAAATGTAGGAAAAAATTAATTTTTTAAAAAAAAAATCACTCCCACCCAGTCAAGCCCCTAATCCTCCCCTCCCCTCCCCACACCCACCAAGACAATCCCCCCCAAGAAAACTTAAAATACTTTAAACAGGTACAAACCCCCTCCCCCCAACCAACAACAGTAAAAATGAATCAAGAAAAAATTCTGAAAAAATGTAGAAAAAATTAATTAAAAAAAATTCACTCCCACCCAGTCAAGCCCTTAATCCTCCCCTCCCCTCCCCACACCCACCAAGACAACCCCCCTGAGAAAACCCTGTGAGTCACTGACTCGCTTACCATTCCTGCAGTCCAGCGATGGTCAGGCAACAGGCAGGAATTCAACGGGGGAAGTCCTCCTCCACAGCAAGATTGCAGAGATGAGATGCTTGACCAGCCACAGCAGCAGCGGGAGTCTCTCAAGTCTCTCAGTCTCTAGGAAAGAGTAGAATGGAAACTGGTTATTAAATAAGTATATTAACTCTTTAAAAACTACTTCTAAATTCTAATCCCTCAGTCCCAAAGTGTGGAAGCCAGAGTAAAAAACTAGGCCAAAGCCTTAGCACACACCAGGGAAGCCACCCACTGTAGAAATGAAAGGCAGACACAGTAAAAAAAAAACTTTAAACAGAGAAGCAGTGGGCCAGCTTCAAGTTAACCCCCCACCACCACCACCACCTAGGCCAAAGCCTTGGCACACACCAGGGCTTGGCATGAGTCTGCCCCTGGGAAGCCACTGTTAAATTTAAAAAATAAAAATAAAAATGCAAACTTAAAACAAATCCTTTCCCAAACCCATTGCCCCCCAACCACCCCCTCCCCCAAAGATCAAAGAATCTTGTGAGTCAGTGGGACTTGCTTACCAGTGAGATGCAGGGCCAGTCAGCAGCACTCCGCAGCTTCCCGTGCTAAAAAAAAAAAAAGCGCTCGGAGACCAAGCGATTCGAATCGCTTCGGGTTGCTTAGCTTCGGTATTTCCGAAGCAGGGCCATCTTGCTGGACCCGCTTCGAGAAATTCCGAAACTACATGGAGCGGGTGGCTTTGGGTAACTTTACCCGAAGTGAAACCCGAAGCAACCAGCCCTAGTTTAGCATAATGTTTGTAAAATGTCCTTTTTATCCCTTGATGTTCCATTATCTCTTTTCCTTCTTCGATTATCTTCCCAATAGCTCTTTTCTCCCTTTTCTTTTTCAGTTGCCAGGCTAAGTATTTCCCTGGCTTGTTGGCCCCTTCAAAAGATTTTTGCTGTAGAGACTTTAAATGCCATTCTAACTCTTTATTTGCAAAAGCCCTCAGCTGTTCTTGTAATATCTTTATTTCTTGAATTATTATTTTCTTCCCTGGTCTTTTCTGTAGGTCTTGCTCCTTCTTGGAAATTTTCTCCTGTATTTCTTGAAATTTACTTTGCTTTTTTCTCTTTTCCCTGCTGTTCAAAGTGATCCAGATCTGCTTTATAAGCATCCCAAACTGTATGAGTTGGCACTTCCTGACCACTGTTTTGTCGAAAAAAGTATTTTGTCTCTGTTTGGATGAATTCAATATTCTCTTGACTCTGTAGAAGGTCCTCATTAAGTCTCCATCTAAATTTCCTAAATCCTGTCGAGACTTTCCACATCATTGGGTTATGATCAGAGCTCACCCTCGGCATCATCTCTATTTTCTTTGTGAGCAAACTTAACTCCTTTGTTGCCCAAATCGTATCAATTCTTGAAAAAGACTGGTGTGTTATAGAGTAAAATGTAAAGTCTTTTATTTTAGGGTTCCAATTTCTCCAAATATCTTCCAGATTTTCTTGTCGAACCAGTTCAAAAAATGATCTAGGCAGCCTCCCTGCCCTTTTATACGGTATTTTTGATTTCTTGTCTAACTGCAAGTTAACGACACCATTAAAGTCCCCAGCCATTATAATTTGCTCATATGAATGTTGATCCATTTTTTTGTTATTTCTTTATAAAAATCATCTTTTTTAAAAAAAATTATTGGATGGGTTAACAAACATAAACATAATAATCATTATCATTTTCCACCCCATTGCATTTTCCCCATCCTTTCCCCCCTCCCTTATCTAATGACTCTCAACAGTTTTCCATACCCAAATTAACCAAAAGAATATATACTATAAACTCTTAAAATCTATAATAATATGTATTATATATATATATATATATATATATATATAATACATACTAATCTAGTCTATTTAGTTGTATTAACTATATTAATATAATACTTATCTAAATTAAGAGTATAAAAATATATAAGTATATAATAGGTACATATACTAACTACAATATATATATATACTAATCCTTAAATACCTATTATCTATATTATAGATCTATTGCTTCTAATACATCACTAAAATATTATATATACTCCCCTATTACCTATTCAACCTTATTATTCAACCTTATTTCTTTCCATATGAATACACTGTCTTACTCTTAACTTTATAATGCTATAATACTATAACTCTATACTAATCCAATAAAATATAATAAAATATACCCCCTTCTAACCTTAAGTAAAGTTCTATCTCCCCCTTAACAACTATCCAAAGACCACAATTTCCCCTTCATGTCCCACTTTTTCTCCACATATTTCTTGAATTTTTCCCAACTTAATGTATATTCCAATACTTCTTGCTCTTTCAATTTCCTCGTTAGTTTGTCCATTTCTGCCGTATTCAGAACTTTCAAGATTCCAGTCTTCCATAGATGGTATCTCCTGAGTCTTCCACAACTGTGCATAACACATTCTGGCCGCCGTAATCATATAAAATACCATAACTCTATCCATTTTATCAAAGTCTTCTAGGTTCATACATAATGACAACAATTCCGGGGTTTTAATTACATTCCTTTGTAAAATATCTGACATAACCTTTACTATATCCCCCCACAACTGTTTTGCCTTGTCACAAGACCACCATATATGATAAAATGAACCTTCATGTTGTTTACATTTCCAACATTTATCAGACATCTATTACCATTGGCCAACTTCTTCGGTGTTAAATACCATCTATACATCATTTTATAAACATTTTCTCGCACCGTGGTACATGCTGAAATTTTAACTGTATTTTTCCATAACTTTTCCCAAGCTTCCATTGAAATTTCCCTATTACAGTTCATTGCCCATTTAACCATCTGAACTTTAACAACCTCCTCCTCTGTGAACCATTTCATAATATCTTGTATATTTTAGAAATCATTTTCTTCCCCCGCTGAAGCAAGCAGTTCTCAATCTCAGAATTTTGTAGCCTAAAACCATTTTTCCTTTTGTCCTTCTCATACAAATCTTTTATCTGCATATATTGAAACCATCCATATTGGAATGGCAATTCATCATTGTCTTTAAGCAAATAATTGTTCTGTTTTATCTCAAGAATGTCTTTGTATGTCAGCCACTCTTCCCCTGCATATTCTGTTCTTGGATTTACTACTTCAGCAGGAATAATCCACATTGGTATAGTCTCTTCCATATATTTCTTGTATTTGGTCCATACAGCAAACAAGCTTCTTCTTACATAATAATGTAAAAACATAGAGTCTGCTTTTACTTTGTCATACCATAGATATGCATGCCATCCAAATAGTTTATTATATCCTTCCAATGCTAACAGCTTCAAATGCTTCAATGTCAACCATTCCTTTATCCAATCCAAACATACCGCTTCATGATATAATTTAAAGTTTGGTAATTGTAAACCTCCTCTTTCTTTTGCATCATACAGTACCTTCATTTTAACTCTGGGTTTCTTTCCAGCCCAAACAAAGTTTAAAATCGTTCTCTGCCACTTTTCAAATTGTTTACTATCTTTAACAATAGGTATTGTCTGTAGTAGAAACGTCATTCTTGGAAGAACATTCATCTTAATTACTGCAATACGGCCTAACCGTGACAAATTCATTTTGTTCCATTTAATCATGTCTTTATTTGTTGCCATAGCTTGTCATAATTATTCTTATATAAATCGATATTTTTTGCTGTCACTTCCACTCCTAAATATTTAACTTTGTTCACTACTTCACATTCTACCTTGTCCATCAACTCCTTTTGCTGTTGTTTAGTCATATTTTTACACAATATTTTGGACTTCACAAATCCAGCTAAATCTCCAAAGTCTTTCATTTTCTTCATCAATTTAGGCATGCACTCTATTGGATCCTCCACTATCACCATTACATCGTCGGCAAAAGCTCTGACTTTATATGAAAATCCTTTTGTCCTCAGTCCTCTTATTGAATTGTCTTCTCTTATTTGCCTAAGTAAAATCTCCAATACCATTACAAACAGAAGTGGGGAAAGCGGACACCCTTGTCTTGTTCCTTTTCTTATTTCCAACTTTTTTGTTACATCCAAATTACCAATTATATTTGCAGATTGATTTTTATATATTGCTTTTATTGCTTGTATTCTTTATAAAAATCATCTTTAGCTCCATTCGGCGCATAGATTCCTAAAACCAGGGTCTTCTTAAAATTTAAAGTGATCTCTACAGCTAAATATCTTCCCTCTTTGTCTTTAAAAATTTAGGGTCCAATTCCTCCTTTATATATATCACAACCCCTCTTTTCTTTTGCTTGGCAGATACCCAAAATTCTTGCCCCAATTGTCTGTTTTTTAAAAATTTACAATCTTGTTCTTTGATGTGAGTTTCTTGTAAACATATTATATTACAATTTTGCTTCTTTACCCAATGAAAAATTGCTTTGCGTTTTTGAGTTCAGTCCGTTAACATTCCAAGATATTAATTTGTACTTCATATTACTCCTTTTTAGCGGTTCCTGGAAAGTCTTTTTCATTATCAAACAAAAACACCGTCATGTCATGCTTTGACTTAATGTTCACTCTTGCAGATTGGAAATTAAAACTTAATCCTTCAGGTATTTCCCACCTGTACCTGATACCCTTCTCTCTCAATTTTCCAGTTTGTTCTTGATATTTTTTTCGCTCTTGCAAAATTTTCTTTGGCAGCTCTTTCTTAATTCTGACTCTGCCTCCCTCCATTTACAATGGGTTTTGAAAATGCCTGCTTAAAATTTCCTCTTTCATTCTTTTAGTTGTCAGTTGTGCAATTATATCTCTGGGTAAATTCTTCTGCTGTGCATAGGTGAAGTTTACTCTATACACCAAATCCAAATTAACTTCAATTTCTTCTGGCTGCTTCTCTAAAAATTCTGCCAATATTGCAATCATTTGATCTTGCACATTCTGCGTCATAGACTCCTCGAAATCTTAGCTGATTTTCTGTAATTTTACATTCCATCACCGCTACACGTTCCTGTAGTGCTTGATTTTCCAATTTTAAGCTAGAGATCTTTTGCTCCACCTCCTGCACTGTTTGATTTGTTGCCTGAAGTTCTGTTTTTATATCATCTATACTCTTAGCCAACTCTGTCACCTCTGCTTTTATTAAGTCTTTTATATTTTTAATCAAGCTTTCCTCCATTCTTTGCATAGATTGGCCCAACTCTTTGTTGCTATCTAGCACTTTTTTTTCTAGCACTTCTATAGCAGCTTGCCATTCTTTTCCCCCTTTCTTCATCGTGCCTGGGCTAGCTTTGGCACCACACCAAGTATCAGCTCTCTTTCTAAGCTCCGTTTTTAAAAGTCCACTTCTATACTAAGCCAATCTATATTATATCTCGTTTTAAAGCCATTTTAAAATTTTAAAGTCTTATTTCAAATTCGTCTTTTTGACCTTACCAAGATGTCGGGCGCAATTTCTCTATGATAAAATCCTGTTTGTCCCTCTTTTCCCTTCTCAGAATGGCAGGCTTTCACTTCCTGCTGACCTTTCAATTTCTCCTTCTCGCGATGTTTTCTTTGTTTTGCTTCCGCGTTCTTCTCCGCTCCCACTTCCTTCTTGAGTTGATTCCTCTCTAGGCAAAGAAGCTCGCTGCTCTCAGCATCCTCTACAGTCTCACGATGCTCTGTCCGTTTCCTCTCACGCTCCCTCCCCTTTCTCACTGCCGTTATCTTTCCCAAAACCACAGGTATGTATAAACAAAGCTTATTTTTTTTCTTTAGCGCTTTATAATTCCATCAAAACTCCACAGCTTTCCCAAAATTGGCTTTCTCCTTTACTCAGCTAGCAGCCACGTCTTTTTGTTTCACTTCTTTTAACTCTTTCTTCCACTATTAAGTCCGGAAAATATGATAGTAATCTTTACCTTTCTCTGTTACCCTTGGGTTTTTTGTGCTGTTTCTTCCGTTCAAAGATGGTCATATTTGATACAGAAGCTTGGTTTCTGGCGATCTTATGCCGTAATTCAACTCCAAAGAGATCTGCAGAGATCTTAGCTCGCCCTTCCCAGAGGGGACCTCAAGGCGGTGAGGGAAATCCTTTATTCAGAACCCCCCCCCATTGCCGAGATCACTCACTCTCAGGGTCCTGTAGCATTCTAGACCCTCTCCTGCCTGGAGAGGGGTGGCAGCAGGCGATCTAAGCACCTAGCCTGCCTAAAACAGATGCTCTTGCTTGCCCAGCTCCCCGGGCAATGTCAGGTCGCCATTAATCCAAGCCGGAAGTCCCATTAATCCAAGCCGGAAGTCTCTTCTTATTTTTATCCTGAACTACTCTCTAATTCTGTCCCATTTCACTTGGAAATAAGTCTTGTTTTTCAATAAAACTTGCTTCCAAATAAGTACACTTAAAAATAGGGTTGCTGACAGGCCTGGAGAAAAATGTTCTGTCCCTTTAATAGAGGCTTAATATGTGGAAATGGGCAGCTGAAGCTTTTCATGGCATAGAGGTATGTAACATCATCTGGTAAATAACATCCCATTAAAGCCTCTGTTAGAAGGACTGATCATTTTTTCCTCCAGGCAGTTGGCTCCACTACTTAAAAGTGGAGCATTAATTTGTCAACATTGTCATAATTAGCAGTAAGTTGTTCTTTCCTCTCTGAGGGATAATTTCTCATGGGAAAGTCTGCTACATCTCTTGATTTGTGTTAAATTGGACATCAGCAAAACTACAAAAGTGTGAGTGTTTTGATGCCTGGTTAAGGAGTTTTTTTGGCAGGAACTCACAGCATTTTCACAGGGAAAAACAGTAATTTAATTATTACACAAGTAAGCAAGCATAGCTTAAAACCAGTTTTTGCCAGTCTGTTAGTAGTGGTAATAACTATTCAGTTTCAAAACTGTCAAAGAAGCTGCCAAGACCATGACTACAATTTTTAAAAGATATTATCAGTAAAACCTTCCTTTTATTTACGTCACAATAATAATTCTCTGATTATATGTCAGTTGTTTATAGCAAGGAAGAGTTGTGAAGTGTGTTCTCTTCTCAGCTTAAACTCCAGATGTACTATGAACTCAAGGATTTCAGTTCAGTTTCCTGTTGACCAAACTGCTTGTTCTATTTCAGGTTCCTTTTTTTGCCTGTCTGATGCAATAAGCACCTCCGCTCAGTTTTTCAGGGATGTGTTCAGTTTGTGACAGAACTTGAATGACACTAGCTAAGCTGCATAATTAAAGTAGAGTCTCTAAAAGGAATGGGAGTGCCACAGAGGCAATATATGCAATTGTGTCTTCCATACAAACTGCACAGTATCTAGGGTTATAGACTTAGTCACTTTGTGTAGATTATATACTACCTTCTAACTGACCAATCCTACAATCAAGAAGTTTATAGTGGTAGATTTTTCTGCTCTTTGCTTTGCACATACAGAAGTGTGAGTTCTAATCCACGTTAATGATTGTAAATAAAGAAAATAAAGAATGAGTTAATGCAGTATGCAGTTATGATACATAGGAAGTATGCAGTTACATAGGAAAACTGTTGCTTTTCATTGTAGCATTTTTTCCTATTTAGCTCTCCCAAGTATTTAAAAACCAAGAACTGTTGGGTGGGCATATGATTAAAAGCACATTATCCAGGTAGCCAGTTAGGAATACATAGAATTGCATTCTTATTGTATATGATGATGAAATGACACTGAACAGTGTGAGATTACTTCACATTTGCTTGTCCTTTTTTTTCAATTCAGCGTCCCCTATGTCATTATGCTATGACTACAAGTAACATCCCTTTTTGCCAGAATAGGATAATAATTATGCTTTCTCATTTTTGCAGATGTCTCAAAGCATGTCTTCAGTGTCACTAAGGCATTCTGAAAAAATAGCTATCAGAGAGTAAGTATTTGTTTTAATGAGCAGTAAATGAAATTCTTTTCTTCTGTTTATTTGTCATACTGTGTTTTTTAAAATGTATAAGTACTATATTATTCTTAAATAATATGTTCAGAAAATTTTCAAAAGATCTATCGTTTTTGTTTCATGTAAGTTTATATGATTTGTTGTTTTAGGTGGACGTGACAGATCTTTACTTGGTTTATTTGTGTGTTCAGGTTTTTTCCCCAAGATTGAAATGGAGGCTACATTGTAAGATAAAAAATTGTGTTGGATAGTCATTTCCTTGCCTGTAGCTAATTTAAACTGTCTAGAGACATTAATCCATTCAGATTTGCTTGTCGATTGCATATACCCAAATGCTGAAGTTGACATTTGTTGAAAGGACAGCATCTTGAGCACTTAAGCTGTTGATATATCTTGTGAAAATCCTTAAACTATTTGCTAGCAGACAGAATGGATGTGCTGTAGAGCAGGAAGAAATGCCCTTGTGAGCAACATAGTTTTTTGAGTTAGTGGCACACAGCAGGCTCACTTAAGCAGAGAGGTCTTCAGTGGTAGTATTAATGAAAAAGTCACATGTGTCATGTCTTCTTTAGAAATGTCTCTTTGCATGGGACTATTTTTTATGTTTACTGTGTCATTAAAGAAAGCAAAATTTTAAATGAGCATATTCACTGGCAGAGTTCCTTGTTTAATTATAATTAGCGTGTAAACATCTTTTGATAAAAATTACTTAGAAACTGAATATTCAGATTGTACTTTTTGCACATGCCTTGTTAAACATTCATTTTAAGATGATTTGAATTTAACATACTCATCATCTTTGGTATCAGCAGAAGGCCCAAATAAAGCGGGGGGGGGGGTGTTGTGCCCCAAATCATCCAAGATTGATGGGAGCTTGTATTTCATCCCTTCATAAACAAATGCTTCTCTGCACTCGCATTGTCTCATTATCACAGACCTGCCCCCATTAAGCAGGCAGTGAATGAATGAAGCAAAACTCTTCTGATCCAACTTCTCAGCCAGGCAAAAAACAACATATAAAGTAGAAATGGCCTTCACTCATTGTTCATGCTCAACTGCAGCAGTTTGCTGAAAAGCTTTTTTGTTTTCAGTTACTGTTCAGGCTGGCTCAGAAGATGCTTAGAAGAAAATGATGAGCCATATATCTCTCTCTCCTGACAGAGTGTTCATGTGAAAATAGTCATAAGAATGCAGGACCAGGTTTGAACTCAAAAAGCAATTCAGTCTGTTACTTTAAGGTCATCTTTTATGGTGGCTTACCGAATCAGTTTGTGTTCATGATGGAGTTGTTCGTATGAACAGTATTGGCTAGACATGCACTGAAGTCTGCCTGGACAAAGATAGCTGTATAGATAGAAAATCTCCAGCTGTATGCCTAAGAACTGCTTTGTTCTTTGTTTGCACTCTACTTCATGTCTCCTATGAAGCTGTAGAGCAGACAAAGTAATAATAACCAAGACAGGAGAAAAGAATTCAAGGCTTATGACAAAAGCTCACCAAAATTCATTTTACCACTCTGATTGGTTTAAAGTTTAACCACAAACAGGCTGGAGGGTAGTGGCTACCTGTATCACACTACTCATGGTATTTATACCCTTACTACACACCAAGTCCTTATGGAAAAGTTCCAGAACGGGTCTAGAGAGCAGAATCCACTAGTAGAACAGATCTACGGCACCCAGTTTCTTTTGTGACTCTCATCTTGTAATATAACTTGTCTATTTTCAATATGCAGTATAACTGTCTGTTTATAATTCCTACAACGAAACAGGATTCTCTTACAGCCATAAGTGGATCTGTTTAATACTGCAACAAAAGTGGATGAACAGATCTCTTAAAGCAGTCACTTTCTGAGCACTTCCTTTTTGTCTAGTTTTCAGGTTGGTGATTTGGTTCTCATTATTTTGGATGAACGCCATGACAACTATGTATTATTTACTGTTAGCCCAACGTTGTATTTCCTGCATTCAGAATCTCTCGCAGCACTGGACCTCAAACCAGGTGAGTGTGGTAAGTGTCATAACACTAGAGTACATATTCAGAATATTCTTTAAGATTTAATCATTACTTAATATCAAATAAGCTTTTTATGATTATGCATGAACATGCATATATATGTATAGATAAAACAATTGAGGTTATATTCAACTGTAACACACAGTAAGTTTGGATCCAGAAAAATCACATGATAGATAGCTGCTAGTGCTGTTTTGTGAACATTTGTACAGAAATTTAAGTTATTGTTGGATTGGTTTTAATTTGTTGGCTTTTGCCAGTTTTAAATACTGTTTGTTTTAAAAATTGATTATGTGCATCACCTTGAGTCCTCTTTTAGGCAGCCAATAAATGCAATCATGGCCATTTGAGATGCTGGAAAAATATAATCTATGTAAGCTATGAAGAGTGTACATACTTCATAAGATTTAAATGGCGTTAGACAGTTGCCCCATGCTATCATCTCCCTGTCCTGTGAAACATGTATTGTCCTGTGTTACAGGGTGCATGTTTTTCTTATCTTGGTGCTGATCACAAGCTATAGCAGAAAAACTAAAATAAAGAGGCTGTTACATAGATTGTCATGGACAATTTTCATACAGTTTTTAAAATACTTTGTATAGTAATGGGAATTTTTTCATGTAGCTTCAGGTACATCTAGAAGACCCTGGGTGCTAGGGAAAGTAATGGAAAAGGAATATTGCCAGGCAAAAAAGGTAAGGAAAGTTAGTAGAATTTGGTTTAGAGGATTCCATGATCTTTACTCTTGTTGAGTTCTACTTGAATATACAATCCTGTATAAAAGTATGGTGCAGGAGTAAAACTGAAAGTAATAAATAGAGACTTCAACTTTCAATTCAACGTTGAATTTCCCCTCATTCCATTTCCATATATCACAAAATAAAGTCCAAGTTAGCTACCCTACTGCTATTTATTAATAGAATTGCTCTCAGTCAACTGTGAGGATTAAAAGCACTGTGTGATGAAAATAGGTGGTGGTATCTCAGGAAAGTTACTTGGGAAATTTATTCAGCTGTTGCCTATAGCTATTCAACTGTTTATCAAGAAACAAGGCATCATTAAACTTTGTGCTGGTTTCCATCAAACGCTGCTAGATAGTATCTCAAAAACTGCTGTCTAGATTCCATCTCTTCATTTTTTGTTCTCCATTTCTTTAGAATTCTCCTTCTTTTGGATGCATTTAGCTGTATGCACCTCCAGATAACAATCTTTTTCCTTGCATGCATGAATTCACTTGCTTCTCAGAAGGAGAGCTAGCCACTGAGAATGTGCAAGGGCATTTAATTTATAGACAGATACTATTATTGTGCTAGCACAAAGTAGTGCTGTTACTAGTGTTGGCCTTCTTGTGCATAATAATCTGTACACCCGCTGCAGTTGCACTAGAGATACCTGCTTTAAAAGCATGAAGTGTCCCAAGGCTATCAAGACACCAAAGAAGCTTTGGAAAATAGTCTTTGGAGACTAGTTCTGATACATCATTCTAAATATTCCTTTTGTTTGCTTTTTTTGCTTAGGCGCAAAACAGATTTAAAGTTCCTCTAGGTACAAAGTTCTACAGAGTAAAAGCGGTGCCATGGAACAAGAAAGTATAACACATAATGGAAACTCAACATCACCATTTTTTCTGGCTTGGCCTTCAGTGTTCATTCATCACTCCAAATAGCACATCATCGTTTTATACTGAGGTCATATGACAGTGCTCCACTATACAACTGGGTTTTTTTCTTTTTTTAAAAAAATGTATTACATTTTAGAAGTAAGAATTTCATCAAAATGTCTGGCCTAACTGTTCCAGTTTTTTACCCAAATAACTTTAGACATGTGGACCAAACAACTTCATTTTTTTTCTGAAAGGGCAAATCCTGTTTTGTCATGGCTTATTTACTAGCCATGTTAATTGCCTGTTAATTATACATTAGTTCATATTAGCTGTTTAAATGTTAGCTACCATTATTACCAGCATACGTCCTTTTGTGAAATCATTACAAAGTACTTGCACTCTTTAACAGATCTTTATAATAAGTATAAATTCGCCAGATATTTAAAGAGTGTTCATTGCATGCGGATAATCATAATTTTCTTCAACATGAGTTTGCCTCAGTAAATGAAAGGTAACAACTGCAACTTGCTTTATTGCGTTAAAAAGCCCTTTAATATAAAAAAGAAGAAAAATTACTTGATGAGCTGATACCAATCAGTCATATGTAAATCTCCAGTCTTCAGAAGCATTTTTGAAGGATTGATCACAGATTTTGAAGGGAAGTATTTGTGCTCTTGTACCTAAATGAAGCACCTGGAACTTCCCAAACCAGAGAAAAGTCTTGTATTAATCTGTGTAGAAAAATCATATTGATGCAATTGTATTTCATGGCCGAGATTATGGAGGGGGGAGGGGGAGAATCCATTGTACATTAACTATAAAAAGGTCACTTAAGTAACAAATTATTGTATTGTAAAAGACATGTAGAATTTTAAAACAATAAAGATTCGAAGCTGTAAATGTCTGAATGGTCTGCATGCTTTTTAAACACCAGTGTGGCACAGCAGTTCTATCCAAGACTGTTCTTGTAAATTTAAAATTTAAATGTATAAGAATTTTTATGAATATAAAATGCCTGTATTATTCCAAAAGAAATAGCGTTCTACATTTTTCAGTGTATGGTTGAGCTAATAATTTAAATGATAGTTCATGTTTGCACAGCGGAGCATATAAATAAAATTGTTCAAATAAATTGCTTGGGACAAGGCAAAATCGTGTGTTTGTTCTAACATATTTGGGGAGGGCCTAAAAACTGTCTTTCTGATTGTACCTTGTTCTCTTGTGTTATGGAAGGACAATTACACAGAGTGCTCCTAGGAATTACACATTTACTCCTAGGAATCTTGTAACCAGATAACACTTTAAGCCAGTTTCAGATGTTCACTCTTTTTCTGATTTTTGTGACTGTATGGTGCTTGGGGATAGAAACATGAAAATGGATCTGTTTCTACCACTGCACTTGTTTTATTGTAAGCACCCGCATAATGTAGTAGTTGAAAGTGCTGGACATGACCCAGGAAAGGCCCAGATCTGAATCTGTGTTCCCTGGTTGACTTCAGGTCAGTTATGCTGTCAGCATGTGTGTTATATGCTGTCAAGTTGCCTCCAACCTATGGTGACCCTGTGAAGAAAAGACCTCCAAAATGTCCTATCATTTGCTCAGATCCTGCAAACTGGAGGACGTGGCTTCTTTTATTGAGTCAAGCCATCTCGTTTTACATCTTCCTCTTTTCCTACTGCTTTCCTCCTTTCCTAGCATTACTGACTTTTTCAGAGAATCTGGTCTTCTCATGATGTGACCAAAGTACAATAGTCTTCAGTTTTATCATTTTAGCTTCTAGGGATTATGCTCTCAGCATAATCATCCCCATATGCCACACTGAGCACATAGCAGGAAGACAGGAAATTTTCAGTAGCATTGTAATGCTACTGAAAATAATGGGGAAGATGTGTTCCCCCAATTCAGAATTTCACTATACAGAAATAAAATCAGTGTGAGGCTGTGTTTCCAGTAGCGGGGCAAGTGTCTAAAAGAGATGAACAAGTATGTTATGTATTTAGAAGTTTACTGTAATGTTTGAATAGAAACTCTTGTATAGATGAGGGAATTGATATCTAAAGCCTTTTATGTCTCCCTTATGTAAAGTCCTGTAAGCACATTACAATGGAAGTGAAAAAGCCTGTGCACATGCACACTTGGGAGCAATTCTCACAATGTTGGAAGCAACTTATTTAGACATCATATCCTAATTTTTTCTTTTGGAACATATGTTCCTATAAATGCTACTCCTGAAAAACCAGCTACTTATGGAACTTTGGCCATTGCTTACACCAGCCTCTCAGAAGAACTTTAGAAAGTATACTGTTCAAGTAATATTAAGTCATACGTTTAGAATGAACAATAATGGCTTTGGTTTTTCAGGAATATTTGTCATCTGTTTCATTTTATAATCTTAGTGTGTATCTAAAATGGAAATTCTGTCAAACAAAACCCTAACATGTTAAGTAATGATTCTGAACAGTCATCTGAAAAATATTTAGTTTACATACTTACTAGATATCGCAGTCCAGCTAGCTTATGGAAGTATGACTGCTATGTACTGCCACCTTGTCTCATCAGACTCCGCAACAAAAGAAAACAGATCTCTATTTTCATAATTTGAATAAACAGTGCATGCACAAGGAAGAGGATATACTGCATTGCCCAATAGTTCCTTTCCATTTTGGATGTGTCATTTCTGTATGGTTTTTATTCTTCTCAGTCTCTCATATGAAAACAGTTGCTAACATTTTTGTCTTGGGACAAAATTGGTAGCTAGTCAGCTTGACTTTATTACTCACTTCACTTTGAAACAAATAACAGAAAATAATGAAAGATAATTGAGGTTAATTTATAAAATCCCTACTCTGAAATGAAACTCCTTGGATAACAGTGGGCCAACCACTCTCAGTCTAATTTACAGGGTTGTGAGATAGAATTGTTGAGATTATATTCTGTCTTTTTCCCACTTCTCAACTGTTTTCTGTTGGTTTGAGAAATAATGAGGTATTAGCAGGGGTCATTTCGTAGAAAAAGAGCTGGAGGAACTCATTAGCATATGCCACACCCCTTCACATCGCCAGAAATGTGTCATTAGCACAATAAAGAGATAGGAGTGGGATAAGCCCACTCTTAGTTGTCTCTACTATCTATTGCTGTTTAAAGTTCATTGTACTAAATTCTCGAGACTTTCTCTGTGAATTTTACTGGTTGCTGGTTAATAGGACCAGAAATGATTGTTCTAGAAGCTTTCGATGGTTCAAGAGTACCAAGGAGTTGCTTTCTTCTCAGCAATTTTGCTTCATAGTCATGGTGTGCCTTTTATTTATTTTTATTTTTTTGTTGTTTTTGGTGGTAGTACAAAAACTCAAACACATGGAAAGGAAAGCAGGAAGGACTAACACAATTTTCTGGAATAGTGTCATGGCCAGAGAGAGAGCCTTTCTCCTAGAACTCCTGTGCTGGATGGCAAAGGTCTTTGCCCAGATCAATCCCACATCACCTTGTACTGTAAGCTAATGAGTGAGACTGGTTTCATCACATTTGGTTCTCTACACATTCTCCTCCTGCCAGGTGTTTTCAGCTGAATATTGTATGCCACAAAGAAATTAAAGTGTATTTCTCCCAACAGCTGTGGTGGTATTTCTTTTTCTGGTATGGAGACAATCCCCAGTTTGATGAAAGGAGTATAATGTGATATTTTGGAATAGGGCATGTAATCCACCTATTTCATAGGAGTGTAGGAAAATCATTTACAGATTTTGTTAGCCAATGGAATCTTTCAAGTAAATGAATGCATGTTAGCTGAAGCATCTAAATTAGAATCAAGTGCTGAGAAGCAATTGACTTGCTGGGCTTTAAACCACTGCTGTGATTTACATAGGGAGGGAGGGAGGTTACATTTTTTTTTTTGCAGTGGTCCCCTACTAAATCACACATTGAACTTTTACCTGGGTTTGATGCCTTATTCTGCCATGGAAGCTCACTGGGTGACCTTGGACCAGTCACAAACTCTCAACCTAACCTACCTCACAGGGTTTGTTGTGAGGAAAAAATGGAGGAGAAGAAAATGATACAAGCCACTTTGGGTCCCCACTAGGGAGAAAGACGGGATAAATGAATTAATTTTTTTTTAAAATTAACTTACCTTGGGCTTATGATGTGAGAGCTCTTCGCAGTTGACATACTGTTTCCATGTGATCCTAGGTCAGGAGAAAAGTTCAGTTCTCTCTGATACCCACCATTTTAAGCTTGTTAATAAAAGCTTTCATTTTCTTTTTTCTCCTCCTTATTTATGCCTACTCTGAGGTCACTCCTACCTTGTCTTATCTAATAAATGCCTATCCTCTCTTTTGTGTCTTCCATACGCCGGTGAGCGAGCTGTAATTAGGAGAGAAATGCTGTTTGACGTGCTGTATTTCGGATCAGGCATCTGATGAAGAGAACTTGATTCTCGAAAGCTTATGCTACAATAAAATAAAATCGATTAGTCTTAAAGGTGCTACTGGACTCTTTTTGATTGTCTGTAAAGTATCTTCCATTTTGTCTCTGGCGTGTGGCTTGTTCTTACATGTCTATGATTTCTTAGCTTAATTGCCTTTTGGTTTTTCTTCTTATAACAATTTTCCCACTTTTACAGCAGTTCCCATTGTTAAGCACCTCTCAGGTCAACAGGCAGAAGTGTTCTTTTATGCTGACTCCGCTCGGATGAAGTGAGAACCTCTGGACCATGGATGGTACTCTGCTAGGCCCCTTGATTCTTGTATTACTAGGCTATATAGAGATACGGTGTGCATGGTAATCATCTTTGTATCCCTATTTCTATTCTATCAAAGCTAAGATAACTCTTTATGGTAGAATCTTGTTGAGAACTTTAGCCATTGGAGCTAAAAGCATCTTTCTTCATTTCAGCAAGGCATCTCTGGAGCTCAAGCCTATTAGTTGTTTTGAGTTCCAAAACTGAACTAAGTAATAAAGGATGAGTTTCTCTCATATTCTGGCCCGCATCTGGATTGAGGCTGGTCAGCGCTGCTTGTGTTACTTGATCTCACAGCAGCGTTTGACACGGTCGACTATGATTTGTTGGCCAGCCGCCTTGCCAACGTGGGGATTAGGGGGACAGCCTTACAGTGGCTGGTCTCCTTTCTCCAGGGTCGGGGACAGAGGGTGGCGCTCGGGGGAGATCTATTGCCCCATCACCCTTTGGTGTGTGGGGTTCCCCAAGGGGCGATACTCTCCCCGATGTTATTTAACATCTATATGCGCCCCCTCACCCAGTTGGTGCGGAGGTTTGGGCTGGGTTGTCATCAATACAAGGATGACACCCAACTTTTTCTGTTGATGGAGGGCCGGCCAGACACGGCCCCAGACAATCTGGCCAGAGCTTTGGAGGCTGTGACGGCATGGTTGAAACAGAGCAGGCTGAAATTGAACCCAGTGAAGACGGAGGTCCTGCAGCTGGGACCGGGGCTGCCAGATGTTGGGATCCAGCTCCCTGCCCTGGATGAGACACCACTGGCAACTTTGCCAGTGGTAAAAGAGTCTGGGTGTGCTCCTGGATGCCTCCCTATCGATGGAGGCCCAGGTCACGGCAGTTGCCAAGTCTGCATTTTTCCATCTTCGTCAGATCAGGCAACTTGCCCCCTACCTGACACCCCAGGACCTGGCTACAGTGATCCATGCAATGGTCACCTCCAGGCTAGATTACTGTAACTCACTCTATGCTGGGCTACCCCTGGGCCTGATCCGGAAACTACAACTGGTCCAGAATGCGGCGGCACAGGTCCTGACTGGTATACCTTACCAGTCACACATCACACCTGTCCTGCGCCAGCTGCACTGGCTTCCGGTTGAATTCTGAATCAGGTTCAAAGTGTTGGTTCTTACCTTTAAAGCCCTGAGTGGGTTGGGACCGGCATATCTTCAGGACCACCTCTCCCTGTACGTTCCCCGGAGATCGCTTCGATCAGCGAATAAATAATTACTTGTGGTCCCCGGCCCTAAGGAAGCCCGCCTCGCTTCAACCAGGGCCAGGGCCTTTTCAGTCCTGGCCCCAGCCTGGTGGAACGCTCTGTCAATGGAAACCCGGGCCCAGCGGGACATATTATCGTTCCGCTGGGCCTGTAAGACAGAGCTGTTCCGCCAGGCATTCGGTGATTGAAGGGGGCGGTGCCATGTCGGCCTCCCACCTTTGGGGTGGGGGAGGGTTCTCCCCACCACTGCACTTTGTTAATTTGTTTTACTGTTTGTATATTGATTTTAGTTCTTGTTTTTATCGATTTTAACTGTTCACTGCCCAGAGCCCCTGAGGATGGGCGGTATATAAATTAAAATATAAATAAATAAAATAAAATAAATATTACTTGAACCACCTTCAATCCCTTCCCCACATATATGATTGAAGTACTATTTTCAGACAGGCCTGAACCCCACAGTATATCTTTTTAAAAAAAATTAACCAGAGAACATACAATTGCAAACAATACTCATTTAGAGCTGAATCGCTGGCAAATGTAATAGTTATGCACATCACAGTATGTGTAGGATGTTTCATACTGTATTAGGGAAACCCCAAAGTGATATGCTCAACATGAAGTTTGGCGTATAGAAGGGAGTTTGGGAATCCTGATATTTGAGTAGTAACATAGTGAGTGGTAACTGAATGGATGGACATTCCATTGGTGGGTGTTGATTTTCTGTTTTTTGAAGCTTCATTCATATGGATGGAAAATACTGAAGAGAGAACTGTATAAAAGGGTAATACCCTTAAAAGAATGACTGCTAAAATTCATTTGCGCAATGTTCTTGAATTTTCCATTGCATTGCTAATTCTTTTTACTGGCCATTTCTGACTAAGCTCTTTGACTTGGAGTTTATAAGAAATTATGCACCAAAAGGTCCCATTGATCATTTATCTAGGCATTTAAAATTGTCTTATTAGTTGAACCAAGAGAACTTTTTTCTATATACGTCTCTATCCATTTTATATCCCATGCTTCCTTCAAGGAGCTCAGGGGCACATATGAATCTCTTTCCTCCATTATATTCTCACAAAATGCTGTGAGGTAGGTTGGGTTTAACACAATTGCACTGAGGTCCTCTCATTCTCTCCTCCCAGTCTCCTTCCCTCCCCATCACTAAGAACAGCCTGAAGAGCTCAGTTGGCTGGGGTGCATGCTTGTGAAGAATCAACCCCTCTGAGGAAACTCCTTCCTAAATCCCCTTAATGGTTTTGGGATCCCTTGTAGCATATGCCACTATTCATGGTACCCTAATTCTTTGCACTCAAAAATATTCCCAGCACCTTGAGTTACCAGAAAAGTGAGGTGAGCATGCGTAGGCTTATCTCAGCAGCTAGGCAAGTGGGCAATGGTTCAGTGTAGTCAAAATACCTTTTAAGAAAGGATTTTTTTTAATTAGCAAAGACCAACACAGATGAAATGAGATTGCATCAGTTATAAAGAGATATGTTATAGAATGCTAAGAAATAAACCCAAAATAGAATTGCTAACTAGCTTGTACTTAATGTGATGTTACCTTGACATTCCACCATCAACCTGCCCTGAAGAATGGGTGTGGAGTAATAATAATAATAACAATAATAATAACATTCGATTTATATACCGCCCTTCAGGACAACTTAATGCCCACTCAGAGCAGTTTACAAAGTATGTCATCCCCACAACAAAACACCCTGTGAGGTGGGTGGGGCTGAGAGATCTCCAGAGAGCCGTGACTAGCCCAAGGTCACCCAGCTGGCTTCAAGTGGAGAGGAGTGAGGAATCAAACCCGGCTCTCCAGATCAGAGCCCTGCACTCTTAAACCACTACACCAAACTGGCAGACTAGCAGAGAATTTAGCAAAGAATGCTCTCCAGCATAAACCTTTGCTCTCTCTTGTCCCCTGCCCCCTTTTTGGCATGGTTTCTTCAAACGAACAGACTATTTCCATTATAACTAACAAAATCCACAAATGGGTTTGGTCAAAAGCAACAGAAGAAGCCATCAAAAAGCTATCTTTATTTTTGCATTTATTCATTTATATCCCACTTTTCTCAACAATGGAGACCAAAAATAGCTTACATTGTTATCCTCTCCACCATTTTATGCTCACTACAACCACTCTGTGAGGTAGGTTAGACTCTGTGTGTGACTAGTACCTGAAGATCAGCAGTACTGATGAGAATAGGTGAAGAGAAGGATTTCCATAGAGGCGCCAACCTGCATTTTGAATTGGGCTTAGAAAGAAATTGTTAACCAGCAGAGTTTTTAATGAACATAATAAGAAGCTCCTTTCTGTATGTACCAGTTAATACCTTGCATTCTAAGCCAATTGTAGTGTTCAACCAGTTTTCAAAGGCAGACCTAATGAAGTGCATTACATAGTACTCTAAAATGGATGCATCCAAAACATGGAAAACAGTGGCCACATCATGCTTTTCCAGGAAGGTTTGAAGCTGATGAACTAGCTGAAATTTGTTAAATGCTTCATCCACTGATAATGCTTGGGCTGAATCTAGTAATATGTTCAAAGTGCACAGTAATCTGTTAGGGGAAGAGCAACCCTATCTAAAATGGATGTTGGTTATTTACATCACCTGTCAAAAGCACCCTAGTTTTTCCTGGAATGAGTTTTGGTTTATTAACCCCTATCCAGCCCATTGCCTCCTTTAGATACATGTTTCAGAATACACAGCCTCATCTGAATTTGGTAAAAAGGAGAAGTACACTTGGGTTGTAATTGGTATATTGATGGTACCTCAATCCCAATCCTCAAATAAACTTCCCCAGCAATTTTGTATAGACATTAAGTATCATGGGAGACACAGGCAACAAGTAATATTTCCCCAGGAATGAAAGCTTCAAAGTATGGTGCTTCCAAATCATATCAAAGCTGGTCCAGGAGAATAATATGGTTGAGGCCACTGAGAAATCCATGAGAATCAATAGGCTCTCATTCCTCTGTCTTTCTTGTAGTGATGGTCACTTCAGTCCCAAAACTGAGAGAGGGCAGATTAAAATAAGTCTAGATCATCGGATTTATCCAAGAGTGTCTGGAATTCCATGGTCAGTACCGCTTGAACATTTATTTATTTTAATTTATGTCATTTATAGTCTACCTTTCTCTCTGGGACTCAAGGCGATTACACAGTGTGAGATTAGTACAGTCAATATCAGGAACATTTCCATAAACAATGCCATAGGGTAAATAGATAGAAGTTCACAAAGACATAGTATTAGTAGGAATCCAATACAACATAGTGGTGAGGTCTATGGTTCCTAACTCAGCGGATCATCTGAGATCCGCTCCCTACAATACAGCCCTCCTATCTGAATAAAAAGCCTTTTTGAATAATTTGGTTTTGCATCGTTTACGGAAAGCCATCTTGCACCAAAAGAGAACAGTCGTGACCTAGCCAATAATTATTAGGACACAGAGATGGCTTTTAAAGGAGCAGCTTCTTCTGTCAAAACACTCTCCTTCAGTGAATCATTAATAGCTTCTGAACCCAAAATGGTTACCCAGGCAAAATGTATCAAACATGCAAGTGACAAGCTACAACTCTCTAACCACTAAAGGACCACACTAAAAGAAGTTCATCCGAGCACTAGTAACTAGATTAACCTATGTTCTATAGCAATACTACAAAAAATGCCATTCAAATTAGAGCTGATGTAAGCAATTCTATCTCTGAAGTGACTTCCAAACAAGTATGTGCTTCTGAGGGATCCAAATTGTCTCAGGGGTTCAGATGAAGAACCTTTACCACTCAGAATAGCTGTGCTGGATGGTTTTTATAGAGATGCAGTTTTAACTAAGAGGTAGTTGTACTTTGTTGCCAATGCCATTACAGAAGGTACTCAAATATGTGTTTGCATCATGTTCAGCTGTACTTATTAAGCATTTCCCTCCATATATGCTGAAAATAGCATCCAACCAGATCCATTGCTCCTGGCTCTGGAGTGAATCAGGGTGCATACCTAGCACTGCTGTGTGGCTAAAGATGCCTAGGAGTAAATTCCTATATCTTTTCTGTATTCCAAGGTGCTCACACTAGTTTAAACAAGAAATGCCCTGACAGCCCTCAAGAAACAAGTCCATCAGTGTTATTTGGTCTCCACCTAGCAAAGGTTTCATATTTCCATGATAATCTCACAAGGTCTTTATTAATGACAAAAGGGGCAACATGAAGCCATGACACATTATAACATAATTCTAAAGCAGTGAGACCAATATAATCATCATCATCATCATCATCATCATCATCATCATCATCACATTCGATTTATATACCACCCTTCAGGACAACTTAATGCCCACTCAGAACGGTTTACAAAGTATGTCATTATTATCCCCACAACAAAACACCCTGTGAGGTGGGTGGGGCTGAGAGAGCTCCAGAGAGCCATGACTAGCCCAAGGTCACCCAGCTGACTTCAAGTGGAGAAGTGGAGAATCAAACCTGGCTCTCCAGATTAGAGTCCCGTGCTCTTAACCACTACACCAAACAATATAATTGTTCACTCGATTTTTTTGCATAAAATTCCTCATTATGCAGTGGATTATGTATGGAAATGTTTATGGTTATGACAGAGAGCTAGATCCTCTTCACTCTATCATATCTTTTTCCTTCCTATTCAGATTGCAAGTCCTTACTGTAACATTAATATATCCTATTAAGCTTTATAATAGCACCAGGGCTTTGATATACTCTTGCTGTTCACAAACATAGGGTAAATCTATGTTCAAAGTTAACTCAAAATACTGAGTAGAGACCCTGTTAATATGGAGTAACAGTGATGAGAATATTACTTTGTTACTAGATTTATTGAGTACCTTACCCTATTCATCTTTACCACACCCATAGTGCACTTTGCAGACTGAAGAACTGAGAGTGGGTGGCTTGCTTTGGCAAAGCCAGGGCTTATCTGGCTTTAGAACTAATTTTTGTATTTTTGTACTCCTTGATTCTCAAGCACAGCTAGTAGTTGTGTGTCTGTGCATCATACTCTATGACTCATGTTAAGTAGGAAGGAAAATACTCTTTTCTGGACCTCGCCATTTTTAAAGGATCTTGTCCCTTTGTTGTGAACTTAGTGCAAGATGTCACTTCCTTCTGCATGGAATTCTTGCCTCATTCATTTCACAGCTCATTCCCTGAGTACAATCTGTCCTGGGGCACTGGACAGGAGGCACAGGCATGAGAGCTCTCCAAAATTCCTCCTGACATTTTGTAAAGCAAAGGTTTAAGCAACCTTAATATAGGTGTTGCTGCTCTTCCCTTTCTAATACGTTGTGTAGACAATTTGTTCCCTGAACACAATCCCTGTAAATAACATGAGGTGTAGTCATAAGAGCACTCCAGAATTCATCCAGATATTTTCTCATACGTGTTGCTATTCTTCTCCCTCCAATATCTTTATATATAGAACATATTTAACTGCATCTTAAAATGATGTCAGGAGGACAGCATAGAACAATGAAAAGGAAAATACATAGTCAACAAGAGACATATCTGGTGGACTTGGGTGAAACCCATCCAATCTAGCAAACTGCTGCAAAAAAAATACTTTTGAAACATTTGGAGTGCAAAACTGGGATCTGGATCCATGACGGAGCACCTATGCACTGAGTCCAATCTTCTTACCATTAAATTCCAAGTGACCCAAAATAACCAAAACAGTCGTGACATTGGCCAGTAAGGCCAAAATGCAGATGTGTGACCGTACACATCAAATTGTCCTGAGGTGAGCTTTTTCACTTTAGGTGACCATTCATTACCTTATCAAATGGAAAGAAAGATTTAACACACATCAGGTGCAGATGTGATTAAATGGATGCAGGTTTCATTTTCATTTACACCAATTCTGTTTTCTTCATCGTGTTATTGATTTCATTGTTGCTATGTATGCAACAATGACACTTTTCCCTTTAAACAAGTTCTTCATAATTTTTTCTCATTTAACAATCATCAACAGTTCTGTAAAGCTGTTTATAACTGTATAGAGTTAACTAGTTCTTCAAAGCTACCTGAACAAGGACTATGCCAACTTAAGTGTTTTGTACAGCAATAGTAATTGTCATATAAACAAGTACCATACATTTCTGTTCTTTGTTATCTTGTCCATTCTTCAGTGTCAAGAAATGCTTCTGCTGTGAAGTGATGGTAAAGAAAATGAAAAGATCAACAGTTTATTATTATTTATGGAGTTCCCCTAGCTTGAAAACCACTATGTAAACTAAAGTGACTGCTTTCAGGCTACCAGCAAGCTTTTTTGGAAAAAGAAAAGTAAGGTCTGTTACCACACATATCTTAATTAATTTAAGCTAAAATGCTGTGTTGACCCATTTCTAAGAAAGCCATTGCTCAAAATTTGCAAATACTGAAATATGGTATTTGTGTAGCTTCCGATAGCCATATGGAATCTTCTTAGGAAAAAGGATCAGCCCTCTTCTATATGCTTCCTATTTTTGGCAGTACATAGCTAAAATTACTTGCGACAAAATTAGCTTGTAGCATGGTTCTGCTTACTGACCAAACACATTTCTCTGACATGCAACAGCTGTCCAAGTGTCATAATAAAGCAACTTTATTTCTACTCCTTCATTGTTTTATTGAGTGTTTTATTTTTATTTTTCAATGGCACCTTGTTCACATTCCATGAACACATGCCTTTTATAGCCAGAATTCTGATATTCCAACTTTGTGTCTGAGCCCTTGTAGATAGGGTAGCTTACACACTGAAGAAAAAAAATATTTCTGGGATTCATTAAAATGCCATTTGCTATTTCCTGATGTTCTACACAGAGTTACATCCTTCTAAAATCCATTGAAGTTATCATCTTAAAAGGGTGTGTATGGTTTTTTTATGTAATGTATTTAATTTGAATTTTATTTGTTTGCTAATGTGGGGTTTTAAAAATTGTTGTGTGACTTTAAATGTAAGCCTCTGAGGAAAGGAGGAGAGGAGCGGGGGGGGGGGGCTAGATGGGTGAATAGAGTGCCCTCTGATTGGACAGTAGCTGTCCCCTAGGAGGCAGAGTGAACTGCTGTTTTGGTCTGTATGCTAAGAGAAAGTATTCATTCTGGTCAAAATAGGCAAGATGTGTGGAGTCTGAGACAGGTTGTGTGTTTCTGAAAGAAAGTTAACCAGCCAGGAGATTCTGGTTAAGTCAGACCATGTATCTCAGAGAAAGGATTCTAACTAAATCAGACAAACTGTGTGGAAGCCAGAGAGCCTAATTCTGTCTAAGCCAGTTTATGTGCCTTGGACAGTTTGTGTATATCTGAGAGATTATTCTATCTAGGTCAGGAAAGCTGTGTGGAAAGGCCTGAGTGGATCTATGTCTGTGTGGATAAGAAGAGAGTTAGATCTGTGTGGGAAATTACTCTTTGTGACTGAGTCTGTGGTGGTGATGATGATGATGATGATGATGATGATGATGATACAGAAACCACCCGACTATGGAAGAAGAATGCAACAGTAGTCCCCATTGTCATCGGGGCACTTGGAATCATCTTGAAAAACTTTGCAATTCTTATGGGAAAACTGCAGCTTTCTGACATAACACCTATAGAACTGCAAAAGATGGTGCTGCTTGGAACAGTGTACATATTACACTGATATCTGGTTGATACTTAGGTCTCCGGTGGAAACCTGTATCCGATTAGCAAGGTCAATCAACAATAACATGCTTATTGTTGATTGTGTTTTGGATAATAATAATAATGATAATAATAATGATAATAATAATAATGGTATGATCTGGAAAGGAAAACAACTGCTGAAATTATGGAAGAATTAAAACAACAGGTAACAGCAACAGCAAAGAAAATAGGAAGATATGATGGGCGAATAAAGCAGTATAAAGAAAATCTGTAATTTCGAAGCAATCAGCAACTATTCTATAAGTCACTGGGAGAAAATGCAGTGCATCATCCCATGTAAAGAAGATGCCCTGAACTTTTGGCAAGAAATTTACGAAAGCCCAGTAGAGCATAACAGAAATGCCCCATGGATTAAAGACATTAGTAAAGAATTTAAAGGAAAACGGATTAATAATGTGGTAATAACAACTGAAATGGTTGCCAGACAAGCAAAGAATGTGAAGAACTGGAGTGCACGTGGGCCGGATGAATTGCATGGGTTTTGATTAAAGCATTTAACAAGTTGTCATCAACGCATAGCAGTGCAATTCAATGAAATGCTTCAAAATTCTACCAGCGAAGAATGGCTCACAAAAGGCCACACATTTCTGATTGTGAAGGATGAAGGAAAAGGCAATGAACCTGGCAACTGCTGCCCAATCACATGCCTTCCAACAACATTCAAACTTTTCACAACGATATTAGCAACATCAGTGTATGATTATTTAATGGAATATGTACCCTGTTGAGCAGAAAGACAATTTTAAAAAGTCAGGAGGCACTAAAGATCAACTGCTAATTGACAAAATGGTACTGAAAAATTCAAGAAGAAAAACATGTGGCATGGATTGACTACACAAAAACATTTGATTCCTTGCCACACAGTTGGATTAATACCTGTCTGGAAATTTTTGGAATTAGCAAAAACATCAAGCTGTTCCTTAAGGAAAATATGCGAAAATAGAAAAGCATGTTAATGGCCTATTGGGAAGAAATTGGTGCAAGTTTGTATCAAAAGAGGTATATTTCAAGGGGATTCCTTGTCGTCTTTATTATTCAACATCTCATTAATCCCCTTGACAATGGTCCTAGAGAAAACAAAAATGGGCTATTATATTTCTGATCAGGCTGGGAAAATAAACCATCTCCTGTACATGGATGATTTGAAATTGTATGCAAAGAGTCCCACTGAACTTGAATCATTGCTTAATACAGTGCAAATGTATAATGATGATATTCAAATGAAATTTGGCTTAGACAAATGTGCAGTACTCTCCATGCAACATGGAAAAGTAAAAAATATTGACAGAATATAACTTGAAAATGGAGACATTATGAAATCATTATGAAATCATTATCAAATAATGAAAATTATAAATATCTTGAAATATTAGAATTAGATAACATCCTGCACGTGGAAGTATAAGAACTGACTCAGAAAGAATATATCAAGAGAGTAAGGAAAATTCTGAAGTCAAAATTAAACGGTGGAAATACAATTAAGGCCATAAATACATGGGCGATTCCAGTGATCAGATATCCAGCTGGAATAATATTGGACTCAAAGCAATTTAGAAAAATTGGATCGAAAAATGCAAAAATTAATGAACATGCATCACTCTCTTTACACCTGAAAAGTGATGTTTACAGGTTATATATACCATGAAAAATTGGTGGGAGAGGACTGTTACAAATACATCAGGTAGTGGAAGAAGAAAAGAGGGGTTTGAATGATTACATCCGTAGAAGTACAGAAAAATTACTTCAGGCTGTGAAAACAGAGAACATATTAAAAACAACTGAAACAAAGGCTGAATACAAGAAGAAACAGTTTAAGAGCAGATTAAATGGCTGGAAGAACAAACCTTTACATGGGCAACATCTAAAAAATATTGAAGGAAAAATGACAACAGCCTAACTTGGGCATGGTTGAAGATGGGTACAATCAAGAAAGAAACTGAAGGTCTGATCTTCACAGCACAAGAACAAGCATTGCAAACGAATGCTATGAAAGCCAAAATTCAGAAAATCAGTGAAAACCCAAAATGTTGACTTTGCCAGGAAAAAGATGAAACTGTGTGCCATCTTATTTGTGAATGCAGCAAAATTGTACAGATGGATTACAAAGCTAGACATGACAGGGTGCAAAGCTGATTTATTGGTCATTGAGGACAATCTGCCAATATCAAAGAATTCATGGGAACATCAGGTGGAAGAGGTGCTAGAAAATGATCAAGTCAAGATCTTGTGGGATTTTAGAATACAAACTGATTGACACTTGGTATACAATACAACAGACATAAGAGTTGTGGAAAATCGAAAAGTTTGGATAATAGACATTGCAATTCCGGGGATGCCAGAGTCAAAGGAAAAGAACAAGAAAAAATGATTAAATATAGAGATCTGGCAATAGAATTCACCCAACTATGGATGACGAATACAACAGTAGTCCCCGTTGTCATTGGGGCACTGGGAACTATTTCGAAAAATTTTGCAACTTATGTGGAAAAACTGCAGCTTTCTGACATAGCACCTACAGAACTGCAAAAGACAGCGTTACTTGGAACAGCGTACATATTGCACTGATACCTGGCTGATACTTAGGTCTCTGGCAGAAACTTGTATCAGCTCAGCAAGGCCAATCAATGATAACATGCAATCTTTATTTATTATTGATTGTGTTGCGCGTAATTCAAATAACAACAACAACTGCCTTTATATACCACTTTTCTAGACAGATTAGCGCTTCATCCAGAGCAGTGAACAAGTTAGTGTTATTATTATCCCCACAATATGGCTGGGGAGCTGGGGCTGAGAGCAGTGGCTTACCTAAAGTCACCTACGGAGCTCATGGCGGTAGTGGAATTGGAACCAGTAGAGTGCTGATTCACAGCCAAACCACTTAACCACTGTGCTACAGAGGGAGTTACTTGTGAAATCACCAAGCATAAGAACTATTCTGAAATCAATACACTTAACAAAACTCAACTATTTATTTATAAATAAATTCTACTTTTGTTTTTTTTTAAAGATCCTTTTTTACCTCACAGCTACTCTCATGTGCTGACTGTTCCATCAAACTAGCATCTATAACAAAGCCTTCCTATATTACTAGTTAAATTGAGAGGGTCCGGAAGGCAGTAATATATAGGTCACACAAATACAGAAGGGTTCTCAAACTAAAAGCCTGGGTAAAGTAAAGCACCTCTGAAGCTCTGTGTGAGTGGAAAAAATAAAAGTATTGGTTATGATCAGAGCCCTCCTGAGGTTTAAGTGTAAGGCAATGTAAGGTAATGTAACTGAGGTAATTGTTTTGAACCACTTTGCACTCTTAATCAAAGGGAGTATAAAAATCAAATAAATTAATAAATGTAAGGAGGAACTGGATTGAAAGTCTAAAGGCAAAGGTTTAAAAACAAACAAAGCAAGCAAATTGTTACAGGGTGTAACTCTGCCCTGCAAGTTACACTGCAGTCTATCTTTTGTTTCTTCAGCTGCCCAAGAGAGAAACTTGTTGAGTTCCCAATGTTCCCTCTAAGCGGTGCAGTGTTGTGAGCCAGAAATCCAATTTGTGAGCAGCAACTTGCAAGTTGTGAGCGCGCTTTTTCGAAAACCAGAATCCATTTGATTAAAAGACTTTTGATTTAGGTTGTCTGAGGCATTGGTATTGGGTGCCATCAATATGTTGATGACACCCACTTAGGCATGTGGTTCTCAAAAGCTTATGCCTCAATAAAGTTGGTTAATCTTAAAGATGCTACTGGACTCTTTACTATTTTGCAACTACAGACTAACACGGCTAACTCCTCTGGATCTACGGAGAAGAAGAATTGTGCATCATCCAGCCCCGCAATGCACTCACTCTCTGGCTATTCCCTTCTATGTTTTATATAGAAAGGTGTTGTGAAGCATGCCTGCAAATGGCTCAGACACCATTTCTTTCCATGTGCATCAGTGTATTGCCAGTTTTCTTTGCATTTTGGGCAATATCAGGCAGATGAGCTTCAGTAAGGGTTCCTCTTTGCCCACAAGCAAATCCTAAACAGAATGTGATGGGCAGTCATCCCTCCCTCTACCTCTGCTCTGTCTATTGGCATTTCCTGTTTCTTCTGGGGCCAGGTCTGCAGAAAGAAGAAGAAAGCTGACTGAAGTTGCACAGGGAGCACCTATTTAGCTTCCAGCTGAGAGCTGCTCATTGGAACAGCCTAGAACTGGCCTTTAGTCACCCTATAAGATTCATGGCTTTAAAACTCTTTCCTTTTCTCTTTGTGAGTTCTGGTCATGGAATCTTTGAAATGAAATCAAGTCATAAAGCGTAAAGTCAGCACTGAAGTCCTGCCTTCTCCTTGCTTGCCATTCTGTTTTATTACACTGTATTGCAATGATCTATTCTCCCCTAAAGATATAAACAGAATGCCATTGATGTACAAAAATACTGGTAAAACTGAGGCCGCAGCTCCCCACTCCCCATGGAGTAATTTAACTAGAGGACAGCCTGTCTTACCAGCACGTGTAAAATTTCCAGATTCAGACCCTAGCTCTGTCATGGATTTTCCTTTCCATGCAAGTCTTTGTGTGTGGGAAGTCAATATTTTGGTTGCATCTAAAATAGATTACTTTAGTCATGAATTTACACATACACACACACAAAGAGCTGGCAACCCTAGAAGTGTGAAACATCACCGCCATCTCCTCCTCCTCCTCCAGCACCCACGCTGGGCCAGAGTTAGAAGGTAACCAATGAATACAACAATTTGGGAAGGAAGTGCTGATGGTGTGACTTAGTGACTTCCAGTCTAAATTCCTATCTAGCAGAACTAGATACTTAAGTTAATAACAGACTATGTCAAACTTCGGGCACATTGGCTGCAGGTCAACTTTATATTCTAACAAGCTGGCAACCTGTGGGGGGTGGGTGGGTTAGCCCCTAATTTTTAAAAAAAAAGGCTTATGGTACCTTAAAGATGAATATTATTGTGGCTTGAGTCTTTGGCCATTTCCATACATCCTTAAAGGGACAGTTCACTCACTGAATGCTGGTGGTTTTCCCCCTTGACTCCAGACATCTCAATTTTCAAAACGGTTGCAGGCTGTTTGTTTCCCATTTTTTCAATGCCTTTTCTGGGACCACACTTTCCCTGGTCTTTTGCTGCTAGCTGACAGAGCACTTCTTCTGCCTTCTTGGGCATATGAATGGTTAAAGCACTCTGAGGAATCATCTGATCACAGCCCAGCTCCTCCCCCGAACCTCTCAGCATGCAATCGTGCATGTGCAAAGCAAAAAAAAAAAATGATTGGGAGGCAGGCGATGATGACAAAAGTGCCCAACTTCCCCTCCCAAACCGCAAGGTAAGCACTTTGGGGGATGTGCGTGGAGGCTGCATTTTCAGAATGACTCAGCAAAACACACACAAAAAGCAAGCAAAGGGTGGGAATGACCAGCTGTGTGGAAATGGCCTTCTTGAGCTGCAGCCTGCTTCTTCATATGCTTTATAGGCATAATAGATTTGAATAATGAAATGAAACCACAAATTCCATCTCTTGTATTGATTTTATTGTATATATGTCAGGATAACAGGAGGATTCAAGAATAAAAATCCATGCAGTCCAATGACTCAAATAGACATAGTGATTTATTAATTTTAATCTTTCTAGAGTTCATAGTCTATTAATAATATGAGCAATCAATCCAAACATATGGCATGCATTTGAAAAAAGTATCTAATTTTAACTTGTATATCATTTTTCTTTTATTGCCAAATCTTCATAAGTAAGCTGTTACGGTTAATTTGTGAACTGAAGGTCTTTTCTGATTAAATAGCCAAATTGACTCTAAAATTTAAAAAGTTGGAATTGTTCCAAAAATGATCTGAATTTTGTAAGATTATCTCTTAAGCTTAATATGCACTGCAATCTGCATAAGTAATATCTGCAGCAAGGTCATTGCCTGGGTTTCTCATATGGGTGCTTCCTTACCTGAAATATTAATTTGCTCCACCAAAGATTATTTTGTTTTTTTCAAAATCAAACTTTTAATTTTGACACATTTCCGTGTTAAGAATGGTATTTACAGGAACATTTGTGGGCTGAAAAGTCTGCAGAAGCTCTTGCCTACTTCAAAAGTAACACTGCTTCTTACCTCTTTAACCCATCCAACAATGTCATCCCCCCTCCATAGGGATCCCAGACCCCCGGTGGGGGCAGGGGATCCCCCACCCCCAATCCCCACCCCCTGCCCCCACTTACCTGAGCACTAGGAGGGCGCGCACCTTCCTTGTGTACTCCTCTGAGGTGTGGCACACTCCTGTGCGCTGTAGCCGCCAGGATTGTGCCCATTTTGGCCTGGATTGGGGCCGCTCCTGGGGTGATCCTGTGCTCTGCAGCACTCAAAATGGCCCTGATCCATGTGTCAGGGCTTGCCGCCGCTGCCGCTGGGCGTGGCACTGGGCGGTCTGCTCCTGACGTCACAGGGGGGCCAGGGATTCTGCAGGACCCTGCTCTGTGGAAGGAGGGGCGGTATACCTCACCCAGACTCCCTCTCAGTCCACTCGCTGGCCTGCTCAACCTGGCCTGCTTACCCTCTGCGTCCTCCTTCATCTCCTCCTTCCAGAACTCTCCTCCAAACCTCCACCCTTGCATCTTACTGCTCTCACTCCACATCATCACTCCTCACTCACACCCACCACCACAGGGCTCTTCCCAGCCAGCTTTTATAGGGCTTCCTTCTACTGCCCCACCCCTCTTCCAGCCTGGCCTTGGGCTGCACCAAGCAGTTGCAGCTGGGGTAGCTGATCTGGCCCCACTGACCAGCACCAGCTGTGCCTTGTTCTCTGGCTGCCCAGCCTCCCTGCCTTGGCTGATTGCTGAAGGCCTGTCCAGCTGCAGTCCCCTGGCTAGCAGCCCAGCCTCCCTGGCAGAGCTGATGGCTGAAGGTGGGTCCAGCTGCGGCTCCTTGGCTGGTTGCCCAGGGCTTCCTGCAGAGTGCCTCCAATAGCCCCACCTGGAGTGGCTTGGCTTTTGGCAACTCCTGGGCCAGGCTACTATTTTCTAGCTGGGGCATGGCTTTGGGTTGTTGGGGCTGCTGCTGCTTCTCCTTCTCAGGTAAGGTCTTTGGGTGGGTGACTGCTGGGCTCCCAATCCCTCTGCCCTTGCCCCCTTCCGCCTTGCCTAGCCCCCTTTCCCTCCCTAGGGGAGTGGGACTCGCTGGCCTCTCCCTGTCTCCCCCTGCCTCCTGAGGCCCTGGGCTTTTGCCCCTTGCCCCTGGCACCGGCAGGTTCTGGCTCCATTTGCCTGTGGGAGGGGTTGACCTGCTGTCCCCCAGCTGCCCCCTCTGCCTGCCAGTCAGACCGGTTGACCTGCTGTCAGCTGGCTGACCAGTTGACCTGCTGTCTGCTGGCTGCCCCCTCTGTTTGCCCGTCAGCCCGGCTGACCTGCTGTTCCCTCCTACCAAGTCTGGGGGCTGGGACCCAGACCCCGGACACACCCCCCCGCTTAGCTTTGAGTTGTGGGGGTCAGGGTCAGACTCAAACATGCGGGACATGAAGTCCGCATCCACATGCTGCGCCCCCTTGCGGTACTTGATGGTGAACCGGAAAGGGAGGAGGGAGAGGTACCACCGCAGCACACGGGGGTTGTGTGCCTTCATGTGGTGGAGCCACTGCAGGGGCGCATGGTCCGTTAGTAGGACAAAGGGATTATTGGCCAGGTAGTATTGCAGGGCCCCCACTGCCCACTTGACCGCTAGGGCCTCCCGCTCCACTGTTGCATAGCGCCTCTCTGCGGGCTGCAGCTTCCGACTCAGGAAGAGGATGGGGACGTCGGTTCCGTCACGTTCCTGAGTCAGGACTGCCCCAAGGCCGGTGTCAGAAGCGTCTGTGGCCAGCGTAAAGGGTCGGTCAAAGTCCGGGTTCCACAGGGCTGTGGTATTAGAGAGGGCTGACCGCAGGTCCTTGAAAGCTGCTTCTAGTGCTGGGGTCCACCGGACTTGGTTGGGCAGCCCCTTCTTTAAGCAGTCTGTCAGGGGGGCGGCTCGGGAGGCAAAGTGGGGGATGAACCGCCCGTAATACCCCAGTAGTCCCAGGAAACGTCGGACCTGCTTCTTGGTCCGGGGCTGGGGGGCATCAGCTATTGAGGCCACCTTGTCTGGTGGTGGGCGAACTCGGCCTCCCCCGACCACAAAGCCCAGGTACTGGAGTTCCTGGAACCCCAGGTGGCTCTTCTTTGGGTTAGCCCGTAGTCCGGCTCGCTGGAGGGCCCTCATAACAGCTTCCAAGTGTTGGAGGTGGGTGGGCCAGTCCGGGCTGAAGATGATGATGTCATCTATGTACGCCATTGCATACGCCCGGCACTCTCCCAGCACTTGGTCCACCAGCCGCTGAAACGTGGCAGCTGCCCCGTGTAGACCAAACGGCATCTTCTTGAACTGGAAGAGGCCTCGTGGGGTGGCAAAGGCTGTCTTCTCCCGGTCCGCTGGCCGCACGGGCACTTGCCAGTAGCCCTTCGTCAAGTCTAGGGCCGACAGGTAGCGGGCGGACCCTAGGTGGTCTACCAACACATCTGCTCGGGGCATGGGGTATGCATCGAACTGGGCCACCTTATTCAGTTCGCGATAGTCGATGCAGAATCGGGTGGTCCCATCCGGCTTGGGCACCAAGACTATCGGGCTCCTCCAAGCGCTTCGCGAGGGCTCGATTACCCCAAGCCTGAGCATCTCGTCGGTCTCCTTCTCCACTGCCTCCCACCGCTTCCTGGGGATGGGGCGCCAGGTAGCCCGGGCTGTCTGCCCCGGGTCCGTTGGAATGGCATGTTGGATCAGGCTCGTGCTGCCCGGCCTGCGGGAGAAGACCCCGGGAATCCGAGCCCAGAGGTCTTGTAGCTGGGCCCTCTGAGCTGGGTTGAGCTGAGGGTCCACCTTGGGCTCCTCAAACTCCGGGGCATCAGTGGTCCAAGGCAGCACACTGTCAGGGAGCTCTAGCGGGTCCTCAGCCACGCCGCACTCCTCTTTTGGGCGCTCGTGCCACTGCTTTAGGAGGTTCACATGCAGGGTCTTCCGCCGACGCCGGCCGACCCCACACTGGACTTCATAGGTGGTGGGGCCCAGCACCCTTCGAATCTGGTAGGGACCCCTCCATGGGTCCCCTTCCTCTCTTGGGAACACCGAGTGGTGCACGAGGACCTTCTCTCCGGCCTGGAAAGTCCTCATCCGCGCACCCCGGTCATAGGCGGCCTTTTGCTTTGACTGGGTGCGAGTCAGTCTGCGATTTGCCTCCGCTTGGGACTGTTGCACCCGGTCACGGAGCCGGCTCACGTACTCCTGTATGGGGGGCGCGGGGCTGCTGGCCCGGGGCCCCCAGCGTTCCGTCAGCCGGGAGAGCATCCCCCTTGGCTTGCGCCCATATAGCAGCTCGAATGGGCTGAAGCCAGTGGAGGCCTGCGTGGTCTCCCGGAGGGCGAACATGAGCGGGTCGATGTACAAGTCCCACTGGTGAGGCTTGTCCCGCGTCATCTTCTTCAGGGCCTCCTTGACGGTCTGGTTCAGCCGCTCTGCCAACCCGTCTGTTTGAGGGTGGTACGCCGAGGTGAACACCTGCCGGATCCCCAAATTCCGGCAGAGCTGACGCATGGCTGTGGCACGGAACGGGCCCCCCCGATCCGTCAAAATTTCATCTGGCAGCCCCACCATCGCGAAAAACTTGGACAGGGCCCGTACCATCCCCGGGGTCTGCATGGTCTTCAGCGGGATGACCTCGGGGAACCGCGTGGCATAGTCCACAATCACCAGGGCAAAGCGATGGCCCCGGGGTGTGCGTGGCAGCGGTCCGATGAAGTCCATTGCGATGCGTTGGAAGGGCGTCTCCATGACGGGCAGCGGGGAGAGGGGGGCCTTCGGCGGGCGGCGGGCTGCCACCCGCTGGCAGGTGGGACACGAGCGGCAGTGGGCCTTCACGTCTGCATTCACGGAGGGCCAGAAGAATTGCTCAAGAACCTTCCTCAGGGTCTTGTGGTGCCCGAGGTGCCCGGCCCAAGCATGCTCATGGGCCGTGCGGAGGACTTCTGCCCGATAGGCTGCTGGCACAAGTAGTTGGCGGACCTCCCCCTGGCCATTTGGGGCACGAGCTATGCGAACCCAGACCCCTCCTTGCTTCTCGATGCGAGGGAGCCGTTGGGACCTCCGTTCATCCCGCACTTGCTCCTCCTCACGAGCGGCTGTCTCTCGCAAGCGCTGCAAGGACTCATCTGCCCCTTGGGCATCACGGAATGGGCGGTCTGCCAGGGTTCCAGCTGGGCCTCCAGTCCGTGGTTCTGCCCCTGGCCTGGTGGAGGGACCCTCTCCCGGGTCGTTGGCCTCCATTTGCAGAGCGGTGGCAACTTGTGGGTCTGTCACTTCCCCTGCCGCCTTCAGCCGAGACCCGGCGGTCCCTGGGGTGTCTCTTCCCAATTTCTTCGCTGCCTGCTGGAGGAGCCTGAAGAACCCTGGGGCATCTCTTCCCAGCAGTATTGGTACGGGTAGGTGAGCTAACTGGGCAACTTCCATTTGGTGGCGGACCCCTAGGTACTCTATCGTGATTAGGGCCGTAGGGTACGGCTGGGTGCGGCCCATCACATCCGTCACTGGGATCCAGCGGTACACTGGGGTGGCAGCTGGGAGGAGCTGGGGCCGAATTGCTGAGACTGCACTCCCAGAGTCCAACAGGGCTTGTAGGATCAGCCGGCCTATCTTCACGGTGGCACATAGACTCTGCACCTGCTTGCCAGGCGGTGGGTTATTTTCCCAAACGAGGGCGCAAACCCTTGGCAAGGCCTCAGTGAGCACGCTGGCTTGCCTCTGCAGCTCCGCTGTCTGTGCTAGTTCTACTGGAGCGGCTGGGTAGGCTGCCTCCAGCTTTCCCCACATCCTATCCTGGCGTTCCTCCAGCCACGGTCCAAGCTCCGCTGGGGCGGCGGCCTTGGGAGGCCGCCCCTTGACTGGTGCCTGCGTTGGAACATCTCTCCCCGTACGGGCCACCAACTTGTCAGGGCTTGCCGCCGCTGCCGCTGGGCGTGGCACTGGGCGGTCTGCTCCTGACGTCACAGGGGGGCCAGGGATTCTGCAGGACCCTGCTCTGTGGAAGGAGGGGCGGTATACCTCACCCAGACTCCCTCTCAGTCCACTCGCTGGCCTGCTCAACCTGGCCTGCTTACCCTCTGCGTCCTCCTTCATCTCCTCCTTCCAGAACTCTCCTCCAAACCTCCACCCTTGCATCTTACTGCTCTCACTCCACATCATCACTCCTCACTCACACCCACCACCACAGGGCTCTTCCCAGCCAGCTTTTATAGGGCTTCCTTCTACTGCCCCACCCCTCTTCCAGCCTGGCCTTGGGCTGCACCAAGCAGTTGCAGCTGGGGTAGCTGATCTGGCCCCACCGACCAGCACCAGCTGTGCCTTGTTCTCTGGCTGCCCAGCCTCCCTGCCTTGGCTGATTGCTGAAGGCCTGTCCAGCTGCAGTCCCCTGGCTAGCAGCCCAGCCTCCCTGGCAGAGCTGATGGCTGAAGGTGGGTCCAGCTGCGGCTCCTTGGCTGGTTGCCCAGGGCTTCCTGCAGAGTGCCTCCAATAGCCCCACCTGGAGTGGCTTGGCTTTTGGCAACTCCTGGGCCAGGCTACTATTTTCTAGCTGGGGCATGGCTTTGGGTTGTTGGGGCTGCTGCTGCTTCTCCTTCTCAGGTAAGGTCTTTGGGTGGGTGACTGCTGGGCTCCCAATCCCTCTGCCCTTGCCCCCTTCCGCCTTGCCTAGCCCCCTTTCCCTCCCTAGGGGAGTGGGACTCGCTGGCCTCTCCCTGTCTCCCCCTGCCTCCTGAGGCCCTGGGCTTTTGCCCCTTGCCCCTGGCACCGGCAGGTTCTGGCTCCATTTGCCTGTGGGAGGGGTTGACCTGCTGTCCCCCAGCTGCCCCCTCTGCCTGCCAGTCAGACCGGTTGACCTGCTGTCAGCTGGCTGACCAGTTGACCTGCTGTCTGCTGGCTGCCCCCTCTGTTTGCCCGTCAGCCCGGCTGACCTGCTGTTCCCTCCTACCAAGTCTGGGGGCTGGGACCCAGACCCCGGACACCATGGCGAACTGGCCCATTTTCAGCAGCTGCAGAGCACACCTGTGCTCCGCAGCGCTCCAAAACGGGCCCATTTCAGTGCAGATTGAGCCCGTTTTGAGGTGCTGCAGAGTGCAAGAATGCTCCTGCACTCAGCAGTGCCCAAAATGGGCCCGTTCTGCCATGGATCAGGCCCGAAAACAGGCCTGCCCAGGGGCCGTGCGATGATGTCACTCCTGAAGTGACGTCATCACGCCTGTGGTGGCATGTGCATGTGCTCTGCATGCGCTCCCCCCCTCTTTCCCCAAAGGTAAGTGTCAGGCCCCTGTCCCCCACCAGGAGGTTGAGGGGGCCTGGCAACCCTACCCCTCCATGACTTTTTCAAGGACACTATCAGCTTGCTATTCAAGCAAAGCCCCTGTTAGCTAATATCATTAATCATAGCATGATCCTTTAAGAATATGGAAGGCATTGATGGACATTATTTATTTTTTAAAAGGTTTCAGTAAGTATAAAGTTTCTGAATATAAGAACTACTCTTATTCAGCTTCTACATTTCTGATGTTAACCATTCATAGACACAAATTATACAGATACTTTGGCCCTAAATAATTTTTCCTTTTCAGAATAACCTTTCCCGCAGGATCCATGTTATTAGCTATTATGCCATTGTAATAACCCTCCTCCTAGCTTTTGCACAGAAAACTTGAAGGTGAGTTATTAAAATAACTCCAGTGATGAGAAGTTCCAGCATTTTTTAAACAGTTACAAGATGTAATTTTTGAGTTCCCATTTGAAAAGAAATGTTCAGCACTGAAAGATACCACTTTGACATCTTCAGCTGAAAATGTATTTATTCAGTTGTGTTTATTAGTAGGCCTATTTTTAGGTCTCCATTTAGCTAAGTTTGTATAATCCAATAGTGAATAAGACAAGTTTTGCAACTGTGATGGACAATCCTGGTGCTGTTGTGGTTCTTCTTTGGACCTACATCATTCCTACTTTCAGCTACGACAGCCAAAGATAATCTTGAAACAGCTGGACCAGTGGTGTGTCTGATTTCAATTGAAGGCAGTTTGTGGGAGGCTTGTTTTATTACTAGCCAATCATGTGTATGATATAATTAGAAGCATTTTAATCACTGAGCATGTTCACTGCTTCCAAGCGAGGCAGATGATTGGTCCACATAGCCAAGCACTGTTTACTCTCACAGTCGACAGTTCTCTGAACACAAAGGTTGGCCTACAATCCATTGTGAAATCGTCACAATCTCAATCCTTTTTGCCTTTTCATACAGACATACATGCAGTCTGTTTGCGGGGCAAGCTTAAGGCAGGTATCTAGTGCAGGAAAAAATTACGCAACAGCTTTGCTGGATAAGAACAGGCCACAACTTTATTGGTTACAGAAAAGGAAAAGGAGCGTTAGCAGCGTAGGGCACGGATCCCAGCATTGGGTGACCCACCTGCCAGCCGATGACACACTCAGCCCGCCTGCTGAAGGGGGACACCCCGGGATGACACTTGAGGGGTCCACACCGGGCGGAAGCCTCTGTGTGGTTCCCCCATCACCTGGAAGCAGGCATGCCTTGGCAGCCCCCCGAGCTGGGCCTGCCATTGCCCTGCCTGGTCCAAGATCCCTTATGGGGATCCCCATCTATGGGAAAACAGTGCCTGCCAGCCCTGATTTTCCCCACAGGGATCGGTGCCCAACGCCCAACCGCCACTGGAGCCACGAAATGGCTCCCTGCCAAAGCTCCTAATCCTTCATCCAATACAACAAACCGTCCCGTATATCCTGTAGCCAAATGTCCTGACCCCAGCTGGACAGGAGCACTCCATCCGGGCGATACAAGGCCGAAATTCTGAAAGAAATGTCAGGGTGATCTATAACCAGTGCCCCATACTCCCTAACTGTTTGACCAACTCTTTTGGATAGCCACCTGCGGGCCAAGGCCACCCTGGCGTTGTCCCGGGCTCCCCTCCAGGTACAGCGCTCAAGCAGATCAGACCAAATTAACGTCATATTCTCATAACCATCCCTCAACAAACCCAAGTCCCTTAACATGTCCTGTAACACTTCCAACTTGGTCCTTCTGGGCAGGTCGTTTTCCCCCAGCTGCAGGATAACCGCGTCTGGTGGTCCCTCACGCTCCGCAAGACGTCAAAAGCGAGGCATCAGTGAACTCCAGGTCATCCCCCTTGATCCGAACCACTTTATGGTGACAAATTGTGCAAGGCCTAGATCACATCCCCAGCCAGATGCCTTGGCATATCGGGGAAGTGGGAAGTCTGCCCGACCCACCCCATTTAAAAGAAAGGGCTAAAAAACCTATGAGGGCCCTTTGGTACGCCTTCAAGGAAGATGGAGCGACAGATGCTAATACTCCCTGCACTATGGAACGTTCCCAAGGTTCCAGAGTTCCTCCGGGAATGGGTCCGGGTCCCGACGTGCCTCCGGTGCCAAGGCAAAGAACCGCTCCGTCTGGAAGCAAGATAATGTGTCTGCAATGCCGTTATCTGTACCTGCTATATGCTTTACAGAGAAACAGATGTTACTTTTGAGGCACACCAGGACGAACCTGTGCATCAGGCGCATAACCCGCTAAGAGCGCGAGGATTGCTTATTTAATACCTTGACAACAGCTAAGTTGTCACACCAGAACACCACCCTCTTATTACTGAATTGTTCAACCCAGATGATGACAGCTACCAGAATAGGAAAAAGCTCCAGGAATGTGAGATCATGCAACAAACCAGACCCATCCCACTGAGTAGGCCAGGGCTGGGCACACCAACGGCCATTGAGGTAAATCCCAACCCCCCCCCCACTGCCAGCGGCATCAGAATGAACCTGAAGAGTCGGAGATGCCGTCCATGTGTCCTGCCAAAAAGACACCCCATTGTATCGGGATAAAAATTCCAGCCAAACCCTCAGGTCTTCCTTCAAGCCCTTAGAAATCCTAACGTGGTGTCGGGGAGAAGAGACCCCGCACATGGCCCTGGCCAGGCGAGCACAGAAGGGGCAGCCAGGGGAGACAACCCGGCAGGCATAATTGAGGTGGCCCAAGAGGGACTGCAAACCATTCAGTGTAGTTTTGGGCCTATCAAATGTACCCTGAACAAGCTCCTGCAATGCCAAGAGCTTATCCTGGGGAAACCTGGAGCACCCGATTACAGAGTCAAGTTCAATCCCAAGATAGGTGAGCCGGGAGGCCAGACCTTCCATCTTCTCCTCTGCCAAAGGGACCCCCAGATCAAAGGCAAGGGCTTGGAAACCCGCCAGCCTGTCAGCACATACATGACCCCCAGGGGGCGCTACCAGGAGGAAGTCATCAAGGTAGTGCATGACCTGAGGGCACCCTAGCCAACCCTTGGCAGCCCACTCAAGGAAAGTACTAAAGTTCTCAAAGGCTGCGCAAGCGATAGAGCAACCCATGGGCATGGCTTTGTCCACATACCAGGAACCCTCAAACTTAAAGCCTAGCAGGCAAAAATCATCTGGGTGTACAGGCAGCAACCGGAAGGCAGACTGGATGCCACACTTAGCCATAAGGGCTCCAGAGCCACAAGACCGGACCAAGCACACTGCCTGATCGAAGGACGCATAGCGCACCGAGCAAAGCTCAGGTGGAATGGCATCGTTAACAGAGGAACCCTTTGGGTAAGAAAGATGGTGAATAAGGCGGTATTCACCCGGGGCATTCTTAGGGACCACCCCCAAATGTGACACCTGTAGATTAGAAAATGGAGGGGCCTGAAATGGGCCTGCAATCCGCCAAGCCTTAAGCTCCTTGGCCAGCTTGCTTGAAACAGCATCCGGCATATCCCTGGCTGATTTTAAGTTGCCAGAAGTCGTGGGAACCCTGGGGCCAGTGAAAGGGATGCGGAAACCAAAGTTAAACCCTGCCCACAAGTAATCCGCTGCAGATCTATTGGGATAACGATCCAGGAGAGAGTGCATAGCCTCTTTCTTAATGGGCGAGGGAGCGAGACCCAGCCCCAACGAGGCCCAGCTACTTCCCACTGACCCCAAACTGAGAGGTGGCGTTACTGCCGGCGGAACCTCCCTCCTTTCGGGCACCTGCGTTAGAGGGCCGGCCTCCTCGAAAGGGCTGATTGGAGCCCGAGCGGGAACATGAGGAACGAGGGTGAGGCCCATAGCACTGCTCACAGAGGTGTTCAAATTTACAGCGAGTGCGCTGGCACTTGCCCTGATTGTACTCCCAACAGACCGCTCTCCTGTCCCTCCTAGCTCCCCAAGGTCTTTGGCGAGAAGTTTCCCCTTTGCCCCGCATGCTAGGACCGACCAACCATAACCACAACTTCTGATTGATCAAGTCCCACCTTCTCCATGCGTTATGCGAAGCCCGCTTACGGAAGGCCTCATCATAGTCTATTGCTACCCCTTCCCCAGCGAGGGCCCTGGCCCGAAGCACGTTAGACATGTGATTAGACAAGTGCCACCCTCTCTCCGGATACGCCATCTGGACCACCCCCATGAGAATCATGAAGCCTTCCATCCAGTTGGCAAAGGTTCTGTCTACCTCTCCTTTCCTGTCCTTCCTACGTTTCCTAGAAGGGGGGCGGGAGAGGTCCTCCTCTGCCTCTGGACGAATTAGGGAGAAAACGCATCCAAAATACGCCTACATATCTTGCGAGATAGATGGACCCCCGGAGGGTCCTCTTCAGCCCCACGGCTTCCTGCAGAGGGAGCCTCCTTCTCTGTGGCATCCTCCCCCCATATGGACCTAGGGCCCGACTTACCCGACCCTTTAGTGGAACGCCTCCGGGCAGCCCAAGGTGGGATCACCAGAACGTGAGCAGGCACCCCCCAGTAGTCCCCATCAGAGTCCCCCTCCTCCCCTTCTGAAGATGACTCACTTGAGGATGAAGTAGAATCCGGATCGTCCCTGTGCCATGCTGCCTTTCGAGCCTTGCGTGTTTGCCTCCTCTTTTTCTTAGCAGGGCGCTTCCTAACCTCAGGACTGGAAGACCCACCTGTCAGGGCTTGCCGCGACTGCCGCTGGGCGTGGCACTGGGCGGTCTGCACCTGACATCACAGGGGGGCCAGGGATTCTGCAGGACCCTGCTCTGTGGAAGGAGGGGCGGTATACCTCACCCAGACTCCCTCTCAGTCCACTCGCTGGCCTGCTCAACCTGGCCTGCTTACCCCCTGCATCCTCCTTCATCTCCTCCTTCCAGCACTCTCCTCCAAGCCTCCACCCTTGCATCCTACTGCTCTCACTCCACATCATCACTCCTCACTCACACCCACCACCTCAGAGCTCTTCCTAGTCACCTTATATAGGGCTTCCTTTCCCCGCCCCACCCTCCTTCTAGGCTCGTGCCATCTCCTGACTTGGCCCAGCTGGGCCTTCCCTCAGGTGTTTCCCTCCTACCACTAATCCCTTCTTGGCTTCCTTGCCTTGCTGGCAGGGTGGGATTGAATGCGAGCCATCCCCAGCTGAGGTCTCCTTGGCCTTGCTCATGAGGAGCTGCCCCAGCCGGCTTCGGTGCTGCTGAGCCTGCCTGGCCTTGCTCACGAGGAGCTGCCCCAGCCGGCTTCTGTGCTGCTGAGCCTGCCTGGCCTTGCTCACGAGGAGCTGCCCCAGCCGGCTTATGTGCTGCTGAGCCTGGCTGGCCTTGCTCGCGAGGAGCTGCCCTGGCCAGCTTCTGTGCTGCCTGTTCACTGATGCCGGGCGGGGCTACCCATCTCCTCCCCCAGAATGCCTGTGGCAGCTCCACCTGGAGGGGCTTGGCTCCTAGCACCTCCTGAGCCAGGCTGCTGTCCTCTAGCCAGGGGGTGGCTCTGGGCTGTAGTGGCTGCTTCTCCTCCTTGGAAGGTAAGGGCTCTGTTTGGGTTGTTGCTGTGTCCCTATTCCCCCTGCCTTGGCCCTTTTCCTCTAGCCTGCTTAGCCCCCTCTCTTCCCCCTGGGGGGTGGGACTAGCTGGCTTCTCCCTGCTCCCTCCACCCTTCTGAGGCTTTGGCCTTTCGCCCCTTCCCCCTGGAGTAGGCAGGTTCTGGCTCTGTTTGCCAGACAGAGCGGTTGTACTGCTGTCTCCTGGCTCCCCCCTGCCGCTGCCTGTCAGCAAGTCCGGGGGCTGGGCTGCTGACCCCGGACACACACCCCCTCTTAGCCTGGACGTCGGCTCGGGGGGGTCTGGCTCGAAGAGCCGTGACATGAAGTCTGCGTCCATGTGGTTGGCCCCCCGACGGTAGGTGATGGCGAATCGATACGGCAGCAGGGACAGGTACCACCTCAGGACGCGGGGGTTGTGCTCCTTCATGCGGTGCATCCACTGGAGCGGTGCATGATCCGTCACCAGCGTAAAGGGGTTATTGGCCAGATAATATCTCAAAGCCCCCACGGCCCACTTGATGGCAAGGGCTTCTCTCTCGAGGATGGCATACTTCTGCTCTGCTGGCTGGAGCTTGCGGCTTAAGAACAAGATGGGCACCCTCTCCCCGTCTTGCTCCTGCATCAAGACCGCCCCGAGGCCCGAGGCCGACGCGTCAGTTGCCAGGATGAAGGGCCTCTCAAAGTCAGGGTTCCAGAGCTTTGTGGTGTCTGACAGCGCGGTGCGTAAGTCTTGGAAGGCGGCCGTCCGCTCTGGCGTCCAGCTGAAGCGACTAGAGCTGCCCTTCCTCAGGCAGTCTGTCAGGGGGGCTGCGCGGGATGCAAAATGGGGAATGAAGCGCCCGTAATAGCCGAGGAGCCCCAGGAACCGCCTGAGCTGACGCTTGGTCTGAGGCTGGGGGACATCCCCGATGGAGGCCACCTTCTCAGGGGGAGGGCGGACCTGCCCACCCCCTATGACAAACCCCAGGTACTTGAGTTCTTGGAACCCCAAGTGGCTCTTCTTGGGGTTGGCCTTCAGCCCTGCCTTCTGCAGCGCGGTGAGGACTCTTTCCAGATGTTGCAGGTGGGTGGGCCAGTCGGGACTGAAGATGACGATGTCATCAATGTAAGCCATTGCGAAGTCCCGACAGCCCCCCAGGACTTGGTCCACCAGTCGCTGAAAGGTAGCTGCTGCCCCATGGAGGCCGAAGGGCATGCGGCGGAACTGGAAGAGGCCCCGGGGGGTGGCAAAGGCTGTCTTTTCCTTGTCCTCGGGGCAAACTGGCACCTGCCAGTACCCTTTTGTTAGGTCGAGGGCGGATAGGTACCGTGCGGGCCCCAACTGCCCCACCAGAACATCTGCCCGGGGCATGGGGTACGCGTCGAACTTGGCCACCTTGTTCAGCTCGCGGTAGTCGACGCAGAATCGAGTCGACCCGTCTGGCTTCGGCACCAACACGATGGGGCTGCGCCATTCACTTTGGGACGGTTCAATCACCCCCAGGCGCAGCATTTCCTCCGTCTCCCGATCCACTGCCTCCCACTGCTTCCGGGGGATGGGTCGCCAAGTTGCCCGTGCAGATTGCCCCGGCTGGGTGGGGATGGCATGGTGCACCAGGTTCGTGACCCCAGGGCGTCTTGAAAAAAACCCGGGCACTTTCCTCCACAGGGCCTGTAGCTGGGCCTTCTGGGCAGGGTTGAGCTGTGGATCCACCTTCGGCTCCTCGAACTCTGGGGCGTCAGCAGTCCATGGCAGCTCGCTGTCTGGGAGGTCTAAGGGGTCTTCAGCCAAGACGCACCCGTCCTCTGGCCGCTCATGCCACCGCTTGAGCAGGTTCACGTGCAGGGTTCTGCGTCGGCGTCGGCCTGGCCCGCACTGCAGCTCATAGGTGGTGGGGCCCAGCACCCTCCGAATTTGGTAAGGGCCCCTCCATGGGTCCCCCTCCTCCCGTGGGAACACCGAGTGGTGTACCAGGACCTTCTCTCCCAGGCCATTTGGGGCACGGGCTAGGCGGACCCACACCCCTCCTTGCTTCTCAATGCGGGGAAGCCGTTGGGACCTCCGCTCATCCTGCACTCGGTCCTCCTCACGAGCTGCTGTCTCCCGCAAGCGCTGCAAGGACTCATCTGCCCCTTGGGCCTCGCAGAAGGGACGGTCGGCCGGGGGTCCCACTGGGTCCTTGGCCAGCGGGCCTGCCCCTGGTCTGGTAGAGGGACCCTCATCCGGGTCGGGGGCCTCCTCCACTTGCAGCGCTGGGGCGACCTGTGGGTTTGCCAGTCCCTCGGCTGCCTCCCTAAGTAGCCTGGAGAACCCCGGGGCATCTCTCCCTAGCAGCATAGGGAGCGGTAAGTGGGCCACCTTGGCAACTTCCAGGCGGCGGAGCGCTCCCAGGTATTCCACTGTGATCCAGACCATAGGGTACGGCTGGGTGCGGCCCATCACATCTGTCACCGGGACCCAGCGGTGCACTGGGGTGTCAGCTGGGATGAGTTGGGAACGAATTGCTGATACTGCACTCCCTGAATCCAACAGGGCTTGTAGTGTCTGCCGTCCTATTCTCACGGTGGCGCACAGACCCTGCACCGCCTTGCCGGCTGGTGGGTTAATTTCCCACGCAAATGCGCATACCACTGGTGGGGTGGCTGCGGGGGTGCAGGCTTGCATCTGGTGCTCCACTGCCTGTGCTAGCTCCACCTGAGCTGCTTGGAAGGTTGCCTCCAGCTTCCTCCACATCTCATCCAGGTGTGCCTCTAGCCATGGTCTGAGCTCTGCTGTGGCGTTGGGATGCATCCCCTCGCCTGGCGCCTGTGTGGGAAAGACCTTCCCCGTACGGGCCACCAACTTGTCAGGGCTTGCCGCGACTGCCGCTGGGCGTGGCACTGGGCGGTCTGCACCTGACATCACAGGGGGGCCAGGGATTCTGCAGGACCCTGCTCTGTGGAAGGAGGGGCGGTATACCTCACCCAGACTCCCTCTCAGTCCACTCGCTGGCCTGCTCAACCTGGCCTGCTTACCCCCTGCATCCTCCTTCATCTCCTCCTTCCAGCACTCTCCTCCAAGCCTCCACCCTTGCATCCTACTGCTCTCACTCCACATCATCACTCCTCACTCACACCCACCACCTCAGAGCTCTTCCTAGTCACCTTATATAGGGCTTCCTTTCCCCGCCCCACCCTCCTTCTAGGCTCGTGCCATCTCCTGACTTGGCCCAGCTGGGCCTTCCCTCAGGTGTTTCCCTCCTACCACTAATCCCTTCTTGGCTTCCTTGCCTTGCTGGCAGGGTGGGATTGAATGCGAGCCATCCCCAGCTGAGGTCTCCTTGGCCTTGCTCATGAGGAGCTGCCCCAGCCGGCTTCGGTGCTGCTGAGCCTGCCTGGCCTTGCTCACGAGGAGCTGCCCCAGCCGGCTTCTGTGCTGCTGAGCCTGCCTGGCCTTGCTCACGAGGAGCTGCCCCAGCCGGCTTATGTGCTGCTGAGCCTGGCTGGCCTTGCTCGCGAGGAGCTGCCCTGGCCAGCTTCTGTGCTGCCTGTTCACTGATGCCGGGCGGGGCTACCCATCTCCTCCCCCAGAATGCCTGTGGCAGCTCCACCTGGAGGGGCTTGGCTCCTAGCACCTCCTGAGCCAGGCTGCTGTCCTCTAGCCAGGGGGTGGCTCTGGGCTGTAGTGGCTGCTTCTCCTCCTTGGAAGGTAAGGGCTCTGTTTGGGTTGTTGCTGTGTCCCTATTCCCCCTGCCTTGGCCCTTTTCCTCTAGCCTGCTTAGCCCCCTCTCTTCCCCCTGGGGGGTGGGACTAGCTGGCTTCTCCCTGCTCCCTCCACCCTTCTGAGGCTTTGGCCTTTCGCCCCTTCCCCCTGGAGTAGGCAGGTTCTGGCTCTGTTTGCCAGACAGAGCGGTTGTACTGCTGTCTCCTGGCTCCCCCCTGCCGCTGCCTGTCAGCAAGTCCGGGGGCTGGGCTGCTGACCCCGGACACCACCGCTGGACGGCGAAGAAGGCCGCTGTCCTCGCCTGGATGACCCTGCTTGAACTGGACTTGAGCTAGTGTTATCATCAGGCGAGCCTGCAACCTCCCTGCCAGAGGACCCGCCCTCCTCTGAAGAGCTGGGAACCTCCATCAATTCAACCCTTTTTTGAAGCTGCTGGAGCGCTTTAGAAATGCTTCGTAAGGAAGAGCCCTTCCAGGACGAGGCTCGAGGCCCAGTGGGGCCAACAGGGGTGGTATCCTTCCCCTTCCGGGTGGCAGCACACCAGCCCCCTGCCCTACGGCGTGGCCTGGAAGACCGCACCCCTGCAGGTACAGTGGAGCGCCTCAAAGCCCCTGAAGCAAGCCTGGTGGCTGGCCATTCCAAACTGGCAGATGGGCTCACCACCCTAGCCCCCCTGGGCACGTGGGCTGCAGCAGCCCTCCCCCGAGGGGTGACAAGCCTGCTTTGCTCCACTGCCCATGAGGCTGGCCATTTTGTGACCCTAGGCCTGACATGGGCCTCCTCCCTACGTGGGCTGCCTCCTGCGCCATGTGCCCCGCCCTGAGTAGATGCTGGCTGAGCCCTATGGCCCCTCGTGGCTCCCCCACCATTACTTGTCTTGTCCTTGCCCCCTGCCCCGCCCTTAGGGGCCGTTGTTCCTTTCTTGGATGACATGACGTGCTAGGCCTGATGCGTGGCCTTAAAAGTGGGGCCCAGCGCCCTACGCTAAAACCAGAGGCGAAAGCCGAACCTCTGGCTTTATAACTTGCCTGGCCGGCTCGATGCAAGCCCTAGGAATTGAGACTGTGGGCCCTGGGAAATTAAATCACGGGCCTTACGAGACACACAGCCCTCCAAGGTACCGATTGGGCCTTATAGGTATGGCCCTGGCCCGGCAAATGGCCCGCGGCTTATGTCCACCACAGACCCACAACCTCCCCTGCGCTCCCCTGAAGTCAGTCACACCCAAGGCCAATCAGTTGCCCCTAAACAGTTGCAGGCGCGGCCAGCACGGCCTACCGCCGCCCGCCACGAGGGCCCCGCAGCCACCACTCACCCCTGGGCCACCTCCGCTCCGGCCGGGAAAAACCCCTCCCAGTGGGCCGTCCTCGGCCACCGGAACAAGGCGAGGAGATGGCCGCCACGGTCCCCAATGCCAGCCAGGAGTCCGGAGCTGCGAGTCAGTGCATCCGCTCCATTCGCAGTTCTGGAGCCAACTGATGGGCCCGTGCTCCGGCCCCGGCTTAAGTGGGCTGAGGGAAAACTTCCTCCCTCAGGTCCAGCAACGGACGCACCTTTGAATTCCCAGCCAGCGTCACTGATTGGCTGGCTGGGAAATACTTTCGCGCGGCTCAGTTTAGAGCCGCGCAGACAGAGCCGGGGCCGGAGAGGAAGGAGCTGCACCTGCACGTCTCCTTCCTGTCTGCAAGCCCACAAACGCCGGCCCCGGTAAGAGCGGGGCCGGGGGCTTTTAAGGGATTTGCAGGATGTTCGGGATGGCTCTGGTCAGGCCTGATGCATTGATTCCAATGGCCTTAGACTGGAGTAACTTTGCCTAGGATTGCACTGTGAATTTCCTTTTTGCCGTGTTTAGCTGAGAAACCCAGCTAGGTTTGTTTCTGTGCGCAGAGACATCCTCTATAACCTTTTAGGTCAAGTCCAGCAACTGTTCCCTTATATTTCTGTCTATATCCATGACATAGAGCTGAACTAGCAATCCTACCTCCACCCTTCGCCAATCCTAAGGGTGGCCTTACTCCTCCTTTTTGCTGCTCCCATCATACCAGTGGTCCCAGTGTGTGTAAGCAGCACTCGAGCATAATGTTTTACATACATGAAATAAGTTTCCCATCCCTTGTCAATTACACTCCATATGTGTGCCAGTGTAGTGTACAGGTTAGAGTGTCAGACTAGAATCTAGGAGACCTGAGTTCTATCCCTTAATAACAAGAGCTTACAGGATTGGCCCTCAGAATCACCTGACCAGAAAAGGCCCCAGAGATATCATGGCAGTCTTTCCTAAAAAAAAGGAATACTTGACACTACCATAACTCAATCTGGATTTACATTTAAAGGTAATCCAATTTTGGTTTTCACTGATCTTCCAAGTGAAATACTAAATAAAAGGAAATAACTTAAAAACAACAACGGAAGCATTGAGACAAGCTCATATCAGATACAAATGGGTAAATTACACAAAATTACAAGTTAGTCACAAAGATAAACTTCTCTATGCCACAGACTATGATTCAGGTCTAATGCTGTTACAAGATGTAAATCTGGCAACACCTATGGATCTTGATAAAACATGCCAAAAAAGGAAACTAGCACAGCCATTCACTCCTCTCAAAGAAAGTAAAATGACTGTTCATCACAACTAATGGAAAATACAGATGGATTCTGAATTCAAAACATTTATCAATTTATTATTATTGCATAATACCTTAAAATTCTGTGGAAAGTTGCGACTGTATTTTTATAATTAAATATAAAAAGCTTTATGTGGTTTGGGGGAAGGGAGGGTTCTGTGTTTAATTAAAGAAGCTCTCGGTTTTTTATTTTTTATTTGTAGCCCTTCTAATTGGTGATTATACCAATAACTGGAGTGCGAAGTTATTCTCATCTGTTTATAGAGGACTTTATAGCTGTTAGGTTCTACTCTTTATTCTGATCATAATGTTGCTCTTCTCGATAAAATTCTACATTGCTTTATGCTAATCTAGATAGAAAGATCTACAACCTAGGTGATTCGTTAATTAATTTTGAACATAATACTGGTACTCTTATAATAAATCATTATTTTAAAAACTGTTCTGATAGATAAATATAAAGATACAAATAGAGAGAAGGAAACTAATTTTAAATTGATTCTCTATAAATCTGTTTTTAGAACAGTTGTATTTTTAAGGAGAAAATTGGGGAGGGAAACAAATTAATTATAACTGTATTAATTGACTGAGGGTGGGAAAACGTGTGTTCTGCTATTTTGATTTAAAGGAGGTACAATCTGTGGAAGGGGGGGAGAAATGTTTGTTTCGGCTAATTAATTCTCTTATCTAATTATTGATTAGTAAGTCTTTTAATGTTATTGTAAAAATCAATTGATATCTGTTTAGTTGTTTAGAAGTTAATCATTACTGCATATTGCGTATTCAACATATATAGGCCATTTCCACATGCTGTTAAAGAGACGGGCCACTAACTGAACGCTGGTGTTATTTTCCACAAATTCCAGACGACTCCGATTTCAAAGCGGAAGCAGGCAGTTTGTTTTTTTTAAAAAAAGTTTTTATTGGATGGGTTAACATATATCACTCATAACATTCAATTAACATCTCCATCCCCTTTCGGTTCCCCCACCCATCCCCCCCTTTTTATAATAGACTTCCAACAGTTTTCCAGCCCCCCCTATTTAAATTGCAGTCTATCTGCTATATCTTCTATTAAACTATATTTAACAATAAAAATCCCTTATCTATCATTATCTATTGTTTAAATATTTCAGCTACCGGCAAAGAACTATCTTCCCCCTTTACAAGTTATCCAAAGACCAGATTTTCCCCTTCGTGTCCCCCTTTCTTTCCATATAGTTCTTAAGTTTCTCCTAGTTCATAATAAATTCTTCTATATCTTGTTCTTTAAATTTCCTTGTTAATTTGTCCATTTCTGCCATGTTCAATAACTTCTGGATCCAATCTTCCACCGATGGTATCTCTTGTCTTCCAAAGATGTGCATATAACATCCTAGCTGCTGTCACCATATAAAACACCATTGTTCTGTCCATACTATCAAATTCTTCTAAGTTCATACATAACAGTAACAGTTCTGGGTTTTTAACAACATTTTTCTGCAAAATATCTGACATAACATCCACAATATTCCCCCAAAACTGCTTTGCCTTTTCACACGTCCACCACATATGATAGAAGGAACCTTCATGTTTCTTACATTTCCAACATTTATCTGACATTTGGCTATTACCATTAGCTAGCTTTTTTGGCGTAAGATACCATCTGTAAATCATTTTATAAACATTTTCTTTTATAGTGGTACATGTTGAAATTTTTACTGTATTTTTCCACAATCGTTCCCAAGCTTCCATCGTAATATCTTTATTACAATTTATTGCCCATTTAACCATTTGAACTTTAACCACCTCATCTTCTGTATACCATCTCAACAAAATCTTATATATTTTAGATATCAACTTTTCCCCTTCTTGAAGTAAACACTCCTCTAACTCTGAACTTTTAACCCTAAATCCTACTTTCCTACGATCTGCATCATATAAGTCTTTAATTTGTCTATACTGAAACCAACCATACTGAAATGATAAATCTTCATTAGTTTTCATAATATATGTATTTTGTTCCACTCTTAAAATTTCTTTATATGTCATCCACTCCTCTCCACCATGTTCCACATTCGGGTTTACGACTTCAGCTGGTATAATCCACAATGAAGTCTCTTCCTCTAAATATCTTTTATATTTTTGCCACACTCTAAATAAACCCCGTCTCACAAAATGATGCGAAAACATAGCATCCATTTTAATCTTATCATACCACAAATATGCATGCCATCCAAAAAAAAATTTTATATCCTTCCAAAGCCAATAATTTGTGTTTTTTCAATAAAATCCATTCCTTCAGCCAAACTAAGCAAATGGCTTCATGATAAAGTTGTAAATTTGGTAATTGTAATCCACCTCTTTCCTTGGCGTCATATAACACTTTCATTTTCACTCTAGGCTTCTTCCCTGCCCAAACGAAACTCAAAATCTTCCTTTGCCATTTATCAAACTGCTTATTATCTTTCACGATTGGTATTGTTTGCATCAAAAACATTATCCTTGGAAGGACATTCATCTTAATCGCAGCAATACGATCCAGCCATGATAAATTCAATTTATTCCATTTCAACATATCTTTATCTATCTGTTGCCATAGCTTGTCGTAATTGTTTTTAAATAACTCAATGTTCTTCACAGTTAATTCAATGCCTAGATATTTTGTTTTATGCACCACCTCACAGTTCGTTATCTCCATCAATTCTTGTTGTTTTTGTTTAGTCATATTTTTACACAGTAGCTTTGATTTATTCTTGTTAATATAAAATCCTGCAAGGTCACCAAATTCTTTTATTTTTCCCATTAATCTTGGCATATTTTGAATTGGATCTTCAACTATCACCATCACATCATCGGCAAAGGCTCTCACTTTATAGGAATGACCTTTTATTTTCAGTCCTCTTATCATATCATCTTCACGTATCTGTCTAAGTAGAATTTCTAATACCATCACAAATAACAATGGAGAGAGTGGACACCCTTGTCTCGTCCCCTTCCTTATTTCCATTTTTTTTGTTAAGTCACTATTTACCACAATAGCTGCGCATTGGTCTTTATATATTGCCCTTACTGCTTGGATAAACATCTTACCCATCTGCATCTTTTCCATTGTAGCAAACATAAAGTCCCAATTTAAATTGTCAAAAGCCTTTTCTGCGTCAACAAAAAAAAAGCCAACCTCCTTCCCCGGATGTTTATCATAATATTCAATGGCATTCAGTACTACTCTTAAATTGTCTTTTATCTGTCTCTCTGGCAAAACCCCCGCCTGTTCTTCTGCAATAAACTCCGTCAACCAAATTTTAAGTCTTTCCGCCAATACTTTAGCAAATATCTTATAGTCATTGTTTGTTAGAGATATCGGTCTATAATTTTTAACATTTGTTAAATCTTGGGTTTCTTTTGGCATCAATGTAATGTTTGCCTCATTCCATGTTTCTGGTACTCACTCTACTTCTAATATTCCATTCATTACTCCCTGCAACAATTGTATCAATTCATCAGCCATTACTTTATAAAATTTAGCCGATATTCCATCTGGTCCAGGTGCCTTACCCGTTTTTGTTGCCTGTATCGCTTCCATTATTTCTGTTATTTTAATTTTGGCGTTCAATCTATCTTTCAGTTAATCAAGTAACATTGGTAAGGTTATCTTTTGAAAGTACTCATCAATTAGTCTAATATCAATAGGTTTTTTCTGGTACAATTTAGCATAGTATTTATAGAATGCTCTCCCAATTGCATCTTGATCAAACAACTCCTTGCCGTCTTCCATAATTTTACTTATTAATTTCTTCTCTCTCTCTTTTTTCAATTGCCATGCTAAGTATTTCCCAGGTTTGTTGGCTCCTTCAAACGATTTTTGCTTCAATCTTTTCAATTCCCATTCCATTTCTTTATTTTCCATTGCTCTTATCTGCTCCTGTAAAATTCTAATCTCAAGTTGAAGTTTCTTCTCACCCAGTCTTTTCTTTAGTTGTTGCTCTTTTTGCTTTATTGTTTCTTGTATTTCTTTCAATTTCATTTCTTTGTTTTTCTTATCTCTGGCATTTAAATCCATTCAAAGTCCTCGAATGACCACTTTATAGGCATCCCAAACTTTTTGAATTGACACCCCTTGCTCCACATTATGTTGAATAAAACACTTTGTTTCTTTCCTCAGGACATCCAAATTCACTTGATTGTATAAAAGATCTTCATTTATTCTCCATCTCAGCTTTTTATGTCTCATTCCAAATCTCCAAAAAATAGGATTGTGGTCTGAACTAACTCATGGCATGATATCAATCTCCTTTGTCCAAACTGCTAGTTCCTTAGATGCCCAAATCATATCTATTCTTGATAACGATTGATGACTAGCCGAGAAATACATATTTTGTCTGATCTTCAAATTATATTTCTTCCAGATATCCTCAAGGCTTTCCCCTTTTTTGAAGCTCAAAAAATACCTTTGGCAGTTTCTCTGTTTTATTTTTACTCACACTAGTTTTTTTTGTCCAATTGCAAATCCACCACTCCATTAAAATCTCCTGCCACAATCACTTGATCATATGTCATTTGACCGAGTTGGGCCATAACTTCATTGAAAAATTGTTCTTTTGCTCCATTCGGAGCGTAAATTCCCAAAATTAATGCCTTTTTGGTATTACATTTAAACTCCACAGCCAAATATCTGCCATTACTGTCACTCCCAGTTGGTTGTAGCTCTTCTTTTATATAAATTGCAACTCCTCTCTTTTTCTTCTTTGCCGCCGCCACAAATTCTTGTCCCAATTTCTTATTTTTCAAATATTTAATATCTTGATCTTTTATGTGGGTCTCTTGTAGACAAATTATATTACATTTTTGTTTGGACAACCAATGCAATAATGCCTTATGCTTTGAAGATGAATTAAGTCCATTTAAATTCCATGATATTAATTTGTACTCCATGTCAGGGCTTGCCGCAGCTGCTGCTGGGCGTGGCATTGGGCAGTCTGCCCCTGACATCACAGGGGGGCCAGGGATTCTGCAGGACCCTGCTCTGTGGAAGGAGGGGCGGTATACCTCACCCTGACTCCCTCTCAATCCACTCGCTGGCCTGCTCAACCTGGCCTGCTTACCCCCTGCATCTTCCACCATCTCTACGTCCCAAGACTCTCCTTCAAGCCTCCACTCACCTTCTTGCCTTTTCCTTGGCTTCTCTCCACTCCAACTCTGCTCCATCACTCCTACTCAAACCCACCACCACAGAGCTCTTCCCAGCCACCCTTTATAGGGTTTCCTTTCTCCACCCTGCCCTCCTTCCAGGCTTGTTCCCTCCCCTGACTGGGCCCAGCTGTGCATTCCTCCAGGTGTTTCCCTCCAACCACTAATCCCTCCTGGGCTCTTTTGCCTTGCTGGCAGGGTGGGGTTGAGTGCAAGCCATCCCCAGCTGAGGGCTCCTTGGCCTTGCTCACGAGGAGCTGCCCCAGCCAGCCTCTGTGCTATTGGGCTTGCCTGGCCTTGCTCATGAGGAGCTGCCCCAGCCAGCCTCTGAGCTACTGAGCTTGCCTGGCCCTGCTCACGAGGAGCTGCCTTAGCCAGCTTCTGTGCTGCCTGCTCAGCAATGCTGGGTGGGGCTACCCATCTCCTCCCCCAGAATGCCTGTGGCAGCCCCCCCTGGAGAGGCTTGGCTTCTAGCAACTCCTGAGCCAGGCTGCTGTCTTCTAGCCATGGTGTGGCTCTGGGCTGCAGCAGCGGCATCCTCTCCCTGCCAGGTAAGGGCTCTGCTTGGGCTGCTGCTGCTGCTGGACCCACCTTCCCCCTGCTGTGGCCCTTTCCCTCCAGCCTGCTTAGCCCCCTCTCTTCCCCCTGGAAGGTGGGGCTGGCTGGTCTCTCCTTGCCCCCTCCACCCCTCTGAGGTCCTGGCCTTTTGCCCCTTCCCCCTGGAGTAGGTAGGTTCTGGCCCTGGTTGCCGGCTTGGGGGGTGGAGTTGCTGCCACCCTTTTGTCCCCTGCTGTTCCCTCTTGTCAAGTCTGGGGGATGGGGCTCAGACCCCAGACACTCCATATTTAAAGCCTACTTGTGTCAGGTAAGTCTTTCTCATTCTCTAACAAGAAAACCTCCATGTCATGCCTTGATTTAATCACTCTCCTTACCGTTTGAAATTCGAAGCTCAGACCTTCAGTTATCTCCCATCTGCATCTTATATTCAAAGTTTTCAACTTCTGTGTCAAATCTCTGTATTTCTTTCTCTCTTGCAAAATTTTCCTCGGTAACTCTTTCATAATCCTGCCCCGCTTCCCTTCAAGTACCAATGGGGTCTCAAAATGCTTTCCAATAATTTTTTCTTTCATTCTCTCTGTGGTTAATTGGACAATAATATCTCTTGGTAAGTCTTTTTGTTGTGCGTATCTTGAATTAACTCTGTATGCTATATCCAGATTTGCTACCACCTCTTCTTTCTCTATATTTAAAAAATCTGCTATTATTTCAGTAATTTGCTTCAGGGTTGGTTGTGCCATTGTCTCCGGAACGCCTCTAAATCGCAGTTGTTTTTCAGTAGCTTTACACTCCATAACAACCATCCTGTCACTTAACACTGATGTCTCTGCTTTTAGGTTAGTGGCCAAATTCTCTGTTTTCATCTCCACCTCTTGCACTTTCTGTTGGGTAGACTGAAGCTCTTTTTTAATCTCATCAATATTTCTCACCAATTCTGCAACTTCTGACTTTATTGCCTCTTTAATATCTTTTAATAAATTCTGCTGTGACTCCTGTAAATTTTTCTGTGACTCCTGCAACATTTCCTGTGTCTTTTGTATAGTCTCATTTAATTCTTAATTGCCCTCTGTCACTTTTTTATCCAAATTCTCAATTGCCATCTGCCGATCTTTATCCTTCTTCGACATCGTTGGGCTTGCCTTAGCACCTGCCCCCGAGTCCACTCTCTTTCTCAACTCCATTTTCACCTGTCACTTTTTGCACTCGTGTCAGGTTTAAAAGTTACTAAAATCCATACCTTTTCCAGCAATCAAAATGTTGGGCGTCTTTTCTCTATGGTGAACTCTATTATGAAGTCTCCAGTCATTCCCTTATCCAAAATGGCAAATTTCCGCTTCCTCTTCAGCTCTTCCTTGCCTCCTTGATTTTCTTCCGCTGCTACTCCAGCACACTTCCTGCCCTTCTATACGCGGCTTGCTGCTCCAACAAACAAACTCCTTCTCGCGATATTTCCGCCGCTTCCCACACTCCTTCCTCCCGTGTCGCTTTCTCAAAATCACAGGTATGTAAACAAAAAGTTCCTTTTTGACCTTTTACACTTTATATGTTAAAGAGTCTCACAATTCTCACTCCCAAACTCTTTACTGGCTCTTCTGCTTTACTTAACTCTGTCTCTCATTTAATAACTTTTTGTCTTTGTTTAAAAATCAAGCCCGTTAGGGGAGATAGCAATCTTTACCTCCTCTTCTTTCCTTGGGGTTGTAATCACTGTTTCTTTTGCTAAATCCCGATCAAATCCGTAACTGAAGCTTGGGTACAACGATCCTATGCCAATTCGTTGACTCCAAAGCTGCTGCAGAGATATAAGCTCCCCCTTCTACGAGGGGACCTCAAGGCTGGGGGAGAATCCTTGATTCAGAACCCCCCCTCAGCCAGGATCACTCACTCTTGGGGCTGCAGAGCATTCCTGCCCGATTTCTCCCTGAAATCGGGGGGCTGTGGGTGGTCGAGACACCTCACCAGCCTAAGAAACAGCAACTTGGATGATCCAGCTCCCTGGATCATGTCAGACCACCATAACACCAAGCTGGAAGCAGGCAGTTTGGCTTCCATTTGTTCAGCGTCTTTTCTGAGAACAGGATTTCTCACTCTTTCCTGTGCCTGCTAAAAGACGCTGAACAAACGGAAGCCAAACTGCCTGCTTCTGCATTGAAATTGGAGCCGTCTGGAATTTGTGAAAAAAAACACCAGTGTACAGTAAGTGGCCTGTCTCTTTAACAGCGTGTGGAAATGGCCATAGTTAGACAAAAATTTAGAACTAATAGTTGGATATTGATAAATTATTACCTTGTATTAAGTTACTGTTGGTTATTTTTCACCACTGATACTGGATTGATGTGTATCTGGTAGTTCAGAACAAAATTTGTAATATAAATGGTTGTTTTTCTGCATCAAGTTATATAACCAGCTGTTGTCAGGGTACATTCTTAAAATTCTGTGATAATGCATTTGAACATTTACATAACCTCTCTTAATGTGTGAGGTCTTAATAATCCAATCAAAAGAAAATGAATCTTTATGAATTTGTCTAAGCTAAAGCCAGATGTTACACTTACTCAGGAAACTCACACTCCACAAATAGCAACAAACTGAAAGCTAATTGGATTCAGTTTCAATACCATGCCAAAGAGTCCTCAAAAGCCCATGTTGTATCAATTCTAATCTAAAAACAAGTATGTTTTCAGTGCAAAGCAACATTAAAGGATTAAACATTAAGGTAGATTTCTATTCATAAATGGAATCAGCAACAACAATTGTGGTACGAGCATTTTCATCTCATCAAGTCCTTCATACTCCCAAAATTAATCTTCTTTGAATTATCTGCAACCTTATTGGAAAACTGAAAGACTACCCTTAATAATTTCCTATGGCAACATAAACATCCATGGATTGCATTTTCCACTCTGAAGCTAAAAAAGACACATGGAGGCTTCAACTATCCAGATGCTGATGTTTACACCAAATCAATAAAAATAGCAAACATACTGCTGATGCTGCAGATGGGTGATTGTCTGGATTAGATCAAAACACCATGGCCACTCCATCTCCCTCTGTCCATAAAAGATCTGATCTGGAGTAAAGCGAATTTACATCCCCTGACAATCAACCAAAATACCATCCTGGCATCTACACTTAAAGCGTGGGATATTAATTGAAGCAAATTAGTTCCGGATTTTCCACATTCACAGCTCAAATTTAGTTTCCACCCAGTCAGGATCCAGCCTCTAGAGAACTCTGGAGTTATCAGAATGTCATGCGTTTGATAGATATAGTTACTAATAAAGGGATTTGTCAGACTATAGAATCCCAGTTATCACAAGTTTGTCTCCCCCCTTCTGCAAGAAGCACAAGGTCTCTTGGTTCCAAAAGGTTTATTGAAAGACTATGCTCAGGATACAGGTGTCCATAATCCAAGGGCTGGAGAGGCCCCTGGCTGAACGAAAGCTTTGTTGACAATGGCATGTAAAACAAAAGTTACAATACTTCAAACACCTATTCCCAGCCTCCCCCCTAGTCCTGTCTGCAAAGGCCTGAGAAGACAAGGACATCAAGGTCGTTGGCTGGGCTGGATAGATAAGACTTTTGGCTCCCATGAGTATGAACAGCCTGGGCGACATCAGGGCCTAGAGGGAGGAAAACTGGAAAACTACTGAATATAACAAGACTTAATATGGCATTGCTCTGGCTAGAGAACTGACATCCTGACGTTCAGCCCCCCTTAAGACCCTCCCTCACCCCTTAAGTCTCGCTTTCTCAGGATACTTTTTGTTAAATTTAGCCATCAGTTTGGGGGCGTTTACATTGGAGGCTTCCACCCACTCTCTGTACCCCTCCTCAAAGTCTTTCCACCTGACTAGGTAAAAGACCTTGTTGTGCCTCCGTTTTGAGTCCAAAAATCTCCTCTATTTCATAATGTATCTGGCCATCCACGAGGGTAGGGTGGGGCACCGCTCTTTCAGGATGCCATTCATCTGGAGGGGGTGCCTTCTTCAGGAGACTGACATGAAAGGTGGAGTGGACCTGACGAAGGTTTCTGGATAATTCTAATTCCACAGTCACGTCATTGATTACTCTCTTTATTGGGAAGGGTCCCAGATACTTTAGTCCTAGTTTTTTACTGTGTTGTTCTGTTTTGAAGTTCTTGGTGGAAACGTACTTTGTCTCTGGGGTGTAATTTCCATTGCTCCACACAATGGTGGTCAGCATACTTTTTATAATCCGCTTTGGCTTTGTTCAAAGTTTTTTGGATTTCAGCCCATTGCTTGGTGAGGGAGGTCCACCATTCTCCCAGATCCCCGGATTTCTTGGAATCTGGGCTGGTTTCAACGGGGAAGGCTAAACCTTCATATCCATGCACAATTTTGAAGGGGAATTCCCTGTTTGAGCTGTGGACCAAGTTGTTATAAGCGTACTCGGCAAAATGAAGAAATTGTGTCCAATTGTCCTGTTGAAAATTAATATAACATCTGAGAAATTGTTCAAATACTTGATTAGTTCTTTCCGATTGTCCGTTGCTCTCGGGATGGTAGGCGGAGCTTATTCCTTGCTCAATTCCCGCTACTTGTAGGAGCTCCCGCCAGAAGTTGGTAACAAATTGTACTCCCCTATCCGATATCACCTTGGAAGGAAAAGAATGTATTCTTACAATGTGTTTCATAAACAGACCGGCGAGTTTCTTTGCCGTAGGCATGGTCATGCAGGGGAGGAAATGTGCTTGTTTGGAGAACAGGTCTACTACCACTAGAATGCAGGTGCAACCTTTAGAGGGAGGTAGATCTGTGATAAAGTCCATAGAAATGACATCTCAAGACCGGGAGGGGGTTTCCAATGGCTGCAATAGTCCCGGGGGTTTACCCCTTCTTGGTTTTGCCATTATGCAAGTGGGGCAGGAAGCCACATATTGGGAGACATCCTTTCTTATGCTGGGCCACCAGAATTGCCTTTGCACTAAATGCAGGGTTTTTAAATACCCAAAATGGCCTGCAGTTTTGGCATCATGGCATTGTTGCAAAACTTCTTTTCTTAGGCTACCCGGGATGTAGAGTTTGTCGCCCTTAAACCATTCTCCGGCTGCCGTTTGTGTAAGTTTTTCTGTGGGCACTTCCTCCCCCTCTTTTTCCACCTTGCTTTTCACTTTTCCTCTCCACCCCTCATGGCTTTCCTGCGTTCTCATTTACTCTTTGGTTGCCTGGCTGCGAGTAGTCACTGCTCCTCCCAATTAGCTAGGAGAGAAGACAGTGTCGATAGTCTCCTCCCTCCTGCTCTGATGTTGGGGCATGTGCGAAAGATCATCCACAAGGAAATTAGATTTGCCAGGCAGGAAATTTAAGGTGAAATCAAATTTTGAGAAGAATTCTGCCCAACGAAGTTGCTTTGCGTTAAGGTGCCTGGGAGTGCGAAGCGCCAGTGGCGTCAAGTAGTGAGAGCTAACTTAACTGCAAATGCTTCCTTTTCCCATACACTCCAATTCCTTTCCGCCTCCGTGAATTTTCTAGACAGATAAGCACATGGCCATATTTTGTTATCTTCTCCCTTCTGCATTAGGACCCCCCCAATGACTGAGTTACTGGCATCTACTTGCACTATGAAGGCACGGTTCTCATCGGGGTGTTGTAAGACCAGTTCTGAAGAAAATTAGGTTTTTAGTTTTTCAAACGCTATTTGGCAGTCCGGTCCCCAATTTAACTTTGCTATTGGTTTGGTGGCTTGGTCTCCCTTCCCTTTCGTTTTTAGCAGGTCCATTAAAGGAAGAGCAATCTGGGCAAAACCTTTTATGAATGGTCTGTAGAAGTTAGCAAAGCCCAGGAAGGATTGCAATTGCTTTCGAGTTGAGGGTGCTTGCTATTCCTGCACTGCTTTAACTTTAGCAGGATCCATTCTTAGCCCCTGCCCTGAGATACAATAACCTAAATAGTCCAATTCTTTTTTGTGGAATTCACATTTGGACAATTTGATGGGCAGTTTGTGGCGCATTAGGGCTGCTAGCACCTTCCGGACCAATTGTATATGAGATTCTTTATCTTCCGAATAAATTAAAACGTCATCAAGGTAAACAATGACCCCTTTATAGAGAAATTCATGCAAAACTTCATTGATGACCGTCATGTAAACCGAGGGGCGCCTTTCAAGCCAAAAGGCATTACGAGATATTCATATTGGCCTAAGGGGGTGTTGAATGCCATTTTCCATTCATCCCCTTCCCTTATTCTCACATGAAAATAAGCATCTTTGAGATCTAATTTCGAAAAGATCATACCCTGTGCCACTACACTGAGGAGGTCTTGAATCAACGGGATGGGATAGACATTGGACATAGACACAGCATTAATGCCCCAGAAATCAGTGCACAGTCTCAGCCCCCCCATCCTTTTTCTTCACAAGTAACACCGGGACTGCGTGCGGGGAGCTAGCAGGGCGAATTAAGCCTCTTTCCAAATTCTTATCTATAAACTTCCTGAGCTCCTGTCGTTCCCTTGGCTGCGGCTGACAGGAAGTCGAGGGTCTGGTTGCGCTCTAGCAGCTGGCACGGTGGGGTAAGGGCCCACTGGTGCCGCTGGTGCTACAGCTCCCACTGGAATTATTGGCCCACCCAGCGCTGGGACAGCCGGGCCTGCGGGCAGAACTGCAGGGCCTGCTGGGCCCGGCAGGAACTGCTGGTGCGGGAGTGACAGGAGCAGTGAGGCCAGGCAGAGGTGGCAGTGGAATGGGTGCCTGCGGGGCGGGCGGTGGGATGGGTACTGGCAGGGCTGGCAGAGTGAGGAGCAGGCGGGGAGCTGCTGGTGCCCCGGTGGGCACCGGACCGGCCGCATTGGCAGGGCCTTGAGGGCCCATCACCCCTGCGGCGTCTCCTTGTGCTGCGTTCGCATCTCCCGTAGGCCTCTGAACCATCAGACCTATGAGATAGGAGGCCTGCACCAGGTCTTCATGCATCGCTTCCATTTGCGCCTCCAATGCTCAGTAGCGGGCTTCCTCCAGACCTCTCTGGTTTTCTTCAGCATCCCATCCTGCTTGCTGGAGTAAACTTTCCTCCCAAGCTCGTTGTCCACACTCGGCCCACTCCACCTCCTCTTCTGTAAAGTCGGTGCCCACAACCTGCGGACCCATTGTAGCAAGAGTCCCAGAGGTGGGTGGGCCAAGCATCTCTGAAGTGCCCGCGACCCAACCTTTGACAATTCCCGTCACAGCGAGCCTTTCATATTGCAGCACTTGGGCCTGATCTTGGAGGGCACTCCAACGCTCCTCACCCACCGGGGCCCCTAAGTCACTGCGCCAGGTTCCGACTGAACCTACATCGGCATAGTCCCAGCTCATTAGCTCTGTCCGGGGTGCAGTCCAATCCTGGAAACTAACCCCCTCTCCAGGCAGGGAACACTCCACCAAACAACCTGCAGCCTCATCCCAGCGATATTGGGGAAGAGTGCTAATTCTTGCAGCTCCCGCGGTGAAAGTGGATGCCCGACCGATTTCCAAACCGGAGTTTCTGTTGTCCCCAGGTTTTCTGACACTGGGGCTAGACTCGCGTCAATCATGGAGTGGGAAAACATGGTTCCACAACATCTTTCCCTGCTGTCCCAGGGTCGTGGACCCCACTGCCGAGGCGTTGGCACAGATGTCAAGGGGCAAAGCCTCGTCCTGCGCTGACTCTGGGTCATGCTCCTTCCCGGCTTGCTCTTGCCTGCACGGTCCCACTGTCAGGCAGAGTTAATGGCCCCGCACCCTCCGTTCCAGGATCTGACGGGTCTGTCAGAGTAAATCTGGTATCCATCCTTCCTAGGTGAGGGGTCGGGGGAGTAGGGATTCTCAACAAAATGTCAGACTATGGAATCCCAGTTATCATGAGTTCATCTCCCCCCTTCTGCAAGAAGCACAAGGTCTCTTGGTTCCAAAAGGTTTATTGAAAGACTATTCTCAGGATACAGGTGTCCATAATCCAAGGGCTGGAGAGGCCCCTGGCTGAACGAAAGCTTTGTTGACAATGGCATGTAAAACTAAAGTTACAATACTTCAAACACCCAATTCCCAGCCTCCCCCCTAGTCCTGTCTGCAAAGGTCTCAGAAGACGAGCACATCAAGGTCATTAGCTGGGCTGGATAGATAAGACTCTTCACTCCCATGAGTATGAACGGCCTGGATGACATCAGGGCCTAGAGGGAGGAAAACTGGAAAACTTCTGAATATAACAAGAGTTAATATGGCGTTGCTCTGGCTAGAGAACTGACATCCTGACAGGATTCTTGAAAAATCAGAACTAGAAAGAAAAATACAAAAAAAGATCCCATGATACTCTTATCTACAGCTCAGACACATGACCACACAGATTAAAACAACTGACATACTAGTTAAACCTAAATCAGAGTTTGAGCAAATCTTAGATAATCCAATACTAGTTCGTAAAGGCTTAATTTCAAAAATTTACAATGCAATCCTTCTTACCTGTAACAATAAAGTTCCAACATGCCAAGTTAAATGGCAGCAGGAGTGCCCAAATCTGTACTCAAATTATCAGTGGAAGTCAATATGGACCTCAAATCTTCTCAATTCACTAGTGGTTAACACCAAGCTACAAACTTATAAAATAATGCATCATTGGTACTGCACACCTAAGAAATTGTCCACAATATTTTCAGCAAAATCCCCTCTATGTTGGAAAGGATGTGAAGGAATGGGCACCTATGCTCACTGCTGGTGGGAGTCCAAACACATTGAAAAATTCTGGAAAGAAATCTTGGAACAAGTAACCCACATAATGCCTTATGCTCACAATAAGCCCTGAAATAATCCTTCTGGACCAATGGCAGAACTCAACTATACCACATATCAGGCGCAATCTCATAAGGATCTTCTTAGTGGCAGCAAAAACTTCAATAGCTTCAAATTGGAAATCACAGAAACCTCCTACATTAGCAAATTGGTACACTAAGTTATGGGTTCACTACATTATAGAGGAAATCACACAGCCTCTTTCAAGCTGAACTATACCCCAGAACAACAGATTTTTCAGAAAAATGGCTCCCCTTCATTGAACATATAGCCAAGAACAACATACAAACAAAAAATCCAGTGTACCAAACCATGATGTTATGAAAATTTCAAATCTATGAACACTCATGACTATATATCCTTAGTTGGATCTCACAGAACAGCAAATGGCATGCACAAACAACGTATTCAATCGTTTGATTCATCATGATACATCTTATCCTCCTAAACAACTGACAACAAAATAAAGCTTTCAATCTCATGTAACATTGAAAGAATCCACGTAGATAACCTGAGTTATTGACCCAACAGACATATAACATAGGAATGTCAATATTGTACCTTGCAACAGCTGATTTTATTGTTATCTTTAATGTTGTTGTTTATCTTTAATGCTATTGTTGTTTATAAGAAGTTAAAATCAATTTTAATAGATGTTTAAAATCTGGAAAAAAAACAGAAAACACAGTCCTCCCTCTGAACTATTGAGTCACAGAGTTTGAGAGACTGCAAGAACAAGGCTCTGTGTTTATGGACCCCAAGGATTGGGGAAGGCGTGTGTCAAGGTGAGTGTTGGGCAGCTGCACATGCGCGCGCACACACACTGTTCTTTTTGCAGGAACAAATGGCACCAGCATGGAGCAAAAACAAGCAAGAGAGCTCTCCATTGCCAACCAGTCCAGCACAGCACAGCGACATTTTTTTTTAAAAAAAATCCTGCTTTAATGACAAAGCCAATTAAATAGCGGGAGCTATTGAAACTGGCTGGAATTGAACAAGGGCTTAGCTCTGCTCATCATCCCAAGACTGATGGGCAAACTGAAAGGGTTAATCAAGTATTAGAATATTTTTTAAGATGCTACATTAATTACCAACAAGACAATTGGACTGAATTTCGGAGTTTTGCTAAATATTATTATAACAACATGGTACACAGCTCCACAGGAGCCTCCCCCTTTATGGTAGCACATGGTTATGAGGGCAAAGCAATGCCCTTTGTAAAGACCCTAGGCAGCGATGCACTAGGGGACCTAAGAGAGTGGTGGTCTACATTAAAGACTCAATGGGAAATAATTTTTAAAAACCTTGGAAAATGATCAGCTCCATGGAAACTACAAACGGGACTATGTGTACATTTCCACTAAAAATCTAAGGGGGGAGCAACCCGGCAAAAAACTGGGGTGGAAATATCTGGGACCATTTCAGGTCAAAAAGATAATAAATGAAGTCACTGTATAGGTGAATCTACCCAAGAACTTAAAAAATGTCCACCCCATATTCCATTTCAGCCTCCTGAAGAAAACGCCACCTCCAGACAAACGGCATCCAGATCAAGGAACTCTTCCTCCCCTCATAGTAGATGGACAACTGCAGTACGAAGTGAAGGACATTCTGGACTCTAAGTTAAAATGGGGAGAATTGTTTTACTTAATTCGCTGGGAGCACGTTGATGAGGGACAAAGGGAGTGGGTAAAAGCCTCAGATGTAAATGCTCCCAAACTGATACGTAAATTTCATAAGGCTTAACCTGTCCAAATAAGACAGGTACTTTGTGAAGATGGGAGGGCTTTCTTGGGAAGGACAGTATGTCATATATGCCTTCATATCTGTCATGAATGTATATGGGCTCTGCCTCTGGTCTCGGAGACTATGGGAAGTTCTTTATTGCTGCAATGCCAGTAGGTTATCTCACAAATCTTTACTTTCGCTTTCTCGCTCCGCTGAGCCAGCGTCCTTGACTGCCAGCTGAATCTAGCTCAAAATGTATCTTTCTTGAGAACCAAAGATAAATTCATCTTTCTTGCTGTCTACTCTAAAACAATGTCTCACTCCACCCCCCCCAACGGTCCTCTTTCCCAAAGTGGGAATATTCCCTATAACTAAAATTGCTAGCCCTACATACGTCACTTCTGTCAATTCCACTGTCTGAGCACCTTGAACTGAATGGATCTCTAATAAAGTTACTTCAACTGGAACACCTATGTGTTAACTGTGGAGAACTTGGGGATGTAACTGCCAGGGACTGACAGTTACCTTTGAGTCCTGCTGTTATGCCATGTTTCCCCAAGCCTTATACTTTCATTTCCACAATGAGGGGCAGATCCTTCTCACCCTAATCTGCTTTGCAGCAGCCCAGACTCCCTGTTTAAACTTATGAGCCTGTCCTTGCACTGTGTGAAAAAGTGCAGAGAAAGAGAGGGCTAGACATTGCTTTTTTCTTCATGGGAAGGGAAGTAGAGGAAGGAAGGCCCTCTTTTTTCTCTATTTTTTTACTTGTAGAAGTGGAAGACTGGACAGGTTGCTGGCTGCCCGTCTCCCTTTCTGACTAAAACTGTTAACCCAGAGTTGAATAAGAAGAAAGGAGGAGGAATCACACGAGAAACTAAATGAGAGAGTCCTGTTGCTGGGCCCCAAAATAAAAAATCTGACCAGATCAATCCCTCTACATGGAATACTGATCTGGAAAATCTTGGGAGAGCATGTGTGTGTGAGTGTGCAATGCACACAGATGCCTGCTACCTCCCTATCATTTAATGCTGAATTAACAGTTTTAATCAGAGAAGCCCCAAAAGCCTGTCAGAAGGCTTTCTGGGCAAGACAAAATTTCTCCTGATGCTCCTCACCATGCTATCTTTGGAGGACTTCTTTAGTTACAATGAGTGGCCCTGGGGCACTATGGCACCTAAGGAAAGGATAGCAGCAGCAGAAGGCCACTGATTGGGCATGAATTAGTTTCAAATGCCTGGGTCCTCCTTAGTGCAGCGGTCCTTTAATAGTTGGATTTTTTTCACATTTTTTACCCTAATCTGCAGAACATGAGTCTTTGCAGCAGCTAGGGCTCTGACCAGATCAGTTCCTCCACATGGACCCCTCCCTCCTCAAATCTGCGTGTATGTGCACGCCCATGTGGATGTTGCCAGGCCAGCCTTTCCTTGCATTTTGCATAAAAGCTCACAGAAAACATTGGCAATTGCAGATGGTGATGCTGATAGCACCATGCTGTCTGCCGTTCCCCTCCCCAGTGCAAAGCAAACCTTTGATCTCAATGCCAATGTCATAATCCCATAGCCCAGGAAGTGCTGGAGAAAAAGCACTCATGTGCTCCAAGCATATCCCTTCCCTCCAATGGAGTTAACGCTAAGGGCTCAGTCTCACCCCTTTGGAGCCAATTGGTTGCATGTGTAACAGACTTACCATTATCAAAAACAAGATGCTCCCAGACAGCCCCCAACTGCTTGCCCTACCTGAGCAGTAAATACTGAAATGAACCCCCCGAACTACAGCCTCATTTCCTGGACTTGGTTCAGTGTTCTGGAAGCTGCTTTAATAAGCTGGACCAGTGAGTTCTGTATGTAATTTCAGCTCATTTTTTCCATTATGCATTATTATTTATTATTTATTATATTTATATCCCGCCCTCCCCGCAAGCGGGCTCAGGGTGGTTCACAACAATAAATAAAATATACAGAGATAAAATCACAATAATTTAAAACAGCCTTCTAATAAAACACCTGTTCACCATATAAAAACCATATAGCATCTGATGGAGGCGAAGGTGCGGCTTAACCATGCATAGTCGCCCATATATGGGGGGTAGATGGTCAATACCCCCCTTGCACATCCCTAATTGAGTGTTCATGAATTCCCTATTTCAAGCCTGCCAAATGAAAACAATCAGATTGTCACAGTGTATATGCATTTGAATTCTGAGGTCCAACATTTCATATTCTGAATGCAACTTTGCATTTTGCTTTCTTATTTCTTATTTAAAATCTACATGGCATAAAAAGGGAAGAGGGTCTGTGTTCTGAATATGTTTAAATTTTTATCTATAGTACTTAAATTAAGTTGATATTCAGCGCTGGTACATTCCTTGAGGGAGCTGCTGGGATAGAAGGATACTATCAGCTCTCACAGGGTAGGTAGAGCTCCAGACAATGGAAGCACCTGCTCTTGTAGCAGTCCATCCAAACTGGAATTTCCTTTTGCACTTCAAGCAGATCAAAACTGAAACGCTGCCTTCCTTTCATTATGCTCTTTTTGTTTTCCAGTACAAGAAAAAGCAGCAAATGCACAAACCTTTTAACCCAGAAATGGCATGAGGTAAAAGCAATACACCAAACAGCTGTAGAAGGGTTCACAGTAAAGCAGATGTTTTCCTCTCAATTAATTTTCTTTGTTTAGAAACAACACTGCTCCAATAGAACTGCCAGCATCCCATAGATCCCTCTGTGGGAAGTTAATAGTTCTTCAAAGGTGGAACGTCATTATTTTGACATGTCTTTACAAATCATCTGGGGCTTTATTCTAAATGCCAAATTCACAAAATGACAACTGTTACATAACTCAGCAAGCGATCTGCACGATTCCTACTATTTCAATATATTATTTGTTTGCCATGAATGCATGAAACAAAAGCATAAATCACATCTTTGTTATTCAAAAAAATAAACAGAATAACCTCTCCCCCCCATATGCATATGCCATGGTCTAGTGAGTCTTATTATGTAAAATACATCCCATGGCTCTGATTTCGTAACCACAGATCTAAATGAAAAGACTATGTGATGGATGTAGAAAGACTTACAAATGAAAATATCTGATGTAAAGTCAAAATGTGTTATTTATGTTTTTTAAACATTTTAACCCCATCTATTCACATAAATATTCATGAACCTATCTTTATAGATTACAGTTCTTTTGCAATAAACTTTAGATATTTGAATATATATATATATATATATATATTGAACATTTATGTTCAGGCTTATATTACACAGTATGTATAATTTGTGATTACCACAGAGACTTGCAGCCATGGCACGGCTGTGAGTTCCAATGGAAACGCAGTTTTGAAGCACTGTAGGAGTCCAATTAAGACCGGGAGGACCATGGTAGAGATGGAAGAAGAGCTTCAACCTCCCCCTACACTATTTTCCTAACATGGAACAACTCGGGAGGAGGGGAGTAGTGGGGCAAATAATACTCTCCCAGGCCCGTTTCAAGTTTTCCTCTTTCCCCTACACCATGGTCCTGCTCCAAAAGGAAGGATTTCTGATTCATTGGGTTCTATTTCAGCAACAAGGCAGAGTAATTCAGAAAACTCACATTCAGGAAGAAATGTGAATGAGGAGAATTTGGGAACCATTTCTAATTTCAGTATGAAAGCACTTATCTGACACAAGATTTTATGGGAGCGAGTTTTCTGCATCCTTCCTACCAACCTTTAAAATTTTCCCATTCAGGTTTTCTTAAACTAATATTGACTTGATCCAGTGCATTGAAGAGAAATTGCTCCAAAGTATAACATATCCCTGCCCTGGTTATGTGCATGTACTGGCTGCACTGTACTCATATGGGTAAGTGGAGGCCTATTTATGTCTTCTATATCCTTCCAGGTCACCATCTCTGCTTGATTCAGAAATCTGAGTTCAGGCCTCTTGATCCAAGTGTAAGAGGAAAGGGGTAGACGAGCATAGGAAAAACAGAATTGTGTTATGCTCTAAACCCCTACTCTGTTAAACTATGTACAAAGCTCCCAAATGTTGTTTGTTTATTTATTTAATTTATACACTTCTATGTCGGACCCCCTCTTCAATCCCCCAGCGTGAGAGAGATTTTTCTCCTAAAATTCAGTTTGCCTGCTTTGGCTGAGCAGCCCCAAGTAGTGTGTTAATCCTTGTGGCTTGAAAGACTCTTTGTCCCATCTTGACAGTCAAATATAATTTTGGCTTTTAACCCAGCCTAGAAACTTGATGGGGGGAAGCAGGAACCCTCTTCTTTTTTATGGGAAATGACACTGGAGACTGTATAATGTTCAAAAAGAAAATAACTTTATCTAACAGGCAAGTATTGAATAAGTGTAGTCAGAGAATGAAATTACTGGTAGTACAGAATACACTTTGAATAACAGGGAAAATAGATTTGTTATTTTTTTGGTTCTTAACAGTGAGAGGTGTTTTACTTAATACTTTAGTTACAGCAATAATGTTTCTTCTTCCTATGACAGTTCAGGTTTCTTGGAGTTAGTTTTAAGCTATTTTCCCTTCACAACAGACCTTGGGTCCTCCTCAGAGCCAAACCCCCTTTAGAAACTGGGCAGGAATTCATCTTCTTCTCCTAAGAAGACATAACCCTTCTTCTTTTGGCTTGAAAGGGAGTCTCAATCTACTACCCAATCATTGTTGCCCAAACACACTTTTAGTTCTATGGTGTCTGTGTCAAGTGGGTTTCAGCTTATGCTGATACTTATACTAATAATTCTTAAATATAATTTTTCTTCAGGACAGTGATGATATACAGTTAAGGCAAAAGGTTCTTCTTTCCTCACTCCAGAGGGGAACCTGTCTGACCTTCCTTGTCTGACTCACTCACAAAATTCTTTCTGGACAATCCTGTCAGAAACCAACAGTCAGCCCTTCAGTTGGGTTTTAACTGACCAATCAGAGATGAGGGAGCAGCCTGTCACTCAACTCTCCATTCCAAGCAAGCGTTAACTCTTTCCCTCCTAGCTCTCTGATTGCTGCACTTAAGAAACCTGCTTTCAAGTGCAGTCCATCACAACTTCTTTGAAATAAATCTTTTATACTTATTGGGGAAAAAAAACACATTGATGTACTTTTAATCAGGATGTTCCTTCTCCCTCTTATTCCTATGGCTTAGTAATTTGAGATTCAATGCAGATCTGCTTTCTAGATTCCACAGCATATACCATCAGTTCAATACTGGAAATAAATAGCTTCAATAAACTATGCATATGGTAGGCATTAAAGGGGTATGGAAATTTCTCCACCATTATGGTTTCAGGGTCAGGCTGTATATGTGTGGGATAGAATGGTAAAGCTCAAATCCATACAAACAATGTTGCATGTGCAAATGAAATTCTGTGTTCGGAATAGGCGCTTTTTTGCAGGTACTTTACTTATGTTATCAGGTCTGCATCATGTTTTTGTACATAAACCCACTTTTCCTTTCAAAGCAGATTCAGAATCTTCCTTCATAGGCAAACACTTCCATGTAGAAAAAAGGCATGCAATCTTACAGCATTTAATGTAAGGACTGACCACATCCATCTATATCATTCATGTTCTTTACCTTCTGGCCTCACAGGGGAAAATCCAGCCACGTCCATTCCCATGTGAGTGGATACTTGGGCTGTTTTTCAACCTGTTCTTACAGCGAAGCAGAGGATGGATGATAGAGGATGCATCCTACATCATGGGCATATGCTGCCATCCTGGAGATACCATTACTATTCACTATGTTAATGAAAATTTTCTGGCCATAGTGTAATGATTCACTTTGAGAAGGATAATTTAATGATTTTTTTAAAAGGATCCAAAATTCATATCATTTGCAACACCTGTTTTCTGTGGGGCTGTGCATGTGATGTATGTTCATAGCCCATAGTCCATATTTTTGCTTCTGCACAACGGCAGCTTTCAGTGGGAAGTGGCCCAAGTAGCTGTTGTTGATGCACATTTACATTTTTTGGTTTTCTTGAACTGTGTCAGGGTCAACACAGGCAGGTCATGCATCATTTGAAATCAATTGCATTACATTGTATGTGCTGGTTTTGTGTCTCTGCAGTTGTTGACATTAGTCATGGTTGTGAATGCTCAGAACTTACTGGACTGAATAACAGTTACCAGGTGGCAAATGCAAGAATACATATCCCATATTTACTCAAAAGGAAGATGATCCCTTTAAACAATGTCACAAACACACTTACTGGACATAACTGTAACTTGTATGTGAGTGTTGGACAACCCGCTCTTCCATTGATAGTATACCTGGAAGCATGGTTTAAACTTTATGATTTGGCAGTAGTTAGGAAATTCAAAGTGGTAATGTTTCAGTGCATATCTGGTCTTTAACCTCTTTTCATCCTTCCATGAGAACTGAACGAAGAAAGCAATAGAAGCTGCTGAAAAGGTATGGAAAAATGCTTGATTGTACATTTGGAATTCACATATAAATCAAATAATGTCCATGTACATGGGTAAGAGGTAAGTTTGGTTTTGACTATTCTTTTTCTTTAATGAAAAGTAGCTATTCCAAATATTTCAGTGAATGAGTTTATGGGCAAGAATTTTTGTTTGAAGTAACCATTTTTCATAACAATATTAGAAATATTTGAAGACTCTGAGTGGAAGCAAAATATGGTATGGCTTGCTTATGAGTTTGCTAAAATATAGTCAACTTTCAGGAGGAGATTAATGTTAGCAACAGATATCACCTAGTGTACTCACAGAAAGACTTCAATACATAAAATAGGTATGTAAAGTCTTTGGGCAGCATCTAAAGACTGTAACAGCCAACAATTCAGTGTTACAAAGCAGAAATGAATTCCCAAAGGGGAGCTTTGTTACAGTACAATCTTAAACAGCTACACCCTTAAACCCTTGACTTCAATGGACTTAGAAAGGTATAACTCAGTTAAGGATTGTACTGCAAGTCTCTTAAAACAGAAACACTGTTAGATCAACGATACTGTTAGCAGGCAGAGAACACTTAGTTGCAGGGATGCCATGAACTTCATAGTAAATGACTTTGATAGGTAGCATTGCCAACTTCCAGGTAAGGTCTGGAGATCTCCCAGAATTACAATTGATCTCCAAACTACAGAAATCAGTTCCTCTTTAGAAAATGGCAGCCTTGGAGGGTGGATGCTGTGGCCCTACTGAGCACCCCCTGGATCCACCCCCAAGTCTCCAGGAATTTCCCAGACCTATCCGTAGGGAAGGGCCTGGTGCTCAGAAGCTGAGCATCTGCTTGGCATTCAGAAAGTCTCTGTTTCCATCCCCAGTGGAATGGATCAAGTTGCTGGTAATGTGAAAGACACAAGCAGACACAAGCAGCACTTGTGGTTGAGTGCTTAAGGTGAGAGTTAGGTTGCTGCTGAAGATTATTCATCATCTATGTAGCCTCATGTTTCCATTGGTATATAGTCAATATGCCCTAGAGTAGGTGTGGCTGTATTACAGTCACACCAAGGCTCTTCAGCTCCCTTGTTTCTTGATGATGTCTGTAAAGGGCAAAGTAATTTCTAGCCTCAAATTAGGCATTTTTACTTGTACTTATATTGAAAAAATATAACTTTGTAGATAATTCAACAGAAAAGGGTTAAAATGCTGCTAAATAAGTTATCTGAATGACACATGTGTAAGTCCATTCCGCAGGGAGGAAGTGCTTTGGCCCTACCTCTTTTATAGAATTACCTGATTGTCTGCCATGACAATCCCCTGGCCCTGGCTGTTGCTTTTCACTTCAGCAGGAGTAAAAATGGAAGTGGGCAGGAAGCAGCAGCATATGACATCACTTCCAGTTGTATCCAAAAATGAGGTCATAACACTCTAGAAACTTCCTGATCTCTATGGTAAAAACCTTACAGATTTTGAGAATTCCTGTAGCATTGTGATGTTACTTCTGGGTAAAACCAGAAGTGATGTCACATGACAGTGTTCTGCCCCCCCCCCCCATTTTTGCTCCTGTTGAGTGAAGAAGCCAGCAAGCAAGTAGAAAGCACCATGGTGGTGGTGGAAAGAATAGATTCTTTGTATGCCTCAATATATTAAAGAAGGCTTTGGGAGGTACATGAAAGTAGCCTCAGTATTCCTGCACTAGGCAGTTGTCACTGCATTAGCTCCCTCTCTTGCCATGATCATGAAGGTTTTGCTGGTTGGCTTACAGCTTAGAGGTATTTTTGTTGTTGTTCTCCGATTGGCAGATGGAGAGGGTCCTTTTTTGCCTGCTTCATATTGCTTGAGATGGAGGAGAGATTTAGGTCTGATTATGCCAATGACTAGCTAGGCCATAACTAGGTTTAGTAGCAGAACAGAGTATGAGTTTTTGTTAAAAGATAAGATGAATTGCTGAACATCCTGAGATATCTGTGGATGACAAGAAGTTTATCCAGATCAATTCCTGATTCTTGACTTGTCATAAGGGAGTTGATGAGGAGGACCCCCTAGGGCTAAGTAGCAGCATTCATTTGAACCCCAATGCTGACCAGTGCTGACCACCTCAGGCCGGAACTAATCCCACCTTCCTCAGGCATATGCCTGATCAGACTGTTCAATCAAAAAATGTCAGCCACTCTGCCACTAGGTGGCAGCTAACAAGAACATACATTACAGGATGAGTGAACGGCAATAGATGATTTTGCAAGCCCTCTTTTAATACATCTACTTGAGTCTCATATCCTTTACAAGGTACATGGGCAACAATAAAACCTTTTAATATAAGATCTTTGTGATCTAAGTGTTAAAAACATGGGTATTTTGAATGTTTAAGATCAGCCAGCAATTTAATAATATGGATTGTACTAGTTAATCTACTGTATGGCTCTGTGTGATATTCCTTGTGGCCAAATATGGAAGGTTAATTCAAGTAGTCTCAAAACCTTGTGATAGCTATTAATTTATGTCTGACATGAAGAACTTGTGGTGACCTGATTTCAGAACAGCAATAAAAATATATGTTCTGTGATTCACTTGCTACTTGAAAGACCTTGACTAATAGCAAAAGTATGTGTTTTCCAGTTGCTTTCAGTCTGACTTAGTCTTCACATTTATGGCTCCTTATATGCTTATGACACCACATAGTTGTGTAGGGATTTTCAAGACTTGTTTTATAGTATGCTTGTTAAAATAACATGAGAAAATTAAGGATTAATGTGAGAGAGTCTTTTATTGTTGTTACGTTAACTTGAATGGAAGTTCTAGTTGCTACCATTTTGAATGATTAATTCAGACTAGCATTAGAGCCCCAACCAGATGAGATATTGAGAATTCTGTATATGTTTTTGTTTCTTTTAAATAGTCAGCAAGTGGTATTTCAGTTTGGATCTGGGGAAACTATAGTGAAGTCTTTCCTTTTGCACTGCCCTCTCAACCTGAAATGACTCTTTTAGACAAACACACAGATTCTGATTCAGAACAACCTACACGTTTTGCCCCAGTTGTGCAATTATTATTCTTATTTAACAGCATTCTATGTTGTCTTTCTAGAGGTCTGCTTGAGGTAGCTCACAAAGTAAAATATAGGAAAATCATGAAAATAAGACCCTTGAAATTATTACTGATAATAATAAATAGCCATAAAAACAATCCAGAGCATAAAACAACAGCCAAAAAGGGAATTCATAAAACTGTCCTCAGGATAGCAGCAGACCATAAAATCAGCTAAAAAAAAGATGGAACCCTTTAATTAAAGATGTATGTAAATGAAAACGTTTGGACCTAAAAAATAGTAAGATAGGTGCCAGGTAAGTCTTAAGGAAAGTGCATTCCAAAGGCAAGGTGCCACCAATGAAAAATCGCCACCTCTAGTCACCACCCTCCTTACCTCTACAGGTAGGGGTGCAGACATCAAGGCTTGAGAAAAGGGTCTTAACTGGCAGGCTGGACACTACAGGAGGAGGCAGTCCTTCAAGTAAGTACTCTGGCCCCAATCTGTTTTGGGTCTTAAAAAGGCATTAGCAGTTGTTTGAAGTCATTTCAGCTCAGGAAAATGGTGTAGAGGAGTGGCTTAAATTTTCTCCCCTCACATCTTGGTCCTGATCGGAACAGGGGTCCAACATTCCCTAGATTGTACTCTCGATGTCTCCTGGCATGGCTCTCATGACAGAAGAAATTGATAGTATTGACCATTTCTCATATCCAAAATCCACTGGACAAAGTCTTAGATTTTTAGTTCAAAGTGAACAGCGAATTCGTGCTAGATAAAGCAACACAAGTTTTTTCCTCAACCAGTTATAGGTTCAAAATGTCAGGACAACGACACTGCTTTTTGTTTCATCCATAAAATGCAAATTGCAGCCTCATGAATCCTTAGTTTGTATCATGGCCATGCAGGGAATGGAGGTGGTGGTTTAACCCTTCAACTTTGTTTTGATTTCACTGTTTGAAACCAGTTCTTTCTTAGCTATTTTAAGGGGGTGGGGAAAATGTCCATTAAAACACACACACATTGTTTTTTTAAAAAAATACAAATAGCAAAGTAAGAAAATTGGTTTCAAATAGTAAAACTGGATATAGGTTGCAGGGTTAAAGCCTTCTCCATTCCCTGAACAAACTGAGGTCACATGTGTATGCAATTTGCACTTTATTGACTGGCCTATCAGTGCACTTCTCTTCAATAGCAAGATCTCTCTGTGTAGAGAGTCTGTGAGCCACAGATCCGCCTCACTCCCCTCTACAGCTGCCCAACAGCTTTACTGCTGTACAATAACATCAGTGTGTGAGAATGTGCTTGATCTGATCCCTTCCTTTCTCTTTCTTTCTCCCGGTGGGGCAGCTGTGCTGTGCACGATGACATTGCGCAGTACCGGGAGTGCACACACTTTGCATGCACACGTGTAGTGACAGGGGCACCACCTCCTGCTGGGAGTTGCCCCTGGTGAGAGTTCCCCCACCTCTTCCCCCCCCCCAAAGCCCTGGATGGCATTAGAAAAAAGAAGGTGGAGTGTAATTAGGTTAATTGGTAATTGGCAAGGTTATTTTCTTTGATACAAAATTGTCAAGTTTTTCAGCTGCTACAATGACAACCAGCCCATTTCCACTCCTACCCAGGCTGGCTTAATTGCCACACGCATTTTAAATATCATTATTGTCTATCCAATGATACTGATTTCATTGCAGTCTTCTTTTCTTTTTTCTTTTTTTCATTCTAACACCAGCCAAAGATTATAGTTTTGCTGAGTGTGATGCTAACAATATTTAGGCACAAATAAAGCAGGCAGTCTTTATGTTTAATCATTTGAACAACATGTCTCGTTAATGATCACAACAAAGAGCAGGATTTGGATTTTCTTTTAAAATTACACTAGATGTAAATTTAGGTCTGCTTTTTCAGTTACTGATTCCTTCTTATAAATATTTTAAGAATCTTTAGGAAAGCAGGTAGAATATCTAAATGCACATCTTGTGATTTTCAAAGAATCGGGGCCTAACAGCACATTACACTTTCTAGCTGACAGATGTGGTCTGGGAATTTCATGCTTCCAAAGTGTACATGGACTTGATTCAGATTGGGATTGTGGCACGTGGGGAAAATGGCTTAAGCCTCTCTTTTCCTGAGCTGAAATAGGGAACCACTAGCTGTTTTTCACTGGAGGAATATAGCAAATATATATACCTGGATGTCAGGTGTTCATCTGTCATACCCAACAAGACCCTGTGTAGTGTTTGTTTGTGCTCTGATGCTATGGGTATAACTAAAGGCTGAAGCTATTTCTTTACTGTGATGTGAAAGTATGCAAGGGAGAGGCTGTCTCTGCTGTTATCTGTATGTTCTCCTACACTCCTCTTGCCTGAGCCTGGGCAGAGGCACTTGCACAGACACAACCTTGGGACTTTTCCTACATCAGCTCTACTTTTCCCCACCTAGTTGCGTCCTCTTGAACTTAGCTGACATCACCTCAAGGGAGTGGGGATTTGGGAATTCACCCACACTTAGTCCTATATATGCTTCATGCCTGTAGAGAAACACCATTCCTGTCAAAGATGGAGTAAGATCCTGAAATTGGTAGCTTATCAATAAAGTTCTTTAACTCATGCAGCGAAGTCTTTTTGAGGGTTACCTGGCAGCTCCTTACACTGGAGCTCTTTCTTCAAAAATATCTAATGAACAGTAGCAAGTTTCATTGAGCAAAGGAAAAATAATCAATCATAAATATTTGTTCAATACTGGAAGATGCCATGAAGGAAATGGAGGAAAAGATAACACTGCAGGAAGTACTATTGGCAATTAAGAATCTCAAACTAAATAAAGCAGCTATGCCTATTGGTTTAACACCTGAGTTTTGTCCTAGAACATTGGTAAAGGAACTATGTAATGTTTCCCCAAGGCTTTAAAGGCCTTCCTTGGTCATTTTTTCTGGTCATACTTTTTGAGGGGCAGAATGTATGGATAAGAGGCTCTACAACTTTTTTTCTTTTAGTACATTGTCACATTAATAAACAACACTGCTAAAGTACCCTCTCCCCCCCCCATGCTATTTTGACACAGGGAAATGGCTGGGGTGGTGGTGGTAAGGCAGGAGCTCTTCCTTCCCTTGCAGTAGCATTCTGAGACTATTTGGGGTCTCCTTTATTTTTATACAGCCATCCCCCAGAGCTGCTGTGTGGCTGAGGAACCAGAGCTGGGTCTGGAGAACCTAGAACCCAACTATTTAAAAACCTGCATGTCTAGTTTGACCCTTATTTCATGCAGTTTTCTTTCTGTAAACAAACAAAAACTTAGATCCTAAAATAATACCATAAAATATATTGATTTAACAACTGAGGTTCTTTTTTTACCCAAGACAATAGAACATATGGGAAAGTATTGACGTAAAAAATGTCCCATGAGTTTTTCAAAATACAGGGAGCCGTGGTAGTATTGTTAAGAACTCTGGAAAGATACAGCCCCTCCCTCTTTTTATAGAACTGTGATCTGACATCATGCTACAGAACTTATGTGGCATTAAATATTCCAAAGGGGATGGGGAATCTTCTCGAAAGAAATATTGTGAAATATCAATGAAACACTGATTTTTGTCACCACAAATTTGAGGGTGTGGGATTACTATCTGGAAGTATACTGGAATCTGGCTTGGGGTAGTGTGAATTCACCTCAAATGTAATTTATGTACGTTTTATCACAGAGTTGTGAGACTAAAATCTTGATCACTGCAAACTAAGTTTTTCTTCTCTAGCAAAAATAAACTTTAAAAAAACTAGTTCCAAAACCCAGTCATTGTTGAAAGTGTTCAAGGTCAAATTGGGAAGAGCCACAGTGTTTCGTCATAGTCTTTTCAGATTACAATGGAATGGAATCCTGTAAACTTCGGGTTGTGAATTATGCTATTATTAAGGAAGAGGCCTTCCTTATGGAATGTTGAAATCCTTCTTAGCCAGCCCTGTGGAGGACTGTTCTTGGCCAAAGTTCCCATACAAATAGAGTGAGGAGCATGCCATGACATTGCCATTTCCTATATTAAAGTAAAAGAGTTTCAGATATGAAAGAGCATCTTAAGTTTTATTAAGAAATCAATGGGTCAGAATACTGTAAACCCTTGTTTCCTTGATGTACCACCTGACTCAGCTGTCAGCCCAGTTTATGATGACATTGATTTATATTTTTTTAAATGTTAAAATTAGATTCTATGGCTGTGATACTGACATTAATTATTATTTTTTCTGTATTTTTGTGTTAATAGGTTTATATTATTTGAAGCTATATATAATTCTGACATAGCAGACACATGTTGCTGACATCCATAAATGATTTTGCTCATGACGGAATAATTAAAATGAGTCACCAGAAATTAACTCTTGCCCTTGGGCAATGCAGTTGAATCTAAAATCACCAAGTTAATTCCTTCTGCCTGTCATCCTTGATTGTTTCATTACAACTTATGCTACAGTCTACATTCTAATTTCAATTACTGCTTGATGAGCATTCATCTATACTTTTATATAATATATGTTAGTAGAAAAATCTGCTATGATAAAATCAAGCTATTGCATCAAAAGGGTCACAAATATATATTAACTAAAATCTTTAAGCAATTTGATCATCAAGATTAAATTCCAGTGGCATCTTTTAAATCTTGCTGTGGTACTGCAGTGCAGACCAACCTGGCTAGCCACCTGAAACTTGATCATCAAGAGTTTCTGGATCAGAAATTCTTTGAACTAATGTTACACCTGTACTTAGAGAGAAGCATTTTGTAAAAATCATAATCCCCAAGAGAGAGTTTATACTAATAGATCAAGTGTTATGTTTTTGTATGAGACCCGACGCACCGGCCTCGGACTGCCGACGCCCCCACCCCCCCTCCAACGGCGCCCCGGCCCGCACTCACCTAGAGGCGGGGTCAGAAGACGGGCCGCAGGCCGCAGCCGCGGGCAGCGGAGCCCACGCGGGCTTGGCGGCCGCCGCCGCAACGCCGCCGGGAGCCTCGGGCGGCGGAGCAACCGATGGCAGGAGGTGGCGCGACAGGAGGCGGCCAACGGCGCTGCCGCGGTGAAGAGGCCCTGCAGCAGGGGAAGGCCGCGGCAGCATGGACAGGACCGCGCCGGGCTGCCCGGCGGCCACGCCGACACCCCGGGCCGACCCAGGTGGCGCCCGGAAGCAACAGGGCACAGGGAGGGGCGGGCCCCGGCAGGCGTGGCAAGCCGCCCAGGAAGCGGCAGGACCGGCCTCCCAGTGGACACCTCCGCAGACAGACCCCCTCCGACCCACTGACCGGGTCCAGGGCCGAGCATTCCTGATTGGTCCGACCCCACCCTCGTAGGCCTCCGGGACACCGTGGCGGTAAGAGAGGGGGTTGTGAGGGATGCCAGGTGAGCGAGGAGAGTGCCCCGGGTGATCCAGGAAGGGGGCGTGTGGTTCCGCATCATGATGGCCCGGGGTGGCGAGGTCCGACAGCTCCTGGTTCCCCAAGGCTACCGCCGGGACGTCCTAATGCATGCCCACGACCACAGTTGGGCTGGACACTAAGGCCCCACTAAAACCTTGGCCCGGGTGCTAGCCCGCTTCTTTTGGCCATCGGTATCTCAAGATGTGAAGGCCCACTGCCGGACCTGCGAGATCTGCCAACGGACCTCCGGCCGCCCACCTCCGCAGGCCCCTTTGGCGCCTCTACCCGTGATCCGGACGCCCTTAGAATTGGTGGACATGGACTTCATAGGACCCTTGCCGAGGACCGCCCGAGGGTGTCGGTTCCTGCTCGTCCTCGTGGATTACGCCACCCGATATATGGAGGCCGTGCCCCTGAGGACTATGCAGGCACTGGGCGTGACGCGTGCACTGGTCTGGTTCTTCACGCAGGTGGGCATCCCAAAGGAACTGCTCACAGACTGTGGCACCCCATTTATGGCCAGAGTCACTCGACAGCTGTGTCAAACCATGGGGGTGTGCCAGATCTTCACCTCGACATACCACCCCCAAACGGACGGCCTGGTGGAGTGCTTCAACCAGACGCTCAAGCAGATGTTGCAATGCCTGGCCCACGACCACTCTGTCCAGTGGGACCTCTTTGTGGACCTGCTACTTTTCGCCATTCGGGAGTCGCCCCAGGCTTCGACGGGCTTCACCCCCTTTGAGTTGGTGTACGGCCGCAATCCACAGGGGATCATGGAGGTGATGGAGGGGCACCGGACGGCGACGCCAGCCGCGACCGGGAGGCCGGCCCCCGAGCACATGCAGGACCTCCGGGAGGAATTGGAAACCGCCTGGAGACTGGCCGGGCAGAAATTGGAAAAGGCCCAGGTGGCCCAGAAGGCCCGCTATGACCGGGGAACCCGGCTAAGTACCTTCCGGGTGGGGGATCGGGTCCTGGTCAGCCACTGCGTGCTTGGGCCTGCCCGGCAGGGTGACCCTTGGCAAGGCCCCTTTCAGGTCAAGCGTGTGCTAGGGACCCACTCCTATGAAGTCCAGTGCGGGCCATTGCCGCAGCAAACCAAACGCTTCCACGTTAATGACCTCAAAGGCTGGCAGGAGCGGCCGCAGGGGGTCTGCCAGTTAGCCGACGACCCCTTGGACCCCCCGGCAGGGGACCTCCCCTGGACGGACCGGCAGCCGGAAGAGATGAGGCCAGGGTTCGATGAGGCGCTGGAGCACCGCCAGCGGCAACAGCTCCAGGACTGGTTGGATGGATTACCTGGCTGCTTCTCCACCCGGCCGGGGCACACCAACTTGGTGGAACACTCCATCCCCACGACTCCCGGCCAGGTCTCCTGGGCGACTTGGAGGCCCCTCCCTCGGAAACAGTGGGAGGCGGTGGCCCGGGAGGTGGAGGAGGTGTTGCGGCTAGGCGTGATCCAGCCATCGCACAGCGAGTGGCGTAGCCCTATTCTGCTGGTCCCAAAACCGGACGGCTCGGTGAGATTCTGCGTCGACTACAGGGAAGTAAACAAAGTGCCCAAGTTCGACGCCTACCCAATGCCCTGGGCCCATGTGCTGATTGACCAACTGGGAGCCGCTCGCTACCTCTCGGCGCTGGACCTCACCAAGGGCTACTGGCAGGTGCCCATGGCCCCAGGGGACCGCGAGAAGACAGCATTTGCCACACCCCAGGGCCTGTTCGAGTTCCGGGTCATGCCCTTCGGGCTGCATGGGGCGGCCGCGACCTTCCAGCAGCTGGTCGACTGGGCCCTCGGCCAGTGCCAAGGCTTTGCCACAGCATACATAGACGACATCCTTGTCTATAGTCCGGATTGGCCGTCCCACCTGCGCCACCTCCAACGCGTACTGCAGGCCCTCCACAATGCAGGGCTGAAGGCTAACCCAACCAAAAGCCAGCTGGGCTTTCAGGAACTGAAATATCTCAGCTTCCTCGTGGGACGGGGGCAGCTGAAACCCCTTCCAGACAAGGTGGCCACCCTAGAGGCGTGCCCCCAACCCAGGACCAAGAAGCAGCTGAGGGGGTTCCTGGGGCTGGTGGGCTACTACAGCAAATTCATCGCCCAGTACGCTAGCCAAGCCAGCCCCCTAACCGACTGCCTGCGCAAGGACCAACCCAACCAAATCCGGTGGACTGCTCTGCGGCAGCAAGCTTTCCTGGATCTCAGGACCGCCCTGTCGGAGTCACCGGTCCTTCGCAACCCGGATTTCAACCGTCCTTTCATCCTGCAAACCGACGCCTCCGACAGCAGCCTGGGAGCGGTCCTGTCTCAGGACTACGATGGGCAGGAACATCCGGTCCTTTTCATCAGCCGGAAACTCCAAGTGGCCGATCAGAAGTACGCCGTCGTAGAGAAGGAGGCTCTCACTGTCAAGTGGGCGGTCGGAGCGCTACAATACTACCTCGCCAACAACCCCTTTACCCTCGTGACGGACCACACCCCCCTTGTCTGGATGTCCTGCCTAAAAGACCATAACGCCCGAGTACTGTGGTGGTATCTGTCTCTCCTCCCCTTCAGCTTTTCGATCCGGCACCGCCCTGGGAAGCTAAATGCCAATGCCGACTTCCTGTCCCGGATGTTTGCGAGCGAGGCATCGCCCAGCGCAACACAAAGGGGTGTGTGTGTCCGAGGCCCGACGCACCGGCCTCGGACTGCCGACGCCCCCACCCCCCTCCAACAGCACCCTGGCCCACACTCACCTAGAGGCGGGGGCAGAAGATGGGCCGCGGACCACGGCCGTGGGCAGCGGAGCCCATGTGGGCTTGGTGGCCGCCGCCGCAACACCACCGGGATCCTCAGGCGGCGGAGCAACTGACGGCAGGAGGCGGTGTGGCAGGAGGCGGCTGATGGCGGCACCGCGGCGAAGAGGCCCCACAGCAGGGGAAGGCCGTGGCAACGTGGACAGGGCCGCACCGGGCCGCCCGGCGGCCATGCCGACACCCCGGGTTGACCCAGGCGGCACCTGGAAGCAACAGGGTGCAGGAAGGGGTGGGCCCCGGCGGGCATGGCAAGCTGCCCAGGAAGCGGCAGGACCGGCCAGGCAGAGGCAGCAGAGGTGGGAGTCACTGCCCGTCACTGGGAAGGAGGGCGGGGGGCTGTCAGAACAGGCAGGGGGCGGGGTAGCTCAACGAGCAGCCCACCAATGGGCTAGGGAAGGATGAGTGCAGCAGGTGTGGCCACAGCTGGCCCAGGTGGTGGGCATGGCACTGGGTGGAGGCACCTGGGCAAGAGGGTGGGACTGAATGAGGGAAGGGATTTAGGGAGGCTCCAGAGGCAGGCCAAGGAGGAAGTAGTTGCCAGTTTGGCCGTGGCTGCCATCACTGGAGGAGGCCAGACTGCCCTGGAGATTAAGGTGCAGCTGGCCAGGGTGGAGTTAAGTGCTGGCCAGCCTCCCGGCTCAGACAAGGGCCGCCCGTGGAGCTGAGGCCGTCAGGGAAGGAGCCTGTGCTCGCGGAGGACCCACCCAAGCCCCTCTGGGACCCCCAGAACGGACCCGCCAGGGCCGCCCCGTCCAGACCCGTTGCTGCCACCGCCAGGGGGCGCCCCGCAGTGCAACAGTTTTATTATGTATATAGAAAGGTGAGGAATATATTTTGTACAATAAAAGTTTTTTTAAAAAAAAAATCATTAGAGTCCTGCTAATGAGATCACTAGTGATTGGCTTCCCAGCCAGGAACAAAATTCATTGTCACTACAGGCTGGGATAGGAGCTGGTATTCAGAACAGGAAGTCACATTAATAGGAGCTGGGATTCAGAACAGGAAGTCACATCATTGCCTGACTCCTTGAGGGTGCAGTTATGGCATTGGCAGGCTATTGTAGAGCTGCTCAAGGAGAGAAGAAAGCTCTAGTCAAAAACACTGATGGAGTACAGGAAGTAAAAGGCCACTAGCTTCCTGTCTTCATGCTTCTTTGTGACATCCAAAGCAGCTATCTCTTTCTGACATCTATTTCAGGACTGAATCAGACATCTCAATCTGCGTGTGTTAATTTTGGAGCACAAATTTGTATAACCTGTAACTCAATGTGTTTCCTGTTTCTCAGCACCACATTGTGGATAATGTTATTTCACATGGTATTACTGTTCAAATCTTTAATTGAGATGACCATCATTTTGATTTAATGCAAAATGAGTCATCATGAATCAGCAGAAAAGGTAATTGGGATGCAGTAAAATATCCTAGGTCTATGAAGTTAAAAAAATCATGTTGAAGTTAATATAGGTGTAGTGGAGGGGGAAACAGGGCATTGCTACTGAGTGTGAGACTACAAGTGACTTTCTTCACGTGGAGAACACTAGATTTTTCTCACACGGTTACCTGGGAATTGAAGTCTGAGTGGTCCTTCTCCTCTCTTTTAGAATCTCTGCCTGAAGAGCCACAAGAGGGCTTCGTTTGGGGGTGGGCAGCTGCTACATTCTCCCAGGGCATCCTGCAGGCGGTCTGCTCCCGGGGAGCTGCTCTGGAGAAAGCGGCCGCATCGGTGAAGCTTCAGCCGCAGTGACAGTGGAAGGATCTGCTGCACATTCTTCCACTGTCACTGCGGCTGAAGCTTCACCGACGCCTTTCCAAGTCTATTGACTTAATTTGATTTAGACTAGTGCAAATCTTTTTAGGATTGTACTCCCCCAAAGCTGGGACCTAATAAAGGTACAGGCTCAGCTGGGAGAAAAGAGGAGGGCAGCAAGGAGAACAGGCTTCCAGGGGCTGGCTGGAGAAGACTTATCTGGAGGCAGTAGACTCATTATGGGAGACTGAGGAAAAGCCCATCTTGAAAGGAAGTGCTAGAAGTGACCTTGGAGAAGGAATACACATCAGAGGGTGGCCCCAGGTTGACACAATTCCCAAGGTGAGGTGGAGCTACCTAAGGAAGGAACAAACAGAACTATATTTAAAGAGACATTCATTGTAAGGAGAAAGAGCAAATTCAGTCATGCTGGAGCTGATGATGAGGGCGGGCCAATTTAGAACACCAGCTAGAAGATGCCCCTACTCCCTGAGGCTCTGCTCAGTACAGATCTGATGGACTTACACACAGCTTTTGCTATCAATGGGAATCCAACTACTTTTTTGTTGTTATGGTAGCATAAAAAATAGTGCAAACCAAATCCCTAGGGGAGATAATTTTTAGTAGGCGTATTGTGGAGGAACAAAACAATTTAAACTTAGAGTCTGTTTAGCCAAGTTTTTGTCTCCAGAATCTAAAATAACAACATTGTATCCCATATCTGTCTATGGACAATGTCAGATGATGGCATTTCCTTCCAGGTGATTGTAAATATATTTGGAATTAAACTACAAAGCTGCCCTGACCTGGAAAGCCCAAGTGAGCCTGATCTCGTCAGAACTCAGAAGCTAAGCAGGGGCCGTTTCCACAGAGCTTACCTTGTTCCGGAAAACAGCGAAATCGCTCGTGAAAACGCTGTTATCGTGTCTTTTCGCGAGATTTTGCTGTTTTCCGGAACAAGGTAAGCCGTGTGGAAATGGCCAGGGTCAGCCTTAGTTAGTAATTGGATGGGAGACCTCCAATGAAGAGCAGGGTTGTAGGGACAGACAATGGCAAACCACCTCTATTAGTTTCTTGCCATGAAAACCTGACCAGGGACGCCATAAGTCAGCTATGACTTGAGGGCATTCTCCTCCTTCACACTACAAAATCAGCTGAATTTGGTTAACTGTGAAGTTTAAATTAATAGATGTAACAGGAATATTTTAGGCTCTAGGGTGCTGTTGAATATGTTTCTGTATCCCATAACATGATTTATTTCTTACCAAAATTCAATCTACACAAGCATCAGAATCTCATAATACTTTGTTTCTTGTAGTATACAACTTCATACTTCAGGAGAGTATTTTTTTTGTTTGAATGTTCTTCTATTTTTAAAAAAATCTCCCAACACAAAACAAATAAACAAAACCTAGCACATTAGGGAGAAAGGTTGTCTGGAGATATTTTTAGCTGTGCCAGATCCAGTTTGGGGAATTCCTGGACATTTTGGGGACAATGCCTGGGGGTGTTCTGAGAAATTTGGGGGCATTACTTGGGGAGGGTAATTTTTTGGTAGTGAGAGACCTCAGTAGAGGAGTGATGCCATAGAATCCACCCTCAAAAGCTGCCATTTCCTCCAGGGGAATTGATTCCTGTGGTTTGGAGAGAAGTTGAAATTCTGTGAGAACTCCAAGCCCAGCCAGGAGGCTGGTAACCCCTTATATGCAAGGATGTTTTTTTTAAATTGTTGTTAATTACTCGTGGTAATGTTAATTTGTGATAGGCAGTCCATTAGTATAAGAGTATGTGATTCTTGCCATTTTTTTTAGTTTTTAACTATTTGTCCTGAATTAACATTGCATGTCTTTGTCTAGCAAGTAAGCTGCCTTCAGACATTATAACAAATAGGCATTTGCCTATGAATGTCACAAATACAACTTGTATTACTTGCTCCAAGGATTGCCAACTCCAGCTTGGGAAATTCCTGGAGATTTGGGGATGGTGCATAGGAGGGCATATTTTGGGAAGGGGAGAGAGCTCAGCAGGGATGTGCAGGCCTCTGAAGCTGCCACTTTCTCCAGAGGAACTAATCTCTGTAGTCTGGAGATCAGTTGGAATTCCAGGAAAATGCCAAGCCCCACACCTTGAGGTTGGTAAACCTCTGAGCTCCCCTTACTCCTCTTTTACTCACCACCTGTGGAGCATAATAGAAAGCTGCGTGGTTTGGGGAACATTGAATTAAAGTTTGCCATAAAGACCAAATGAAATGATTTGGGCACAGTGGTGTTTGTTTCCCAAAATAAACAAGGATTCCAAACCTCAGTTTAATTCCAGTTTAGAACTGTGTGTGTAGGGAAAACAAACTCCACTTCTGCTAGGTGCTTGTATTTGGATAACACAGGAACAACTGGAGTTAGGTGGAGGAATGAAGAAAACATGCAAACACAGCGAGCTGCGTTCATACCTATCATGGACAAATCTCTGCTTCTTGTGATGTCTGAATGCAGCCAATATTGAGTAGAAAATGATAATATGCATTTAAAATTCATTAGAATAGGGTTGCCAATTGGGGATTGGGGAGAGTAGAGTTTGGAGAGGGAGGGGAACTCAGCAGGGGTGTGCTGTCATATAGTCCACCCTCCAAAGCTGCCATTTCTCTATAGTTTGGACATCAGTTGTAATTCTGGGAGAACTCCAACTACCACCTGGAGGTTGACAGCCCTAACCTAAAATGATCTAAGTCTTTTTTTTTCCTCCAACAATTTTATGTTCAATATCATGTAAGAATAGCTATATATTGGGATGCTGTTCTGTTGATATTCTTTCTCCAAAGAATCTCACAGCAAGTTTTCTGTTAGCGGAAGAGTGTCTTCCAAATTGTCTAGACTTATCTTGCTGCTAACTGCTAGGAAATTGACAAATTATGCTTGCTCAAGAATTCCAGATAAGACTCAGCACATTACACTAGGATGATCTGCATGGCTGCACCCAGATCTCCAAGAGAACAATCTGATTTCTGCAATTAAAAAAACAACAACACTCAAACACAAATGGGCATTTGAAATGGATATTTGCATACATTTGCACACACATGCAGGTTCCTGTACCCATCTGGCACTGAAATACCTGATTATTGGAATTAAAGATTACCAACACGCAGTTGGCTAATTTACAGGAATATTTCCCCACTCTTATTGCTCAAACACAGAGAGAGGAATGTTCTGATACTTTACAAGGCTGTGGATGCAAATAGTCCAATTACGTAGTGAATGATCTTTGGGAAAAACATTTTCAGTCATGAAATATATTCAGAGGAATGAACTCTTGGAAATAACTACAGATAAGACTGAATGTGATCATGAAACTGCTGCTCAAAGAATAAGTATATTAGTAATGTTAGAAAAGGAGGTCCACTAGTCGAAAGATAGCATCCTTTTGAATCACACTAAAAAAGGATTAGAAGCAAGTTCTATACATTAAACTTAGAATATGAGTGAGTTCATGGATATAATTACTTTATAATATAGACTCTCCTTGATGTGTTATCATCAGGGGTGTGCAATTTGAGTTTCCAATTTGGAATAAATACTCAAATCAGACTCGATTTGTAAAGATTCAGAATTTCTAAATCTAGCCCAGCATACTTCCCCCAATTTGGAAATGCCAAATCAAAGCTTCTGGAAGCGATTCAGGTTGCTTTGGGAAGCTTCAGGGTTTTCAAATGCCGGCAGGCTCCAGCTGACCTGTGGAGGATCCAATGGACCAGCTGGAGTTTAAAGGGCCCTTTCCTACCATCAGCCAGCCTGCGGGGGAGGGGGATCGCCCCATGGGCCGGTTAATGTTTAAAGGGCCCTTTCCGGCCTTCAGCTGACCCGCAAGGGAGGGGAATCTCCCACAGGTCAGCTGGCATTTAAAGGGCCCTTTCCCTGCCACTTCCATGGCTGGAAAAGGGCCCGTTTCCTGCCTTCAGTCGGCCCGTGGAGGAGGGGGTTCTCCCCACAGGCCAGCTGGCATTTAAAGGACCCTTTCCCTGCTGCTTGAGAGGCAGTGAAAGGGCCTTTTCAGCACTTTGGGAGATCCCCCTGTGGGGCAGCTGGCATTTAAAGGGCCCTTTCCTTGCTGCTCAAGCACTCAAGGACCCTTTAAACTTCAGCTGTCTGGTGGGGGAATCCCCCCACCAGCCAGCTGAAATGGGGAAAGTGCTGCTGATGCTTATTTCACCCGATGGGAGGGGGAGGAGGGAACCCCCCCTCTTCCCCATCTCATTGGGTGAAATAAGTGGTGGGGCAGGAAGTTTCAGTGTGCTCCGAATCAAAGCAGGGCAATAAGCGGTTTCCGAAGCGACTTGCCGCTTTGGAAATCGCTCTTTTCCGATTCTTTTTCCTGCTTCAGAAATTCCAAAGTGGGAAAATGAATCTTCCCGTCCCTGCACCCCCTAGTTACCACTCTTTTTATATAGAGTGTTGTATTACCACTCTTACTCTCAAGCGATATTAGATCAGCTTTTGGGGGGCTAGGATTCCTTGCAGAAAGTAGATTCCAGGGAGAAAATCTATTTTGTACAGCAGTCATAAGCAGACTTCTTTTCTGGAAAAAGACAAAGGCTACTGAAGAACCGTTTCCAGTTACCAGCCAGGGGTGTGCTATGTTTGTCTTCTTCCCTGAAGACAAGAAGGACTTCATTCGTCAGAAGTGCAACATGGTAGTGTTACTAGAAGAAAAAGTGAAGAATATGGAGGGAAATTTTAATACCCTTCCAAAGAAGAGGAGGGTTTTATCAACAAAAATCTTCAGGCCCTGCAAAGGGATGAGGAGAGTGGTGGAAGGGACAATAAAGCAAAGTATTTTCCTAATGAACTTCCTCAGAAATCCACAAGCCAGAAGGCCACTGGAGCTGAGGAATCAATTCCAGGCCCTTGCTGATGTGATGAAATCACTGGCAGATGTACAACAACAAGGACTGGAAAGAACAAGTAGGTGCACCATGGATTTACATGCAAATAACATTAGAAGGAAATGGATAGTCTTGGTGATAGGTGACTTTCTGCTGAGAGCTATGGAGCATATGTGTCCAGCCCTGACTTTATGGCCCAAGAGGTGTGTTGCTTGTAAGGGGCAAAGATCAAGGATGTCACAGACTGGATGGCCAAGCTAGTCAAACCAACAGACCATTCTTCTATGTATATAGTTAATACAGTAAAGTGTGTTATGAGGTATGTTCTTTTTCCTATGTATCTTTATAACTAAGAGCCCCGTGGCACAGAGTGATAAGCTGCAGTATTGCAGCCCAAGCTCTGCTCATGACCTGAGTTCTATCCTGGTGGAAACCTGGTTCAAATAGCTGGCTCACGGTTGACTCAGCCTTCCATCCTTCCGAGGTCGGTAAAATGAGTACCTAGGTTCCTGGGGATAAAGTGTAGATGACTGGGGAAGGCAATGGCAAACCACCCTATAAAAAGTCTGCCAAGAAAACATCATGATGCAACATCCCCCATGGGTCACTAACGAGTCTGTGCTTGCACAGGGGACTATCTTTACTTTTACCTTTATAACTATTGTATGTGGATAATCTTCTCAATAAAATGTTTTTTAAAAAACCCAACAGACTATTACTCATTTGTGATGGTCCACATGGGAATGAATGACATGACCGTGAACATCATGAATGCATAAGTGCTGACTATAAAGCCCTTTGGAGGCAAATGAAAGGAATGAGGGCACAAATGGTATTCTCTTCAATTCTGTCAGTCAGAGGATGAAGAATGCAACAGGAACAGAAGATTATGGAAGTGAACTGATAGCTACATTCAGGTGCTGGCAAAAGTTATTTGTATCGTGGGACTATGTTTTCTTGAAGATAGCCTGCTCCACCTATCAAGAACAGAGAAGAATATGTTTGGAAGGGACCTGGGGAGATTCCTTTAAACTGACATTGCAGGGGAATGGAGACAACTGACATAGGAATTTCAGGGAAGAAGAAGAGCAAATAGCAGAGACCTATCTGGGAAGGCCAGGTCAAGGAGGGGGGATGTTGCAAGGCTTCCAATGCCTATATACCAATGCCCAAAGCTTGGGCAATAATAAGGAGGAACTTGATCTATTAATGCAGACGGAAAGATATGACTTAGCAAGCATTACAGAGACTTGGTGGGATGATTCCCACAACTGAAATACAGTAGTGGATGGGTATAAGTTATTCAAGAAGAACAAGAAGTGTTGAAGAGGAGTAGGAGTGGCACTGTATGTTAGGAAAGAGCTTGATCTTCAGGAAATACTGGAGGAGGAAAGTGACAACCCAGTGGAAAGTGCCTGGGTGAAGATAAGGGAGGGAAGGATGAGCAGTATTGTGGTTGGGGTCTGTTATAGACTGCCTGACCAAGGAGATGAGGTGAATTCTGCCCTCCATGAACAGCTTAATAGGGTATCCAAGGACGTCCCCCTTTCCTCTTGAAGAAACTGGAGTGAAAGAAACTGGGGGGGGGCTGACGTAATTTCTTCGCAGGAGAAGACAACTGCCTTTCTCAAATGGTGGAAGAAGTGACAAGGGGCTCGGCCATACTGAACTTGATATTAACCAACAAGAAAGAGTTGGTTGATAGTTAAAGGAGGTGAGAACCTTAGGGAGAAATGATCACATTCTCCTAGATTTCCTTTTGTTGCACAGTACCAAGGGACTTTGTAGCCAAACACACAGGTTATATTTTAGTTGGGCAAACTTTAATAAATTTAGAACTATGATGAGAGTTATTCACTGGACAAGAATGCTGGAGGAGAAAGAAATGAGTGAGGGGTGGGCTCTCCTAAAAGAGGAGCTATTGCAGGCTCAAGCTATCACCATTCCAACAAGACGGAAATGTGGTAGAGGATCTAAGATGCCAATGTGGATGAACAGAGGGCTCTGTGATAAGCTAAAGAGGAAAAAGATGTTCAAGAAATGGAGAGAAGGAAATGCATCCAAAGATGAGAGCTAAGGGTAGCTAGGCACTATAAGGCAGCTGTCAAATAGGCCAAAGCTCAGAATGAGCTGAGACTGGCCAGGGGAGCTTGCCACAACAAAAAATGTTCATCGGATATGTGAGAAGGAAAGAAAGGCAGAAAGGCTGAATGCCTACTTTGCCTCAGTTTTCTCCCTGATGGAGAGAATAGGCCCACCTAGAGACGGTAGTAGGCAAAACATGAGTTCAAGGCTGCTGGATGATATCGACAGAGAAGTTGTGGAGAAGCACTTTGCTGCACTGGATGTGTACAAATCCCCTGGGACAAATGGCATGCACCTGACAGTGCTTAAAGAACTTTTGAAAGAGCTTGCAAACTCTTTGTTGATCATCTTCCAGGCCTCTTTGAGGACAGGTGGGTGATGTTCCAGAAGACTGGGGGATGGCAAATGTTATCCCAGTCTTCAAGAAAGGGAAAAAGGATGATCCTGGGAACTACAGGCCTGTCAGCCTGAGCCTGTCCCACTCAGGCCTAAGCTGACCTTCCCCTACCCTGAGGTAAAACTTCTCCTCTTTAAGCCTGTGAAGCTGTATACTAGGCTGTGAAGCCTCTGGTAGCATGGTTGATGATAAGTTTCAAATTTCCTCCTTGTCCCACCCTTAAGGATTATTAAAAATGGTTACCCATCCAAGTCTTAGTAGGGAACAGATCAGGGATTTGTGCTTCCCTTTAGCATAAACTGGCACACAAGGCTTGGGGAGGTTCAAAAGGTAACAGAAGGTTTATTTACAGAAGGTTAAAATCAAAAGGCAGATAGGCAGGTGTTTGAACTGAAGAAACAGAAAGGTTTTTGTACAGGAACTTCACTAGTGTGAGGCACAAAACACTTGGTATAACACTAGGTTGCTGGCTTCTTTCAGAGGTTGACACTGCTTCACAGATGTTACACTTTATATACTCAAACACAAACACAGCGTGACTTTCCCTCCTCTCCGGACTTAAGGGTGCTCCACTGAGACAAACCCTTCCTAGATACTGGGCAGGCGTTATAGTGATGAGCTATAACCCTGTTCCTGGCACTGAAGGGGAGACTCCTCTCTACCCGCTTCCTTGGCCCTCTATAATTCCCAGATCTCTTGAGTCTAAGTAGGAGTTAGTGCTGGTTTTTCCCACTTTAGTCCTAGGACTAAAAGTGTTTCACAAACATTATTTCCTCTCATAGAGTATTCTCTGGCTGACCCTCTCTGGTCAAAAGCCAGACCCCAACTCCCTTTCACTCTCTTGTTTTCCCTCCAACTCCAGCTGACAGCTTCCCCAACATTCCATCCCCACCTTTATTGGCATAACAGGACATACATTGCACAGTCAGCAAGGAGGTGCTTCACCTACAGGATTGTGGTCACTTGGCGCAAGCCTGTCTCTTGAAAAGTTCAGGAAAGTCCTTCGTAATAATTAATGTTTATGTGCCACCTTGTGCTGCTAAAGAAACCTTGACCTTTATTGGGATCCATCTGATGGACAACATAGAGTGGAACTACAAGTGACAAAAGGCATAGGTTGGACACTTGTCAGCTTCCCTCAAGTTTTGATGGGAAATGTAGGCATCCTGGTCTTGCAGCTTGGCTCTCTGACTGCTGTTCAATGGACTTTTCAACTATCACTTGTCCAACATTCCGCCAAGTTGCCTACATTTCCCATCAAAACTTTTATTATAAAATTTTTTATTGGATTAGATGTCATTAAATTGTACATTGCAATCAGTTTCCTTTAATTTTTCCAATTCTAACCCCCTCCCTTTCCCCCCCTTTTCTTGACTTCCAACAGTTTTCCAACCCCTTGTCCTTTTTCCCTTACTCATTTTAAATTTATTCTATCTGTCAAACGTAGACTTTCACTTTCTTCTAAGCTTATCTATATAACACAGTGCTCCTTCTGTCTTCCTACTTTCTTTAACAACTAAATAATACATAACTAAATAATACATTCTTGGCATATTTTCTTTTGATAATAATCATTTAGCTAATTTTGGTACTCTATACTCTATCTTATAATCTCATCTTCAATATGGGACAAACAATTTATCCCTCATTTAGCATAATTTTAGATACTTCTATAAACAGTACATTCAATATAAGTCAACCAATTTAACTTATACTCTCTATATTACTTTTTCTACATATCTTATCTTCATACTGTTTTAATTATATAATTATATTATTCTTTCATTATGCAACTATCCACCAAAAATAGTCAACCAATTTGACCCATATATACCTCCAAACCAATTCAATCAATTTAATATATTAATATATATTTTCCCACCTTACTTAAATTCCTTCATTGCAATTATAAAGTTATCTCCATTATACAATTATTGCCAGAAATGAAATTAATTAGTTTCTATCCTTATAATTAGTTAATTTCTATCATTATAATTCTTGTAATAACACCTATAATACTTAATGCTATATATAATAGTCTAATAAAGTAGTTGCTTAGAAATTCTCATTTACCTCTCCACCCCCCGGTAAAGTCACCTCCCTCTACTTTTATTGTATTTCAGTAATTTTCAAACTGCCACAGTTCTCCTCCCACCTCCCATTTCTTCACCAAATATTGTTTCAGCTTCTCCCAATCCGTATTGAACTGTCCTGGATCAAGGTCTCTCAATTTCCTTGTCATTTTGTCCATTTCCGCCATGTACAGCAATTTATATATCCAGTCCTCAATAGTTGGCACTTCTTGCACTTTCCACTTTTGCGCGTACAAAAGTCTAGCCGCTGCTGTCATGTAAAATAGCAATGTCCTATATTTTGCTGGAATGTCCTCCATTCCCAAGTTCAGTAGCAGGAATTCTGGGTTCTTATTAATTTGAAATTGTAAAATCTCGCTTATTACTCTTATTATTTCCCCCCAGTACTGCCTAGCTACCTCACAAGTCCACCACATATGATACAAAGATCCCTCACGCTTTTTACATTTCCAGCATTTATTAGACGTGTTCAAATTCCCTAGCGCAATTTTCTTTGGTGTCATATACCAACGATAAATCATTTTGTAGACATTCTCTTTAATATTAGTGCATGTCGTGATCTTCACTGTATTCTTCCACAAGTATTCCCACGCCTCCATTGTTATTTCCTTATTAAAGTTTATAGCCCACTTCACCATTTGCACTTTAACTGTTTCATCTTCAGTATACCATTTCAGCAGCACTTTGTATACCTTAGAGATTTCCTTTTTATCCTCTTGTAAAAGTGCCTGTTCTAATTCCGAATTCTCCATTCTTATCCCTCCCTTCACACAGTCCGAATTATAAAGATCTCTGATCTGTCTGTACTGAAACCAATCGTAACTTGGAGACAACTCGTCCTGCGTCTTTATTTTGGGTTTAGAAAATTCCATTCGGGTTATCTCCTTGTATGTTAAACACTGTTGTTCATTATCGACAGTTCTCGGATCTATTACTTCATATGGAACCACCCATGAGGGGATTCCATCTTGTAGGTAATTTCTGTACTTCTTCCAAGTTGTGAATAGGCTTCTCCGAATATAATGATGTAAGAACATAGAGTCCGCTTTTACTTTATCATACCATAAATATGCATGCCATCCGAATATTTTTTTATATCCTTCTAAGGCCAGTAATTTCCGGTTTTTCAGCATCATCCAATCTTTCAACCACACTAAACAAATTGCGTCATAATAAAGTCTTAGGTTGGGCAGTTGCATTCCGCCTCTTTCTTTTGCATCTTGTAACACTTTCATTTTCACTCGAGGCTTTTTGCCTGCCCAAACAAAATCTGATATTTTCCTCTGCCATTTTTCAAACTGCTTAGAGTCTCGGATAATTGGTATTGTCTGTAACAGAAACATCACTCTTGGCAACACATTCATCTTAATTACTGCAATTCTTCCCAACCATGACAAGTTCAGTCTGTTCCATTTAATCAAGTCTTGCTCTATCTGAGTCCACAGTTTCTCATAGTTGTTTTTAAATAAATCTATATTCTTTGCAGTCAGTTCAATTCCCAGATATTTCACCTTACTTGTTACTTCGCAGTCTGTTATTTCCATTAATAGTTGTTGTTTTTGTTTAGTCATATTTTTACATAATATCTTTGACTTCTTTTTGTTTACATAAAATCCTGCCAAATCTCCAAACTCCTTAATCTTCTCTATTACTTTTGGCATATTCTCCATTGGATCTTCCACAATTAACATTATATCGTCCGCAAATGCTCTGACCTTATAGGAAAAGTCCTTTATTTTTATTCCACGGATTGCATTGTCTTCTCGTATCTGTATCATCAGTATTTCCAAAACCAAAATAAACAACAGTGGAGACAACGGGCAACCTTGTCTTGTTCCTTTACCTATAGTCAATTTCTTGGTCACCTCGTCATTCACCACAATTGCTGCACTCTGGTCTCTGTAAATTTCCTTTACTGCTCTTATGAATCTTTCTCCCATTTGTAGCTTTTCCATGGTGGCAAACATAAAGTCCCAGTTCAAATTGTCAAACGCTTTTTCAGCGTCCACAAAGAAGAAACCAACCTCCTTGTCACAACGTTTGTCATAGTATTCAATAGCATTTATAACTGTCCTTAAATTGTCTTTGATTTGTCTATTTGGCAAAAAACCAGCTTGCTCCTCCTCAATAACTTCAGAAAGCCATCCCTTCACTCTTTCCGCCAGTATCTTCGCAAAAATTTTATAATCATTATTAAGTAACGATATAGGTCTATAGTTTTTCACGTTAGTCAGATCTTGCCCCTCTTTGGGGATCAGTGATATATTAGCTTCACTCCAAGTGTCTGGGATCCATTGATCCTTTAAAACACCATTAATCACATCTTTTAGGAATGGTGCCAGTTCATTAGCCATTACCTTATAAAATTTGGCTGTAAGTCCATCCGGTCCTGGCGCCTTTCCCAAGTTTGTTGACTGTATTGCCTTTCTTATTTCTTCCTCCGTTACTTCATTGTTCAATTTGTCTCTCCAAGCTTCCGAAATTACTGGGAGCTTCATTTTCTCCAAATATGTCGCTATTGAGTCTTTATTCACCTCTTTTTTATTATACAATTTGGCATAAAATTTATAAAAGGCTCTGCTAATAGCTGTCTGTTCCACGTACACTTTATTGTCCTCACAGATTTTATTTATTATTTTCTTCTCCTTTCTCTTCTTCAATTGCCATGCCAAATATTTCCCAGGTTTATTTGCGCCTTCAAACGCCTTTTGATTCATTCTCTTAAGATTCCATTCCAATTCTTTGTTATTCATTGCTGTCAGCTGTTCTTGAAGAATTTTAATATCCTGGTAGATTTTCTTTTTCCCTGGTCTTTTCTTTAACTGTATTTCTTTGGCTTTTATTTTCTCCGTGATCTCCTGTCCCTTCTCCTCTTTTTTTTCCCTGGCTCTTCCATTTAAGTCCATTAATATGCCCCTAATTACTGCCTTGTAGGTGTCCCATACCTTGTTGGTTGGTACTTCTCTGTTCATGTTATATTGTATGAAAAACTTTGTTTCTCTTCTCAACATCTCCATATTTTCTCCCTCTTGCAGCAAATCCTCATTTATTCTCCATCCTTTCCTTTTACTCCTTTTCCCCAACTTCCACATAATTGGATTGTGATCTGAGCCTACCGTAGGCATTATTTCCACATCCTTAGTCCAAAGCGCTAAGTCTTTTGAGGCCCAGATCATATCGATTCTTGATAGCGTAGAGTGTCTCGCGGAGAAAAACGTATATTGTCTGCCTTTGGGATTTTGTCTTCTCCATACATCTTCTAAAGTTTCCTGTTGCGTTAATACAAAAAACGTCTTTGGTAATAGTCCTCTTTTCTTTTGTGCAGTTGCTGACTTTTTATCTAGTTCCAAGTTTGTCACTCCATTGAAGTCTCCTGCAAGAATTATCTGGTCATAAGAAAGTTCATCTAATTGCTTCCTCAAGTCCTCAAAGAAGCTTTCTTTTGCTCCGTTAGGTGCATAGATTCCAATCACCAATACTCTCTTTAAATTGCATATACATTCCACTGCTATAAATCTGGCTTCCGCATCTTTCATCACTAACTTTGGCTGTAGCTCCTCTTTTATATACAATACCACTCCCCTTTTTTTCTTATTAGAGGCCGCTACAAAATCACTGCCCAATTTATTCAATTTTAGATACTTTGCATCCTGTTTTCTAATATGAGTCTCTTGCAAACATACAATATCACATTTTTGTTTTAATAGCCAGTGGAAAATACTTTTTCTCTTATTCGGTGAATTAAGTCCATTTACATTCCAAGATAAAACTTTGCACTCCATATTCATAATCTTGTTGCTGGTAAGTCCTTTTCATTGTCCCTTATAAACTGCTCCATCTCTGATTCAGATCTAATGCGCTTTTTCGCTCCTCCAAATTCAAAGGACACTCCTTCTGGTAGTTTCCACCTGTACCTTATTTTCATGTCCTTCAGAATCTGAATTAGAGCTTTATATTTTTTTCGATCTAACAACACCGATCTGGGTAATTCCTTCATAATAATAATCGTCTTGCCATCAATCTCCAATGGATCTTGAAACTGTTTAGTCACAATCTTCTCTTTTATATTTCTGGTCATGAATTGCACAATCACATCTCTTGGTAGTTTCCTCTGGGTCGCGATTCTTGAATTTACACGATATACCACATCTAGGATAGCCACAACTTCCTCCTCCTCCTTCCCCAGGTATTCAGCTAACACCTCAGTGATCTGTTCTTGAGCTGTCTTTCCTTCCACTTCCGGCAAGCCGCGAAACCTCAGCTGCTTCTCCATATGTTTACTTTCCGCAACTGCCATTCTCCCCCTCATCACCCTCATCTCTGTTCGTTGCGTATCTGCTAAGTTCTCCACTGCGCTTTCCACTACCTTGACTCTTTGCTGTGTTCCCCGCAGGTCATTTTGCATTGTTTCCATACCTTTCTTCACTTCTGCCAGCTCATTTTTCACTGTCTCTTTAACCTCTTTAACCTCTTTCACCAACTCCGGTTTCATGTCCTTGAGCTCTTTAATCACTTCTAAAAGTTTTTTATCCAAATTCTCTATCGCCGATTGCCACTCTTTTTTCGACATCGTGGGGCTTGCTTTGGCTCGCTCCCACGAGTCTGCTCTCTTCCTTAGCTCCGTGGCGTTTAATTTAATGTCCTTTTAGTTTAAATGTCCCGGTCTTTCCAAAAAAAAACTTTTAAAGAGTCCAAAATGCCAGGCATCTTTTCTCTATGGTTCCTCTATGATTTTTGTAATCCAATATGGCTTACTTCCTCTTTCACTGAAGCCGCGGCTCTTCCCCTTTCAAAAATGGTGATTCCCTACTTCCTGCCCTCTGGCAAGGGCCGCCTCTCTCCAGCAACTCTATTGTTGTTACATACTTCCTGTTTCCCGACTTCCCACAGCAGTTCTCGCGATGGTGAAACTTTCTCACAGCCTGATATCTCCTTATAGCCACAGGTATTCAAAACAATAGTCCAATTTCTTTAATAACTTCGTTAAACTTAGTCCTTTTTCTAATATAATTCTTGCTGGGTCCTCCCCTCCTTATACTTAGTCTGTTGCAGTTTAAAAGTCTACTTTAATTCTTCTTTACTTTTAGTAATCTGTCCCGTTTCAAGAGATAGTGATCTTTACCTTCTCATTCACTTTCCTTGGGTTGTAATCGCTGTTTCAATCTTAGATTCCCATCCACTCTTCCTTCCCCTGTTGAAGCTTGGGCATGTAGGTCTTATGCCAACCGCATTGGCACCAGGACTGCCGCAGAGATTGTAGCCGACCTGTCTTAGGGTGGGACCTCAAGGGTCGGGAGAGGATCCGTTGCGTAGGACCCCCCCTCGCCTGAGATCGACGCACCCTGAGGTGCTTGAGCGTTCTATGCCTGTTCTCCACCTGAGAACAGTCGGCCGCAGGCTGGATTTTGCCCCGCCGGCTGCTTAAACGGCAGCCCGGTCAGCTCCACGATTAGAGCTGCGTTAGACCTTCATGGATCCCGAACCGGAAGTCCATTTCCCATCAAAACTTGAGGGAAGCTGACAAGTGTCCAACCTGTGCCTTTTGTCACTTGTAGTTCCGCTCATAGTGATATGGGGAAATCACCATGGATTTGTCCCCAACAGGTCTCCAAAAGACTATCTCATCTTCTCCTATGGTCCTTCTCCTATCTCATCCATCTCCTATGATCAAGTGACAGGCTTAATGGATTGCAGGAATACCATCAATATAGTTTATCTGGATTTCAGTAAAGCTTTTGACAAGGTTCCTCATGATGTTCTGATGGTAAACTGGAGGACTGGACTCTAGGATGGTATATGGATAGGGGACTGGCTAGATAACTATGCCCAAAGAGTAATTGTCAATGGTGTCACATCTGTCCAGAGGGAGGTATCTACTTGAGTACCACAGAGCTTGGTCCTGGGTCCAATGCTTTTCAATATTTTTATAAATTATCTGGATTAAGATTAGAAGGGTGTCAGTGTGTCAGTTTGCTTGTCAATTCTCTAGCCAGAGTCATGCCATTTTAATTTGCGATAATCTGTAGTTGTTTAGTTTTCCTCCCTCTAGGCCCAGGTGGTGCCCAGGCCGCGTATATCCATGGGAGCGAAGAGTTCTTATCAGCCCGTTCCAGCCAAAGACCTTGACGTCCTTGTCTTCCCATGCCTTCGCAGACAGGACTAAGGGGGGAGGCTGGGAATGGGTGTTTGTTGTTACTTTCATTTCATGTGTCATTCTCAACAAAGCTTTCGTTCAGCCAAGGGCCTCAAGCCTTTGGATTGTGGACACCTGTATCCTGAGCATAATCTTCCAATAAACCTTTTGAAAACAAGAAACCTTGTGCTTCTTGCAGAAGGGGGAGACGAACTCTAGATAACTGGGATTCCATAGTCTGACATTTTGTTGAGAATCCCCTTACTCCCCCGACCCCTCACCCGGGAAGAATAGATACTGGATCTATTCCAACAGACCCGTCTGATCCTGGCACGGAGGGTGCGGGGCCAGCTACCTTGCCTGACGGTAAGACCGGATACCACGAGTGAGCGGTGGAGGTGCCTGGCTGAGAGTCAGTGTGGAACGAGGCTTCAGCACGTTGACATCATTGCCAACGCCCCGGCAGTGGGGTTCGAGACCCCAGGACACCAGGGAGAGGTGTGCCAGGACCATGTTTTCCCGCTCCATGATCGACGCGAACCTAGCCCCGGTGTCAGAGGACCTGGGGCCAACCAGAGGCCAAGTTTGGGAAACTGGCCGATTTTCCACGCTCTCAGCGGGGCTGACCAGAACCAGCACTCAGCCCTGGTACCGCAGGGATGAGGAAGCAGGTTGCCTTGTGAAATGGAATCTGCCGGAGGAGACTGGCAGTCTCCTGGATTGGAATACGCCACGCACAGAGTTAATGAGCTGGGACTAAGCCGATGTAGGTTCAGCCGGAACCTGGGAGAGCAAGACTGGAATCCCGGCGGGAGAGGGGCATTGGACTAATCTGCAGGATCAAGCCCAATAGTTGCAGTACGGAATACTGGCTGTGACGGGAATGGTCAAGGGCTGGGTCGCCAGTAGTGGTGTGCAAGGCCTGCCTGTTTCGTTAAACCTGATTCGGTTTTAACTGAATCAGGAAACCGTTTCGGTATTCAGGGAATACCGAAACAGCAAGCCAATTCGGTATTCGCATTTTGGCTTGATTTGGCCATTGTTTTCAATGAGAAAACCTTCTCCAGGCTTTCCAGGAGTCGGGGGGGGCATTTTCTGTCCAAATCACACCAAACTTGGTGGAGACCTTCTCCTAACTCTCTTCTAACTACCCCCCTCAAAAACACTTTATTTCTTGAACAGCTTGAGGTTGCACAGCAGGGGGGCACACCAAAGGGCATGCCAGCAGTATCTTACAAAAAATATAACAGAACTCACTTCACATTAAAGAATCACCCAAAACACAATTGCTGTCAAAAACACTTTATTTCTTTAACTGCTTTAGGTTACACAGTAGGAGGGCACAACAGGGCATGAAAGCAGTGTACTACACAAAATAATATAACTCACATCACCGTTTTTGACAGCAATTGTGTTTTGGGTGATTCTTTAATGTGAAGTGAGTTGTGTTATTTTTTTTGTAAGATACTGCTGGCATGCCATTTGGTGTCCCCCCACCCCTGCTGTGCAACCTAAAGATGTTCAAGAAATAAAGTGTTTTTGACAGGAATTGTGTTTTTGTGATTCTTTAATGTGAAGTGAGTTGTGTTATTTTTGTATAAGATACTGTTGGCATGCCCTTTGGTGTGCCCCCCTGCTGTGTTACCTAAAGCTGTTCAAGAAATAAAGTGTTTTTGACAGGAATTGTGTTTTTGTGATTCTTTAATGTTAAGTGAGTTCTGTTATTTTTCTGTGTGGGGGACTGCTGGTGTAATGTGTCACAATGTTTTGCCTACTTGTACTTTGAAAGTGAGAAAATATTTTTTAAAAAAGTTTATTCAGTGTGTGCTTGTGTTTTATTCTTTGTTGTGCAGTTGGTTCCCATCATAGGGAACAATGGGGCTGGCTGGCCAGCCATCTCTGTAGGTGGTGGGGGAATTTGGGGGAGGGTGTCTGTGGTTCAGGTGCTCTTTCACAGGGACAAGCTCGCACTCAGGAGTGTGCCCACCATTGTGGCACCCCTGGGCTGTGCATAATTGCCCTGGGAAAGAGAGTTTAAAAGTTCCCATCACAGGGAACAATGGGGGACGGCTGGCCAGCCTGCTCCTGAGGTAGTGGCTGGTGTGGGAATGTTGGGGAGGGTGTCTTTGGGTCAGTGTGGGACTGTGGGGGGTGGATTTAAAAGGGGGACTGTTCCTGTGGCCATAGATGCCACATTCCGTGGGTTGCTACTGTGGGAGATTTTCCCATAACAGGAATCAATAGAAAGTGGCTGGCCACAGGACAGGGGAGGTTAGGTTTTGGGGACGGTGCGTGTGGTATTTGGCAGTTTGGGTGCAGGTGGACTGTGGCTGTGGCCATTGGCAGCCCCAATCCCATGTGTTTCTACGGTGTAGAAGTCTTCCCCAGAGTAGAAAGACAAAGTGGAGTGGCAGGAGAACCACCTTTGGGGGGGCATAAAATGGCCTCCCAAAGTGAGATCTGCTTGAGCCTTGGTGGAGGATGGGAGGACAGGTAGGAGGAGGTCCTCTGAAGTCTGGAGGCATTTTGCATGCAAAATGCCACCCCTAGCCAGACAAGCCACTCTTATTTCCCCCATAGGGAATAGTGGAGTGGAGGTGGATGGGGCACCTTCTTTGGGAGGCCGTAAAATAGAGGCACCTCCCCCAGATGAATGGCATCCAGAAAAGCCACTGCCCCACCCAATGGTGATAGACGGCCAAATCCACTACGAGATAGAGGAAATCTTGGATTCCAAACGCAGACACAACAAGACTTTTTACCTGGTCAGGTGGAAGGACTTTGAGGAGGGGTTTTGTGAGTGGGTGGAGGCTTCTCATGTAAATGCCCCTAAGCTACTCACTAAATTCCGTAAGAAAAACCCTGAGAAAGCAGGGGCTGAAGGGTGAGGGGAGGGGTCTTAAGGGAGGCAGAATGTCAGAGTGTCAGTTTGCTTGTCAGTTCTCTAGCCAGAGTTACGCCATTTTAATTTGCTATAATCTGTAGTTGTTTAGTTTTCCTCCCTCTAGGCCCAGGTGGTGCCCAGGCCGCGTATATCCATGGGAGCGAAGAGTTCTTATCAGCCCGTTCCGGCCGAAGACCTTGATGTCCTTGTCTTCCCATGCCTTCGCAGACAGGACTAAGGGGGGAGGCTGGGAATGGGTGTTTGAAGTGTTACTTTCATTTCATGTGTCATTCTCAACAAAGCTTTCGTTCAGCCAAGGGCCTCAAGCCTTTGGATTGTGGACACCTGTATCCTGAGCATAATCCTCCAATAAACCTTTTGAAAACAAGAAACCTTGTGCTTCTTGCAGAAGGGGGAGACGAACTCTAGATAACTGGGATTTCATAGTCTGACAAAGGGATTATGCAATACATTTGCAGATGACACCGAACTAGAAGGAGTAGCAAAAACTCTTGAAGAAAGAGATACAATTCAACAAGGTCTGAGCATACTGGAAAAATGAGCAGATATGAAGAAGATGCGGTTTAACATGGACAAGTGCCAGGTTCTTCACCTGGGTAACAAAAATGAAAAGTATGTATACTGGATGAGGGATATACTTCTGGCTAGTAGTGTGTGAATATAATCTTGGGATATGGATGGATCGGAAGCTAAATATGAACCCTCAGGGTGATGCAGCAGCAAAAAAGGCAAACATAGTATTGGGGTTTGTCACGCGCTGGGGCGCCCCCTGGCGGTGTTAGCGGCGGCGCGGGTTGGGGCCCCCTCGGCGGGTCCGTCCTGCGAGCGTCAGGCCGCCGTCGCTAGGCCCAGGGCGCGAGGGTCTCTTCCCAGGTGGCCTCAGAAATGGGCGGCCCTTGTCTGCACTGGGAGTCCAGGCAGCACGTGGCTCCACCCAGCCGACTGCGCCTTAACGTCAGGGCAGCCAGCTTCCTTCTCCTCCTTGACCAGCCTGTGGAGCCCTCCTAAATACCCTCTTCCCCCTTTAGCTCCACCCCCTGTCCCATGCACCCCCACCCAGGGCCATCCCTACCACCTGAGCCAGGTGTGGCCACGCCCGTCGGCCCCACCCGGCCCCAGCCCGTTGGTGGGCTTCGTGGGGTTTTCCCGCCCCCTTGCCTCTGCTGCCCTCCCCCTCCCTGATGGGCAGCGGGCGGGGCCTTTCCCGGCCCCCGCCCCAGCATCCAGCTCGGCCCGGCTGGCACCCTCCCTTCCCCCGCCCCGTTGCGGTGGGGAAGCGCCTGGGCCGGCCGAGAGCACCTGCGCCGGCGTCCGCCCGCTCGGCCCGGCCGGGAGCGGCTCGCCCCCGGCCCTTTCCCTGTGCCGGCACGCCGCCAGCTGCCGGAGCCGCCGCGGAGCCGCGGGGGCCGGCGGTGGCTGGCCGCGCGGCGGCGGCTGGCCGCGTGGCGGCAGCGGCGGCTGGCGCCCCGGGAGAGCGAGGGCCGCTCCGCACGCCGCCCCGCCGGGCCGCGGAGACTGGCGGCGGCCCACCCGGGGCCTCGGTCGGCGGCGCGGCAGCCACGGCGGCGGCCAGCGCCCCGGGAGAGCGAGGGCCGCGCCGCACGCCACCCCATGGGGCCTTCTCGGCAGCCCCTCCGCTGCCCTCCCCTCGACCCCCAGGTAGGTGGCAGGGGGTGGTGGTTGCTGCCACGGGGGGGGGGTAGGGGTCCGCGGAGTCTGAGGACCCCGAGTCGGGCCTCGGACAGGGTTTATTAACAAAGGTATAACATCCAAATCACAGGATGTCATTGTTCCACTATAGACTGCATTGGTCAGACCCTGCCTGGAGTATTGTGTGCAGTTGCTGCCTATGGCTGAAGGTGGGGACGGGAAAGGGGCACGGCAAAATAACGGAGATCCACACCCAGAATGGAATAAAACAAGGCCACAACTTTATTAACAACAGCAATGAGGAGTATTGGCGCAGCATGTGGATCAGATCTCCCAAATAGCATCAGCTGACCCGCCTGCCAGCTGATGAACCCCTGCCCCCCCAGACCCAGGCTGAGGGGGGGAACCAAGGAGTGGCATTAAGGGGGAGATCACCCGGTGTACACCCCTCGCTGACTCCCCTGCCACCTGGGAGTGAGAATGCCCCGGCAGCCCCCGAGCTGGGCATGCACCTCCATAACTTACTCCCAAGATTCCTTACGGGAATCCCCTCAATGGGGAGCCTGTGCTGGAGGCCCAAACTCCCTCAAAATGGGATCTGATCCAATGCCAACTGCCCACAGGTTGTGACAAAAAGAAACATTAGAACCTATAACAGGGAGAGGAGGGTGGGTGTCTGCGTGCCAGAGCCGAAGTGCGGGGCGGCGGGGCCAGCAGCGGAATAAATACCTGGCTGCCAGACCTGAGAGAAGCCTGCGGATCCAAGGTCCGCCTAAGCCCCGCCCCCATCACTCTCCCAGGCCGCCTCTGATTGGACGGCCCGGGATTCGAACGGATTGGCTGAGGGCCCGCCCGTGGCATGTCGGGCGAGCCCTCCAACATGGTGGCCGCCGAACCCCGCTCCCTCCTGGCCACCAGCAGCAACCAGGCCCCCAGGTAAGTCTGGAGCCTCCATTTCTAGAGGCCTCACTTTAAAAAGGATGTGGACAAATTGAAACGGACGCAGACGAGAGCAACCAGGGTGTTGTGGGGCCTGGAGACTAAGCCCTACAAGGAAAGACTGAGGGACCTGGGAATTTTTAATTTGGAGAAGGGGAGATTGAGGGGATACATGATTGATCTCTTTGATTATTTAAAAGGATGTCACTTAGAGGAAAGGAAGGGAGCTGCTCCTGTTGGCAGCAGAGGATAGGTCTTGAAACAATAGGTTTAAGCTACAGGAGAGAAGGTACCGGTTGCACATTACGAAAAACGTCTTCACATTCAGAGTAACTCAGCAGTGGAATTTTCTGCCCGGGGATGTAGTGAGTTCCCCCTCATTGGCAGCCATCAAGGACCAGTTGGATGAATACTTGTCAGGGATGCTTTAGGCTGTTCCTGCATTGGGCGGGGCGGTTGGAATAGATCAGGGGTGGGCAAATTGCGGCCCGCGGGCCACATGCGGCCCGCTACAGAGCCACATGTGGCCCGCCAAGCCAGTCACCTACTGGGCACCTGGCACCGAAAGAGCAACACTCTGCAGCTTTTCTCCCTCACACAATAAATAAATTGAATAAAACTACCACTATTTTATTTAATTTATATTTATTGATTTTTATGATATAATTTATACCTTTTCTGAAATGCAAAGTTAACTAATGAATGCAATCATTTTAAAAGTTGCGGCCCTCCGCTAACCTCCGCTCCCACAAAGTGGCCCCCGAGCCAAAACAATTGCCCACCCCTGAAATAGATGGTCTGTAGGACCCCTTCCAGTTCTATGATTCTATGAATTACTAGCATTTTCTCCTTCCCTCAGCAGTTTTCTGAACTTCCCCAAAAGCTGTTGCTGCCAAACCTTCTAAAACAATATGCAATGCAGCCTAAGAGGAACAGAAGCAAGAAAGGTTAATCACCTAAAACTGACCCTCCCCCTTACTCTTTCTGAAGCAGAACAAACTTCGCAGTATAACATCACACTGCCCTGTCTGAACTCATGTACAGGGCTATGCGAATTTATATTATTACTGTATTAGTATGAATTTAAATAACTGACCCTCCCATTTGTACAGCCAGAGAAATACCCTACATCGTCAACTGGAGTTGTCCCATGTAACTGTTTTATAGTAATGGTAAAGTTAGGGAACTAAGAATCCAGACAGCTGAAACTCATCATTTTCCCATCACAGGCTCTGGTAATTTCACCCTTCATATGCTCACTGTTTTGACACATCATAGGTCCATCAACTGAAAAGCTGTACTTCTTTTGTGATTATTTAGCAAGCCTCAATCCCCAGATTTCACACTTTCAGGCCAGTTTCCCGGGCCATAGGTCATTTCCTTTGCACTATCCAATTATTTCATAATCTTTTTGAAATGATGCCATCAAAACTGCATTCTTTATTCTTTCAGTAGCTCCTTCAGTGCTGTGGGTAAGTTTCCTACTTTATCATCATTACTTAACTTTTGACATATTTTATGCATGGTACAAGATTAAACTATCTCCCCCTAGTTTCTCCCCCTAGTTTCCTTTTACTTGTGATGTTTTCATAATGAAGCTATTTTTTTTAATGATTAAGCATCTTAACAAGAATGAAGTAGACAGATTATGGCAACTATTAAATTAACTATGTCTGAAGATGAGACAGAAAGCTGGAAATGCATATAATTTTTCTGCAGGATCATGCTTAACTATATATGCTGTTGAGCAGACTTTAAATGTACAATCAATAAATCTAAGTACACTATCCAGTTGTTCTTCAACTGTATAGCCATTGTTCCACACAATCAGTGGTTCGAATGTCCCCTTAGCCAATTCAAAGAAGAGACAGATGCGGAGTCCTGTGGAAGAAGCAAGTCTTCTACATTTATTAAACGTGGAGGAATGCTAGTTACATGGAGAACGAAAGAATCACACGTGCACTGCGTTCATCATTCTTATAATAGCTGTACAAGATACTTTATACCCTTTGGCTCATTACAATATTGGGGTTCTATTGGCTTAAGCATAATGATGACCCCTCTTGGTTTGTCCAGGGGGCCAACTCTAATGACCCGGTGGTCACTAATTGGCGGAACAATTCTTCCCAGCAACTTAATTACAATATTTCCCAAGTAGCTTTGCTTATCATGTTAATGCATTGTTTTCTTTTTTCCAGGAACATCTCTTTCTGCTCCCGCATTTTCCCATTCATAGAGCTTTCCCTTATTCCTTGTCGACTTGACAGTGTAACAATTTACCAAGGGCGCCTAAGTGTTGCTTCAGCAACATTGTACCATGCAGGCAGAGATGGTTCCCTTTAGAGTATTATGGGAGAGGAGCACTTTCCCCTCCTCTGGAATGTACAAAAAGTAACTTTCAGTGCCGCACATCTCTTGCTAGGGGCTTCTCACAGCCTTGGGAAGTTTAGTTAATCTAATTAACTAGACACAGGCTCGTTCCTTTTACTGAGGGGTTCACTGCTCTCTCCTTTGTCCAGTGTCTAGGGACAGGTGTTCTGATCCTCCCATTTGTAGCTGGCTCCCTTTGCCTATTCTCAGTTATTCTTGTGGCTGCATTTAGTATGCACCCTTCAGGAAAGGGTTTCCCTTATCAATTTCTAAGCATAGCATCATATAGCGCATAATGAGTACAGGTGCATTTTCCTTAGCAGCAAGCTTGCTTGGTAAGCATATCTAATGCCCTGGGTTATCCCTACTGCAGGCAGCAAGTTTGTCCCAGCGCTCCCAGTGTCTAGCATTCATTCATGTGTCTCCAGTGCTGGTTCTTTGCATACTACAATAGTACCTGAGAATAACATAGGATTGCATAGGAGTTAGCATAGGGATAGCATAAGATTGCATAGGGATAGTAAAGGCACATAAAATGTTCTAGTCCATTAAATCCATTTCCATCACCATGATATAATCTCCTCCTGCTCTTCTTCTTCTAATGGTCTGTCCATTCCACTGCAGGAAGAGGTGGAAGAAAGGCACAGGCGAAAAATGCAGAGCTGTTCTGGAGTGCCTCATGTACCAAAGGAAAGTGCTTGTGTCATTTAGCTTCCTAGTTGCAGAAGCAAAGCAAGAAAAATTCCGAGCCATCAAACTTTAAGCTGAAAGTAGTACTCACCAAAGGCTTGATATTAGTCAAAATATAAGCCTTCCAAATGTGTGCATAACTGGATAAATAAATGAAGTCAGGTAAGCGAAACATCTTGACAGAAGGTCATACAGGAGACGACTTGAGCATACTTGACTTCTGCTAAGACTGCAGCAAACTTGAGGATCACTGCCATCTATTGGTAGATATAATATACACAATATTGCATTACCTTCTCATAAATGCAAAGTTCAGCAGGCCCAGATGGCATACACCTGATGGTTCTTAAAGAACTCAAATATGAAATGTTCATCTGCTAATAAGTATACGTAACTTGTTGCTAAAATCAACCTCCTTGCCAGGTGACTAGAAAGTAGCAATGCCACTCTGATTTTTAAAAAGTGGTCCAGGCCAGTTAGCCTAGCATTTGTTCCTGGTAAATTCGTAGAAACTGTTATTGAAGAGAGAATTACTAAGCACATTGAGCAGTAACGTTTGAGAGGGGAAATCAACATGGCTTCTGCAAAGGGAAGTCCTGCATCACCCATCTTGTGGGGTTTTTTGAGCATGCTAACAAGAATGTGGATAAAGGTGATCTGGCAGAGAAGAGGGTAAATTCAGATTATGGATTCAGATTGATTAGATAGCACCCCATAAAGTTGTTGGGAAACAGGATGATGACAGACCAAAGGAAATACTTCTTTACTCAATGAGTAATTAAACTGTGGAACTCATGGTCAGTGAATATAGTGATGGCCATAAGCATAGATGGCTTTAAAATGGTGTTAGATTCATGGAGTAGAGGTGCATCAATGGCTAGTAGCCATGGTGACTGAAGGCAGCCTCCATATAGAGGCAGTAAACCTCTGAATACCCCGTGGTGGGATGCAGCATCTGGGAGGGCCTTGGCCTCTGTGCCTTGTTTACTTGGCCCTCCAGGGCAACTGATTGGCTGCTGCGTGAAACAGAATGCTGGACTAGAGGGACCACTGGTTTGATCTCATATTCAGAGTCTTGATATGGAACTTTGGGGCTGAACATTTCCCTTTATTTTATTTTCATTTTTTCAAACTTAATTTGATTTTGTTTAATTTGCTATTGGGTTTTTTTAATTGCTTTTGTTTTCATTTCCATTGATTTCAATGGGAAACACATTTCTATTCTGGATGTAATTTTTGTAGTGGTTGTTTTCCGTACACTTGGTCAGTGCATTTGTTTGTTTGTTTTAAAAAAGTGCCAGTACTTACATATAAAATTGCTCTGATTTCCTCCATCAGTACTTGGGAGAGTGCCATCACACACACACACACACACACACACACACACACACACACACACACACACACACACAGAGAGAGAGAGAGAGAGAGAGAGAGAGAGATTTTCAAGAGATTATGCTTACTGAATTTCAGACAGAAAGCTTTCCTGACCATAGGAAGCTGGTTTTTACGGAGTCAAACCATTGGTCCATCAGCTCAGTATTGTCTACTCTAACTGGCAGCAGCTCTCTAGGTTCTCAGGCAGGTTTTTCATATCATTTCCTACCTGATCCTTTTAGGTGAAAATACTGGGGACTGAGTCTTAGACATTTTGCATGTCAAACAGATGTTCTACCATTGATACATGATATCTCCCCCTGTTATGTAGGTGAGGGAGGCATTGGTTTAAACCCATTCAAGAGAATGAGGAGCATGACAAAGGTGACATAAATAATATGTAAATTATGAATGAAATGTCATTGGATACTGTGGCAGGTATAGGTGGCTAGACACCCCTACCTCACAGCCACACACAACCCTTTCACATTCATGTCACCCAGGCAGGTAAAGGCCTGCCACATGCCACCTGTCTCCTGCCACATGCCACCTGTCTGGCCTCCAGCAGGCAGACTCAAATCCTCACAGGGGACCCTGTCTTATCTTCCAGCTGCTTCACCAGACAGGCAGCCAGTTCCCTGTGTTTGCCTCTGCTCACTCAGCTACAGCTCAGGGCTATTGGGGAAAAGAGAACTCAGAAGTTACTTTCCCTCAATATACACTGCCACCATTTGATGCACTAGGCCCTTTCCACATGACCAGAGTGTTTGCGTGTGTGCCTTATTTCCTCCTCAGCTAACAACTTCAGGCCAGCCAGGCTTAAACCAAACAAAAATGAACTATATTTATAAGAAGGAATATAGAAATGAACAGATTTTAAACTAAAACACATACTTGGGTTAGACAGGAAAGGTTTAAAAATAAAAAAACAGATTTACAGTCAGCTAACTTTCTGCTGCCTCTCTGAGCAGTGGGTCTTTTCGCTCTCAGTCTCCCAAAAGCCCTCTTTTCCCTCCAATGGGTTCTAACTCTGATTGGCCCAGCATTCTACCTGTACCTATTGACTGTCACTCAGGAGAGGCAGAGCTAGAGCCAGTCCTGTCCATCACAAGTACATTTTTAGCAGGAATACTGTGCCATCTGGACATATAGGACTGGGCAAGACTATAGGTGGCAGAGCCACCTACCAATCTATCTATTCATTCTGTGGCAGTGGTGTTTTCATTTTTCCTCCTTTACATTTTCCTTAAGGCTTAACTAGATGATCATGGCTGGATTGCCTGATGTCTTTAATTGCCTTTAGAAATAATAATAATAATGCTTATATACCTCTGTTCTAGACAGATTAGTGAACAAGTTAGTGTTGTTATTATCAATTATGAATACAGCTGGAAAGCTGGGGCTAAGAAGAGTGGCTTATCCGAGGCCACCTACTGAGCTCATGGCAGTAGTGGGATCTGAACCATCAGAGAGCTGATTCTCAGCCAAACCACTTAACCACTGTGCTACAGAGCCATAGGCAGTTTAGACTGGGGATGCAATCAGGGCCGGCGCCACCGCTGAGGCAGTGAGGTGGGCGCCGGGGGCGCTGGGGCACTGGAGGGGGCGCCGGAGGGAGTGCCAGGGGCGGAGGCGCGCTCTATGGAGCTGGTGTGGCTGGCCCGCAGCTGCTGCAGCTGGCCAGCCCCGCGCCACCAATGGTGCCACACGCGCCCGGCTGGGTGCAGCAGCTGCAGGCCAGGCACAGCAGGCAGCCGGGGTGGTGTGCAGAGCACGGGCAGCCTCCGCTCGCCGACCCAGCCACCCACCAGCCAATGGGCCCGGCTTTGCTGTGTGATGACGTCATCACATGGTGACATCATCACGCAGTCCGGGGGGCGCGTGCACTATGTGACTGCGCATGTGGGGGTGGCCACAGATGCCAGAAACCCTGTCGCCAGCGGTGGATGCAATACTGAAGTGCAGTTAACACCTCCCACTTCCAATACCCTTTCCCATACAGAAATCTACTCCAATCAATAACCAAGAAGGAAAAAAGAAAAGCTTCTTTCCCTAATGGGATTAACAAGCAATGTATGGAGAAAGGTTTCTATCTGGGAAATGGTGTGTTGAAAGAGTTGGCTTTGTGAGAGTGCGGATGTGGAAGAAGCCAGTTATGCTGTACTGTATATGATTAGGAAGGAATACATGAAGCAGCCTGTTGAATGGCCAGAAATGGGCCAATGAACTGTCAAATGTCAAAGATCAGTTCCTTGTTCATGACCTCTGAACTGGACATGAGCTAAATTGATATGTGTTTGAGCATCCCTATTCCCCTCTCAGCCAGCAGTGCTACTTGTCATCAAAATGTGCAAGCATAGCATTTGCATCTATCCTCCTCCCCCTGTCCCCTCTTCCCCAGAAAAATCACTGGGGGGATGCCAAGCAAAACAAAAAAGTCTTCACTTGCTGGCAGAAGATGGCAACAGAAGGGGACAGGCAATTTTTTCAGGGGAGAAAGTTCCAGTAGGTGCCACTACTGTGAAGGCGCTAATCTTGGAAGGCAGGGGTACCCAAAACAGGGCCTCCAGAGATGACCTCAGATGTCGGGTGGGTTCATAAGAGAGTAGGTAGTCCATCAGGTATGTCAGTCTCAAATCATATGAGGCTTTAAGTCAGCATCGGCACCTTGAATTGTGCCCAGAAACAGATTGGAAGCCATTGTAGATGAACCAAGACTGAAGTGATATGCTCCCTGTGACCCACTGCAGTCAATGTCCTGGCTCCAACATTTGACATCCATTGAAGTTTCCAAACACTTTTCAAAGGCTGCCTCATGTAGAGTTTATTGTAGTAATCTATTCTTTGTAATGCCAGTTATGGCATGTAGTTAATTATGGTGATCAGATACATACAGTGCATCAATTTTCATTGTACAAGTAAGCACTACACATTCAAATCAGTGCTGGTGCTATGATGGGATTCTCTCAAATGTAAAAATCAGCAAACACAGTGAGATAAGGAAAGGGCAGCAGAAAATACTGCTTCTCACCACCAATACATGATCCACCTAAACTGAAACCAGTGCAAAAATCAGAGAGTTAATCCACAGGATTATAGAAGATGGAGGTACCATTCAATGGCTCTGTCAGTCAGTGCCAGTTTAGTGTCATGGTTAGAGTATTGGGCTTGAGGAATCATTCAGCTACAAAATTCATTGTGCGATCTTGGCCAGTCATTTCCCCCCAAGCATCATTTACCAGTGTTGTTATGTTGATAAAAGGAAGGTGGGCAAACATCTTCGTTTTTGAGATCCTTGGAGGAAGGGTGGGATTAAAATGTGATAGATAAATAAATGTGTAGCAGTAACCGATGTCAGTGTAGCTTTCCCTTTCCCTTCTGAAACCTTTTAGCAGCCTCCCACAAAAATTTCATTACATCCCTGTCAATTATATGCCTAGTTTCATTGAGGTAGTACACCTATGTCTGGGTTGTACCATCATATGGTAGATAGGCTCACATATTTTAAACTTTCCTCTATATAATCCCTTCACTTTACATGGAAAACTGACACAGTAGGGAGAGAGCCAGGCCACTTCTTGACATCTGGTTTTCTGTTTGGAAGACCTTTCAGTCATGCTGAATAGACGGGACACTGGAAATTCATCATTGTTTTTTTTCCTGATGTTTTTATTTAAAAGCAGCTGGAGGGCATTGTCTTGATCCATCAGGCTGGACAAAGAGATTTAACCCTTTCCCCCCTGCCCCGTGTTTTTTCCCTTCCCAAGTTCTCTCCTCCCTTTGGACAGTTCCCCCACTACAGAAAATTCAGGGAACCAGTCTTTTCCCCCTCTTGGGCGGTAATTTCTGTTGGGGAAACCATACAGGGCAGTGGTTGAATCGGGAAGTTTAAATAGCCCAGGGGCAAGCCAAGCAGAGCAGCCCCTGTGGTGCTGTGGTGCTCTGAGGGCCACTGATCTGCAGAATATCTTCTAGTTGTACCCAGAAATCATCAAGCCAAGATACAGATTCATAAGCAGCACCAAGAAGCTTCTCCGAGTTGTAAGGTGGTCTCTGCTCTCCATTCCTTAAAATTCACCATGGGGCTTTGTTAAACAAATGAATCATGAATGTGATTTAGTTGGACCTGAAGTAACAGTTAGTAAATTTGTAAGAGATAAATTTGAGGACATTTTTCTTCTTCAAATCCCTCATAACCTTATTCAAGTTGGCAATGGAGACTAAGGAACATGGAGAGTTATGAAATAGGGTAAATTGTGTATCAAGAGGGATTTTCTGGAAACTTAGCTTTCTACTCAGGCAAAACAAAAAATGTTAGAAATGTGAACTTGTGTAAACTAAAATACTGGATATGAAACAGGGCTGATGATATCAAAGCTGAAATGCCACTCAAACAGTTGAGGATTTGCAATGTATACGATAGCCCAATGTAACATGCTAGCCTTTGAGTTTGAGTGTGCTTATGGTAGTATGGCAATGGAGCTGAATGTACCTTTGTGAGAATTACATAGGAATTAAGCATTTCTTAGGATCTCAGAAATCACTGTGTGATTATTGGCATCAGCAAGCCAGAGGGTTAAAAAAAAGGTGAGATATGACGTATATGATATCAAACGCAGCACTGTTGTTAGAGGAGCATGTTAATGCAGCTACAAAAAAAGCCTTCTTCCAACTCAGTCCAGCCCAGAAAACGCCCCCTACCATGACATGGCTGACCTGGCCACCTGGATCCATGCCCCGATAACATTGAGACTAAGCTACTGTAATGCAGTCTACATAAGTCTCCCCTTAAAGGTAACTCTGAGAACCTAGTTGGCGAAGACAGCTGCAGCTCAGTTATTATTAAGAGCTAGGCAGAGCATACATATTACTCCCATTCTGCAGTCACTCAATTAGCTACCTATCAGTTGTTGGGCTCAATTCAAGATCTGGCTGTCACATACAAAGCCTTGATCCTCTTATCAACAAGACCACCTCTCTCCGTATGCTTCATCATGGTAGTTTTGCTGATCTGAACAGAACCTTCTGCAAGTGCCACTCTGCAAACATGCAAAATCAAAAACTGCCTGCACACATGCATTCTCTGTTGGGGCACTGACCTTACAGAATGGCCTGCCTGAGGAGATCAGGAGTGCTCCCACTCTCCTAGTGTTCTGCAAACTATACCATACTGAATTATTGAGGATGGTTTTTTGATGCAGATAGGAAGGCTGTACCATAATGAAATGGTTCAGGAAGATGCTTTGGTAAAGGGATAGGGACTGTGGACTATACAAATGTGTACTGTCTGTTGCTGTAAGTATGTCCTTACTAGGTATTTTCTGTATCATTTGACATGTCATATTTAAAATGCTTTTTCCTTTGTTTCAGTAATTGGATGTCAGCAATCTGACATTCGCTGAGAAGTCTCTTCCTGATAGCTATGGTCAAATAGCTGAAAGCAAACAAATTGAAAATGAACCCAGTCAAGACAGAAGTGATGCTGGTTAGGTAGGTGGAGATACTAAAGGACACTGTGGTCCATACTTTCATGGGGTTCAGTTGAATCTTGCAAACTTAGTTAAGGGCCTAGAGGTTATACTGGATCCAGCATTACTGCCATAGAAGCAGCTACAAAAATGCCATCTTCAATTTCAGTTTAGCCTGAGAGATGACCCTCTACCTTGAATTGGCTGATCTGGCCATTTGGAACCAGGTACCACCCTGTAAATGAACAAAATCAACAGCTGCCCATACATACTCATTCCCTGTATGGCACCTACCTAATGGAATGGCCTGCCTGAAGAGGTCTGGATAACTCATACTCTACTGGCTTTCCACAGCTATGTGGCAGGGCCGGAGCTAGGGTTGCCGGCGCCCAGGGTAACCCTAGTCCGACCCCTCGTGCATGTGTACAGCACATGCACGCTCCCAGCGCTGTGTGATGACATCATTTCTGTGATGTCATCATGAAGGGCAGAGCGTGCCGCCCGTGCAGTGTGCCGGCAGAGGCAGCATGCAGGGCTAGGAAGCCGCCCGTGCTATTCGTCTCCCTGCAGGACAGGGAGTGGCTGGCCGCCCCCTGTCCTGTGGGGCAGGCGAATGGCGTGGGCAGCCTTGCAGCCCCCCACGCTGCCTTTTGCCTGTCCTGCAGGACAGGGGGTGCACGGCAAGCCGGCCGCCCCCTGTCCTGCAGGGCAGGTGAAAGGCAACGTGGGGGGCTGGGAGGCTGCCTGTGCTGCCACCCGCGCGCTCCTGGCAGCTGGCAGCTGCTCCCAGGGCCCCCTCCTTGGTGGCACCAGGGGCAGACTACCCCCCTGCCCCCCTGATCCGGCCCTGTTATGCGGAACTGAATTATTTAGGAGGGCTTTTTAACACAGATAATAGGTCTGTGCTGTAGGGAAATGGTTTAGAGAGATGCATTGGGTAAAAGGATAGAGACTGTTTTAGGGGTGTATGCCAAGAAAATTTCCATTTCAGTTTTGGTTCTGGAGGGTACCAGAATAATTCTGTTCTATTACTGTTTCTTGTGGCTGGGGCGGTTCTGGCTCAGAACTGATCTGTTTGGTTTTTTTTTCATTTTCATGAGTTTTGGCCCATTGCGCTTGTGTTGTCTGCACGAGTGCAGATACACACTGTTCTTTTCAAGGGGGTTGGGGTGGGGTGGGGTGGGGAAATGAATCTCTAGGTCAGCTGTTTTTTCATGCAATGGCACCAAGACCACACAGAAAACAGTCCTCTTTCTAAACCATCACATCACTGAGTTTGAGAGCATGCAACAAAGGGGTTTCATGTTTGTTTATGGACTCCAAGGAATGCTTGGGGAAGGTGTACATCAAGGTGAGTGTTGGCCAGCTGTGCAGTGCACATGCATGCACACACTGTTCTTTCGGGGAGGGGGGCTTGGGGAAACAAGGCTTTATTCACTCTTAACCAAAAACTGCATCATCCCCTAAACCATTGATCTAATGAATTTCCCCTCAAAGACATGAAAACTCACACAAGAACAGACCCCAAAGAAGGTGAGTGTTGGCAGGTACACACAATGGTGGGAAACCTACAGGCAAGGCAGCACAGGTACAGCATGCCAACATGGCTCACGAGCTGGAAAGTGCTCCATTGTCAACCAGTGTAGGACAGTGTCAGTCTATGGAAGACAGGATATGTTGAAGGTGACTCCCAACCCTTGCAGCACGAAATCCAAGCTCTCTTGAGTAAATGCGTCTTTATTGAGTTATCATAGGCTTCACCATACATATGTCCATAGGTTACACAGAAGCAAGCAAAGGCTTCTGGCTGTACACAGGTCTCTTGTTAAGAATTGACGCACTGAGTACAAGATACATTATATCAACCCTTCCACATGTCTCCCCACCCCTCCGGTTCTCCCAGTCGAACACAATCAGTAGCGGGACAGGAAGGAGCTGTCCCAAGGCTGCTGCGACGAGCCATCCGAGATAAGGGCTCGACCGTCCTGGAATCTGGAAAGCAACCAGGGAACAAGTGAATGAGGCTATTGCAACATGTTACAAGCTGGGTAACAATATGGAGGGACAGTGGGCAACAGACCTGACCTTTAGCAATTTTTTTAAAATGCTTCTTTATGATAATGACAAAGCTAATAAATTATTGTTTACCTATGTATACTATTTGGCTTGTAGATATCCCAGGGCATCTTTTATCTTTGCTGGCAATTTTAATGCACATACTGGCACTATCCTAGAAGTCTTTCATTCTGTATCTCCAGGAATATCAATGGAGGAAATAAGCTTTTATAGTCATGCAGATCATCTTTAGAGATAATAAGGTCAGCCTATCAGGCAAACTAATAACCATATTTGTAGATAATAGAAAATTGATTATTTTAAAGGAAAAGTAGACTATGGGGAGTTTACTTGTTTGAACAATTCTGAGGCAAGCATTATAGATTATTTTCTTATTTCTACTGATCAGTTAATTTGGTAAACTATCTTGAAGTGGAGAAGACTATTGCTAGTGATCATATGCCCTTACTTCTATTAAGAAGTTTGTCTAATAATCTCTATATCCAAAATAGTCATTTGATACCCACTTGTCAAGATCAAAACAAATTGAAACCAGTGAAATGGAGATTGGAATCTATACTTTATGTACAACTCTGATTAAGAGAGAAATCACTTTAGGATCTTATGTGCAAGATAACTGTTACAAATTAGACCAAATTTATTCTCACTTGCTGCCTGCTTATTCTAAAGCAATTCATTGAGACAAGGCCTTGAAATTCAGAAAAAAAATAGCTGGTTCAACTTGGAGTGTAACAGTGCCATCCTATGGAGAGTTACTCCATAGGATTGCACTGTAAGTGTCTAAAAAAAGTCTGCTTCTTTTATTTGTCTAAGGCTCAATATATTCTAGCTGCAATTAAGCTCTTCAACGCCAAGGTGGCTGTGCAAAATTTAAAGGGGCTGGTATTTCGATTGATAAAATAGGTGAGTCCTTTGATGCAATCCTTCTTAAATTCCTATGCTCCATCTGTGGAATTCTTAATTATGTAGTAGCAGGGGTGGCCCTCTGAACCGAATTGGGACAATCATCTCTTGAAGCTCAGACTTTGATGAAGGCTTTCCCCCTAAAAGTTAAAATCATACACTTTGACATCCAAGAAGGCTACCTTGGCTTGATTAGAGAGGACACTTTTGTTTCCCATTGGGATAAACTTGTAGAGCAACGACTTCAACTCCTTAATCTTTCCTTGGACTCCCTCCATTCAGTCTCCAAACAGGAAGCTAGGAGCATGATTAAGAACTGTGTATTTTGGTATGATTATAACAGCATGGTTTGTAGAGCGTGACACATTTGCTCTACTCAGTTTGTTGGTATTATTCCATCTGGTCAGCTTCTTGACTATTCATATCTGACTGTTCCTCAGTATAGATATGCCTTTATGTGGGCATGTCTAAATGCCTTACCATCTAGAATTTTGCAAGGAAGGTATTGTAGGGTACAAAACTCTGACAGAGCATATGACAGCGGTGTAGGTAATGTGGATACTCTATATCACCTTGGTTTTGAATGCAGCTATTTTTCTGAATCACTTCATTTTTTCTTTGCTCCAAAATATAGATTATATGGAGACATTACCTCTTTCATTAGAAGATAATAATGGACCCATTACTCTTTCAGTTGCAAAATTTTGTGTTTGTGATTGATTTTTGCAACTGTTTAAATGTGGTCTAGTTTTTATATTTTAGTAGTCTTCTTAAAGCTAGTAAGTGAAGAAGCAGAATGAGGTAGAGAGAGAGAGAGAGAGAGAATAAATTATTACCTTTGAGTCCTGCTGTTATGCCATGTCTATCAATACCTTGAAGTTTCATTTCGATGAAGAGAAATTAATTCCCCCTAATCTGCTTTGCAGCAGCAAGCCCCAGAACAGTACAGGATCTAGGGTTGCCCACGCTCGGGGCAACCCTTGCTGGGCACCTCGCATGTGCGCACAGCACGTGCGCGCGCTCCCCGAGCTGCGTGATGACGTCACATCGGTGACGTCGTCATGCAGGGCAGACCGGAGGCAGTGTGCAGGGCTAGGAAGCCGCCCATGCTATTTGCCTCCCCACAGGCGAATGGCGCGGGCAGCCTCGCAGCCCCCGCGCTGCTTTCGCCTGTCCCGCAGGACAGGGGGTGGCCGGCTTGCCAGGCAACCCCTGCCCTGCGGGGCAGGCAAAAGGCAGCGCGGCCACCTGCACTGTTCGCCTGCCCCGCAGGACAGGGGGTGGGCAGCAAGCCGGCCGCCCCCTGTCCTGCGGGGTAGGCGAAAGGCAGCGCGGGGGGCTGCAAGGCTGCCCGCGCTGCTGCCTGCGCTCTCTGGCAGCTGGCAGCTGCTCCCGGCGCCCCCTCCCTGGTGGCGCCAGGGGCAGACTACCCCCCCCTGCCCCCCCTTGATCCGGCCCTGCCCCGGAATAAACTTGTTGGCTGCTGGCCTGTCCTTGCGTTGTGAGTAAAAATGCACAGAAAGGGAGGGCTGGATGTTGGCTGGTTTTTCTTTCATCGGAAGGGAAGTGCTTCCTATTTTTTTTACTAACATAAGTGGGAGACTGGACAGGTTGCTGGCTGCCCATTTCCCTTTCCGACTAAACCATTAACCAAGAGTTGAATGAAAAGGAAAAAGGAGAAATCACAGGAAGACAAGCAGAAGGGAAAAAAATCTGACCAGATGAATCCTTCCATGTGGAATACTGATCTGGAAAGACTTGGGTGTGCGTGTGTGTGCGAGTGGGCAATACAGATGCCTGCTACTTCCCTGTCATTTAACGCTGGGTTAACAGTTTTCATCAGTAAAATCCCGAAAGCCAGAAGGCTTTCTGGGCAGGATGAAATTCCTCTTGGTGCTCCTCAACCCGCTTTCTTTGGATGACATCTTTAGTCACACTGATGACCCTGCACCATGACACCTAAACAAAGGACAGGAGCAGCAGCAGGCCACTGAACTGATCAGCACCACATGCTTGGGACCTCCTCAGTGCAGTTGTCCTTTAACAATTGCTTTTTCTTTCCAGTTTTAATGGTTCTATACTGTACTTTACAATTTCTTTCCAATTTTCACCTCAATCTGTATAACATGAACCTTTGCAGCAGCCAGGGGCTTGGAGGGTGAAAGCTACGCCCCTCTCCTCAAACCACACATGCATGCCTGTGTTGGTGTTGCCAGCCTTTCTGTTCATTGCGTGTAAAAATGCACAGAAATCGATTGTCATGGCGATGCTGGTGCCAACAGTATTGTGCCATCTGCTGCTCCCCTCCCTGGTGCAAAGCAAACCTTTTGTGGTTTGATCCCTATGAGTCACTCAATGCCAATGCCATAACCCCATTACCCAGAAAGTATTGAAGAAAAAAGTACTCATTTGTGCCACACACATCCCCTTCCCAACAGCAGAGTTAACGCTAAGGGCTCTATCTCTTCCATTTGGATCCAATTGGTTGCATGATGAGTGCAGACAGACTTGCTGTTAAAGAAAACAGGATGCTACTGGATGGCCCATTCCACTGCCTGGCCTGCCTACACTACCCCTGTGAGGTAAGGACCAAAACAAAATACACAAGCTTTTTGGAGGGGGGCAGGACTCATTACAGCCTCTTTCCCCAAATTTATTGTGCAATTCCAGAAGTTGCTTTAATGAGCTGAACCAGTGATTTCTGTGAGTGTTTTAGGCTCTTTTTTGTTATGCACACTCCTATATACTACTGCTTACTGCCTGTTGCTGTAAGTATGTGTCTCCTGAATAGTTGTTGTTTAATATGCCATACTAACTTGCTTTATGCTTGGTATTGTTTTAGTTTTAGTTCTGTATCAGATTTCTGCTTGCTTATACTTTGCTTCAGCATTGTTTTAGCTATGTATCAGATTTCTTCTTGTTTTCAGTTTTTCCACTATCCAATACACTATTGCATTGTTTCTGGAATGTTCCAGCCATCGATCATAGTGACTTACACTATGTAATCCACCTTGAGGCTCAGTGAGAAAGACGCACTATAAATAATGCAATTAAAAATAAATAAATAAATCACATTTGAATGGATGCTAATGAGCAGAAAGAAAAAAAAGGTCTATCACACTTTTTTCCAATGAAGTAACTAAACCAGCGTCAAGGTTTTTTTGGTGGTTTTTCTTTTTAAGTTGTCTGCCACACTGTCTGATGGCTGGCAAATATATCAAATGAATTATGCGCACTGTGTGTCTATGTACTTTACTTATTTCCTAACTAAAAGGCAGCATAAATTGGTGAGATTAACCCGAGTCTCTATCTTTGCTGCTCTTTTAGAGGCTTTTGCTGGCAACGGTCACCCTGGGATTCTTTTTTAGATTAATGGGGGAGCCCTTTGAGGCTTCTGCCAGAAAGGACCTGCTGCTGTGCCTTAGAACAGGATTTCAACTCATCACAACTCCCTGGGATTAAGAAAGCCGCCTCCTTCTCCCAGGTGCTGTCTGTGTGTCACTTTTCAAATACATTCAGAAGACACATGCCCAAATGCTCTAAGCAGAGATAAGGCTTTGCACAATAAAAGAAAATAAATTTTAAAAATATCTTCGGCCCATGGGGCTGTTAAAAACAGAGGAAAAGTTATTTAAAATGGAGGCTTAGGCTTTGTAGTGTTCTTAGTACGTTCTTATTCTTTTAGGACTTGTTGCAACTTCTATGTTACTTTTTGGTTTTACAATGAGCTGGAAAAGATTTTGCCTCCAGCAAAAGTTTAGTGTTTTTCATCACACTGGTTTACCCAAATAAATAGGTAGTAAATAAGAATAAAATGGTGGTGTAATTCCTGTCTAAATTGTTAAGGAAAATGTGATTTTTGTACATTTTCATTTTTGAAGCAAATATATACCTCTGGGGCAGGAGGAACAATAATATCTTGGTAGCTCACTTAACTACAGGCCTCTTATCATGAATCATGGATTCTATAAAAAACAGATACAGTATTCAGTCGTATGCTTATTTTTTTAAAAAAAAAACTTGTATGTCACATTCTACAAAATACATCCAAGATGGCTCTCAAAGCTATTTGTATTTATTCAGTAATTTATTAAGGAAATTTTAGCGCCGCTGCTCCACCTGCTGAAGGCTTCTTACATGTGAAAAACACCAGATCTCTACTCCCTCCCTGTTCACCCTGCAGCCTTTCTCAGAGAAACTCCACGAGAGCACAGGAGGCTGCACTGAGGAGGCAGGATCATCCGAGGCACCTTCCCTTCCCTTTTCTGCTGGAAAAAGAAGTACAGTGGAGTAAACTTTCCATTCCTGACAGAAGGATGTGAGGGTTCTTTTGCCCGGTTTCTACTCCTTACTACATAGCCCTGCTATTAATGCATTTTTAAAAATAAGGACCCCTTGACCCACAAGAGAAGATTTGGCTAGCATGCAGGTGACAGCTGGGGGAAGAGGGAGGTGGGAATAAAATTTGTCTCCATGGGTTTTCTGTTGGCAGGAAATGTTTTTACTATTTTTGCCTTATTCATCTGAGAAACTTTCAAGTCATTCACTTTTAATACATTTTGGTGTTACATTTTCACTGTGAAGGAAAAAATGAAATTACTATCATTGTCTCTGTACAACATTCTGCTTTCATGTGGATGTATAGCAATTAATTATTGTTTTATAAATGTTTATAACCTCTGATGCTTAGCACATCTTTTTCTCTTCTCCGTTCAGAGGTTTCTCCTTCTCCTTTTTTGTGGCAGGAACCAACCCAAAATTATGAATTAAAAATAGTTACAGAATATCAACTAAACATAAAACATAAATAAAAATATGTAGAAAGATGCACAACCTTTTACCCCACTTCTCCAAAGCTCATTCAGATACAATTTTTCAATTTGTCATTGAAAATTTTTTAAAAAAGGATGCCAGCTAGGCTTCTCTGGGGTGAGTTCTGAAATATGAGGACATAGCAGAAGCCTTGATCATAGTTTCCATCAATCTTGCAGCTGCCATAGGTGGGCCTGGTGAAGGTGTTAAATGAAAATTCCAGCACTGAAGCGCTTATTGAAGGAGGTAGTCTTTCAAGTACCTGTTCTCAGGCCATTTAACATTTTAAAGGTTAAGCGTTTGACTTTTGCTCAGGAACCAATTGGGAGCCAGCAAAGATCTTAACACTGGTAGAATATGTTCATTTTTATAGGCTCTGATGGCTGTTACATTCTCAACTACCTATAATTTCTGAACACTTTTCAAAGTCAGCTCCATATAAAACACATTGCAGGAGTCTTTTTGGAAAGTTACCAATACATAGACAATAGTGGCCGTGTTGTTTTTCCCTGGGAGAAGGTACCACTGAAACGCTAGCCAAAATTGAGAAAAGGCACCACTGAGCATGAAAGCAACTTGGCTACAGAAGAGAGCAACTGGGGTCTGGTACATAGGGTTGCCAGGTCCCTTGACTCCCCCAGCGGGAGATTGGGAGCCCGGCACTGACCTTGCTGTGCTCCTGGGTCCTGGTTTCACGCAAACGCACAGCTTGCACATACTCCCGGCAGAAAGTGACATCATCATGCGGGTCAAAGGGTGGCTGGGAGCGCTCCCGCACTCACCAAGGGGCTGGATTGGCCCACTGCAGGCTTGATTTGGCCCGAAATGGGCCCACTGCCAGGCGTGTTTTGGCCTGAATCGGCCTACTGTGGGCGCAGGAGTGCTCTGCGCTGCCTGGGGATGCCCTGGGGAGCATGTCCCCCCACCAGCCAAGTAAGTGGGGGGGGGGAAGGTTGGGATCAGGGGATCCCTTGACCCAGGAGGGGGAATGGCATGCCTACTAGCACATCTAATTCTTAAATATTAGGATCGGGACAAACATCTGTTCTAAAGTCAGTTAAACATATTTATTTATTTCATTTGTAGCCTGCCTTTGTTGCCAGTGGGGACCCGAAGCAACTTACATTGTTCTCCTCTCTTCTATTTTATCCTCACAACAACCTTGAGAGGTAAATTAGGCTGAGTGTGCATGACAGGATTAAAGTGAGCTTTCATGGCACACTGGGGATTTGAACCTGGGTCTCTCAGATGGTAGTCCAGCAATCTAACCACTATACAATACTGGCTCAACACAGTTTTAGAAAACCACAGTCCTTTCGGGGATCTCATTAAGAAGTTGGTCCCAATGCTTTCGACAATAGTGAGAAGTTATTTCATTTTTCATTTTCAGTGTAATTGTTCATAAACATTTGATTCAGGGGCAGGCATTCCTACTAATATGTATCGTCCTGCTGACTTGTTCGGTTCAAATGTTCACACTGGACTACAGCCATTAATGGTTTTTCTGCCTTCTCTTTGTACTATGCTAGTCAAATGGGCATCACCTTTGGAATGAATAATTCTATTGCAGATTAATCTGTTTCTGTTTTTATCAAGGAAGGAGATTGACACTGCCTTAGTCAAAACTTTTTAACACGCTCTTCTGTATTTTGATATCTAAATTCAGAACTGTCGTTCTCCATAGATTAACTCAGTTTTGAGCAATTTATATAGTCTTCCCTCCTTTATTCAGCTCTAGAAGAGAGATTAATTTTTATGCTGTGTTTCACTTTCCTTCCATGAAGACATCAATACTAGGGAAATCCCACCATCATTAAAGAAAAAAACCCTCTACGCAAAGCAAAACAGCATACAAACAGAAGATATATGAGCCTGGAAGAACATCCCCTAATCTGGGTGACTGTCGCATTTTACAAGTAGCTGAGAGTCATTCTCAATTGATGGCTCTGAATTGGTGTCCTCAGGGGGACAAGTGGGGAGGAGGAAGTTTGTCAGGGGAAAAGACCCTCACTGAGCTGAAGAAGAATGATTAAGAGAGGGCCTCGTTGTCTACCACCCACCTAAAGTCGATAGCACTCAATGGGCAGGAGGAGAATGAACTATATAAGCCAGGTGTATGGCTATTAATTCCACGGGCTGCTTTTGAGCGCACCTGGAGAAATCTCGAGTGGGGAAGACTTTCTGCAGGAAGAAACAAGTCTTGCACGGTAACAAACAAATAATCCTCTCATTATCACCATTTCATTAATTGAAACAGCAAGGGCATCATACGAAAAGACACACACTCTCAATAATATTACAGGCAGCTCTTTAAATGTTATGGCTGTAAGGCACGTAGGTATTATTGCTTTTCTCATATGATTGGTATAATATTGTGGCTTGGAATTAATTAGGATGTCTCTTTCATGGCAATGAATGAAGTAATCTGTTCTCATTGTATGAGCTTGCCAGAGAGAAGAAAGGAGAAGTTTAAATATTTGGAGACAGAGAGAGGTGTGGGTATCTTTTAAGCTAGTTCTTTGGATAAAGGGATTCTGACTTATAAATCAAAGTGGGTTTGTAAGTAACTGGATTGATTTTCTGCCCCTTTTAATCATAAATGTTCGATTTATTCAGAATGGCTTACTGAGAGCATGACGGATTAAGCAGGGTAACTCAGCCCATCCTGATTCGTTTGCAGTGTGCTTTTGCGAGTTCTAACAGAAGCAGTTGTCATTGGAAACAATGAAAAAGAATAAAGAACGAGAAGTAGTCTTGAAAATGACAGTACTTTCCAATGCCAGAGATTTAACCAAAAGAGAGTGTGTGTGGAAGAAAGATTTTGTCTCAGCCTCATTCTGAGAACAGGAAGTGATTTTTTTAAAAAAATATCAATTTGAAAAGAGATGATTAAAATAAGCGACATGTCCTGGAACCAAATTTCAAATGGCATCCTAGAGGAAAAACAACAATAAACTGAACTTGATTTATTATCCTATTATAGATGTAAAATGGTTTTTTTTCAGAGTGGTGTTAAAACAGACACTTGGAGAGGGGAGTGGTAGAAGCATAATGGTCCACCTCGCCAGCCTCCCTCCTGGGCCATGCGTAAAAATAACTGCGTAAAAAAAGGCAGGCAATGCCAGCGGAACCCTCCTGGACGTTTTCTGCAGCTTCTGCTCTTCTTTCTCTTTCGAGAGAGCGAGAAAACGCTCCGCCCAGTAACTGGGTCCGACTAAGAGTTCAAACGTGTCCGGCATCGACCGCCTTCAACCCGCCGTGGGAGCGCTTGGGAGGGAAAGCTCGGCAAATCCCCCGGCATACGCCATGCCTAGTCCTCTTAATACCCTTCCCTCCTAATCCGTGTCTATAAACGTGCCTTCAGGGCGGCTAAGCGGGAAGCGGCAGGCCGGTGGGCGGAGTAGCCGCGGCGGGAGCCGTCAAAGGGAGCACCTCCCCGCCCGGCCCAACAGAGAGCTGCTGGGCGGGCGACTGGCGAGGCCCCCACGGGACCAGTTGGCGAGGCGCGCCCGAGAGCCCTCGCATGAAGCGGCTCGAGCGGACGAGAGCGCCGCCACGGCCTGATCCCAGGCAGCAGCTCCAGCGCCCCCCTGGCCGCGCCACGTGCCTTTGCCGCCACTGCCACAAGGCAGCCTTGCGCGGCGCCCCCCTCGCCAGCTGACCCCCCGAAAGCGGCGGGGCAAGTGCCCGCCTCAGCATGAGGAGAGAGCCGGGGGCGGGCAGGCGCGCGACCAAGAGCTAACCCCCGGGCGCTGCCCCCTCTCTCTTCTCCCTTCTCCCAGGAGGCCGAGAGATGCCCGAGGCCAAGAGATGCCGTCCCGCGCTGCAGACCCTCCTCTTCATCCTCCTCTTCGCTTCCGTCGCGACCCTCACGCCCGGGCTCGAGGGCAGCAGCGCTCCAAGGAGCCGACCCCGGGACCTCCAGGCGCCGGCGGGAGACAGAAGGATGCTGCTCGAGCTCCTGCTCAAAGCTCTGGGGGATGGCGGCGGCGGCAGCCACCAGGTGCTTCCACACCCCTTCGGGCCCGAGCGGGTCATCGCCCGGCGCTACAGCGGCAGCGGCGCCCTTCACCCGGCACCGGCTGTGGATCAGGAACCTCGAGGGTTGGCTCTCTCGTCCGCCTCGTCCTCCAGGGAGCGAATGGCTGGGCAGCCGGCCAGGCTCGCCTCCATTCCCAGGCACGGAGGTAAGACAGCAGCGCGCGCCCCTCCCCTCAGTTCTCTCTGTGTCCGAAGTAGGAGTGCCTCTAGACCACGTGCGAAATGTTTGAGCAACTGGAACTAGCACCGGCTTGCTGGCCGCGGAGGTGAGGCGGCGTAGAGCCTGCCTCCCCTCGGGAACAGACGGGGCCCTCATCAGCACCAGCCCTGCCACCCACGCTTAGCTCGCCCCAGCCGGCGTCAGTTAGCCCGAACTTCCCTTGACGGGGAAAGTTACTGAGAAGTTGAGCAAAGTTTGAGCCGTAGTTGACGGCTCCAGGCTCTCTTCCTGAGCCGGTTACTTGGAAGTTAGTTCTGCCGCTGTACTTAGAACAATCCTAAGGGCTACTCAGGTGTCGGTCCCCTTTTGATTGTTTGTGTTCTTAGGCCTGCTGGTGTCTTGCTTTCAGATAAAAGCGTGCTAATAAAGAGCCAGAGCTGCCGCCTGCGGGATTTCTCGCGCTGGCTGCCTAGACCCTTTGCGACGCAGGGAAGTTTTCAGCCTGCTGCGTCGGGGCTGGCCTTGCAGCGCTTCTGCGGTGCTGCCGGGGTGCTCCTTGAGCTGCGCGTCCCACCCGCAAGCCTTGCGCAGGTGATGAAACTGCCAAGCTGTCTTCCCTGGCCGCTCTGGGTAGCCGTGCTCTGTTTTGTCTAGAGCTTTTGATACTTAGCAGAGCCACCTCACTTTCCCCTCCTCCTTAAGCCCAGCTGACTTTCAAATCCAGGAGTGCTTGTGTAGCCTCTAATTGCTACAGGACTCCTAAGGCTAAGAGCTTCAAGTCACACTTGCAGGCAGAGATTTTTCTATATGTGCAAAGAGTTCTGAGAGAATCCTCAGCTGAAGTGGCAGGCAGGCTTTAAAGAAGCTCTGGCAAACAGATCAAAGGAAGATGGAGCTGTGGGGCTTGACATTTTCTCCTCTCGCTGTTTGACATGAGTTTCTTTGGGCGATTCCCACTCTTTTAAAACTGAGAGGGACGAAATCATGTTCCTTCCCATTTTTCACCTCACACATTTTGGAGACTTAAAAATGTAGACTTATTATTCCCATTTGCTTCTGGCAGCACATCTGTCAAGAAAAGAAAATCAGTCACTTGGTTAGAAGGGAACTGCTTGTCCCCAGCTATGCTGGTTACACTTTTTTATTTTTCTTTTAAAGAATGGGATAGTCCCTTTCTAAACTGCTGTAGGTCGTTGCAGTTAAAGGATAGAATGAATCTCAGAATCATAAACTACTATGCTGGCTTTTAGGCAATGTGTAATGAGGTAATTGATATCTAGAGATGAATTTTGTTGAATTTTGCTTTCTGTTCTCTAAAACGATACAGGAATGCTTAAGAGAAAAAATAGTATTGTTTAATTCTACTTGAACTGAATTAATTTCCGCTCTAGAGAAAATTATTGGGAGTGCAGGGGAGTGAGTGGAATAGGTACGTCTAAGTGATGGGAATGATGTGTCTCTTTCTGCTTAATTCCTGTTTATTCCAGTGGTGCTTAGGTGTGTCTTTCTTTAAATTATACTCAACAATAGTCATTTTTTTTCATAAGAGCAGAACCTGTGTGCAAGTCAGTTCCGTTTACATTGGAAAGTCAATGATATATAATTATCACATCCAACCTTATGTTATTGGACAGTTTCATGTCAGATGTATGCTAGTGCATCATCAGGTCACATGATCTATACTATAGACAAGGCTAGGCCTTGTATACTTATATTGGTGCTCTGGTTTTGGTACCAATTTATCCTATGCCAATGGTGTGTATGTTGACTATTCTTGCTCCAAATTGTAGAGATTCAGCCACTGATTTCAAGGATAGAGGAAGTTGTAGATTAGTTAGTTATTAATGGAACATTTGTGTTTCTAAGCTTTTAAAAAATTGTATAAACTACTCCACATGCCTTTTATTTTCGCCCTCCCTTTTCTAGAATAACTAGTTTCTACCAAAACTTTTTTAGCCCATTCAGCTGTATTACCAAGGCACAGAAGAGACTATGGATTTTGATAACTGTGTGAGAATTATTACAATTGATCAGAAACAATTGTATAATTGTGTAATACGTAGAGATTTCTGGCTGGTATCCTGAGTTCTGAATTACAGTAATTAGGTGTGATGTAGAGTAATTCATTAGACTGTCAGGCTTTTCAGAGTCCTTTGTGTGCAGAACTGAGTACATTGTAGCAAGCTGTGTCCTTTCACAAACAAAAATGGACTTTAAAAATAGAAAAATTGCAGAAATAGCTCGTATGTATTCTTTGCTTGACTCAGCTGACGATGGAGTTTAGAATGATTTAGAATGTCTTTATATTGGAAGGATTGTCAACCCATGACTGTTTCCTTTTGTGTATGTATATACTTTTCCTTTATCCCATGTCAGTCTGCTAAAATGCATGGAATGCAGCCTGTGCAACCTGTACTCTAGCACTAATATCTATTTAACCAAAACAAAGAGCCCTATGGTGAAGGGGTCTTGAATATGGAAAGCAGTAACTAATTCACTGATTCCACCTTTCTAAAGTAACAAAATCCTACTTTCAACAGCTAACTGTGTTATATAAATTGTGAAAGACGGAGTGCATATTTATCTAAAGTTTATTGTAGTTTTAAAATATATAATAAACAGCACTTACTCTCAAACAACCCTTCTCCTCTCATAAAAGATTTCTGGTTCCTTAAGGAGCAAATTACATGTGATTTAAAACTTTAGAATGGGAACAGGTATCCAAACGTGATCAGAGTAGTAGCATAGTGAGAAAAGATGTTTAATTTTTCCCCTCATGCTAATTCCTGGTTTAAATTGACCCTCCCAGACTGCTGTTAGCATATGGAAGGACAAATGAAGATACAGATGCTAGCAATCACAGAAGCTAATAGATGCAGAGGAGTTAGCCGTGTTAGTCTGTGGTAGCAAAATCAAAAAGAGTCCAGTAGCACCTTTAAGACTAACCAATTTTATTGTAGCATAAGCTTTCGAGAATCAAGTTCTCTTCTCGAAAGCTTATGCTACAATAAAATTGGTTAGTCTTAAAGGTGCTACTGGACTCTTTTTGACAGAAGCTAATGTGCTTGCTAACCTATGCATCATTCCAGGTGCTGAATTTCATTGAATTTGATGTAAAGATTATTCTAGGGTTTAATTAATCTCATGATTTTTAAATACATATGTCTTTTTTTTAAAGTAAAGGTCATTGTGATATAAAGTACGTACAAGCATGGATCCCCTGCTTCTAAGTCTCATCCACTATACCTTTTTCTGTGGAGCCATTTCCTTTTACTCATACCTGGTCAACCAATTTCCCAGTTTTTTTTCCTTCTCCTGAACCTACCCAAATGCAGTTTTCCTCATTCTCCTTGTCCATCCTTTCCTGTGTTTCCTCTCCCACCTGACCCGTCTCCTACCTTTTTTGTTTTTTATATCTTTGTGTGGATCTAGACAAATCAAAATGTCAATTTTTTTCTTAATATAATGTCACCGCATGTTGTTGGTTACTTTGCTGAAGTTTTAAAACCTTTTTATGTGTTTCTTTTTCCTCCCAAGTCCCCACATTGGCAGAAACATACACTCTAACTTTGCATGGGCAAAGCTAGCTAATGCCTTAACGGAAAGATTATGAGAACAGAAACCTGTAATCATTACTTATTCTGGGTATTTACCGGAGAAATGGCTACTGATACTAGTTTTTTGGGAAAAATTGAGTTGGAAAATTTTCTAATTAAAATTGAAATAAATAATCTAAACATTAAATAATGTTAGCAAAACAAGGTAAATACGCTGTGTGCAAGCTTCGACCATGTACTAGCAATGGAGCTTGTCCGTATTTCATATCCCACACTTAGCCCAATTTGATTGAGTCATAGCACAACAGCCATGACAACTACAGACTATGTTTACATATTTGGAAAAATATAGCAGTGGAAAATTTTCTGCCTCACATCACTGGTTACTCAACTCCTAAATCTGTAACAAATTGTTACAAGAATTAAAAGGAAAGATTATCTGATATTTTAGCCTTTAGTTCTGTTCATCTGCTCTGATATGCTGATGATTTCTGATAACCCTGTGCATGGATTAAATTCAGACACACACAAACACACACACATCACACACACACACTCATGTGGCAAAGCTTTACTCTATTAACACAATAGCTTCTAGAAGCCTTTATATATGCTGCAGGGCCTCTTTTTATGTAACTGTAAATCCACATTTAGGCCAGACTGTAATGCTGATACATAAGTAGTTTTGTTCTGTACATGATGGTCACAGCACATGTCACCAGTACTGGGGAGCCACTATGCACAGGAATTTGAAGTAGTACATCAAAATATTCATAAATCAAACCTTAGAGAAAATCTGTAACAATATTGTATAAAAATGATTGCATAAAAATAGAAAACAGTACACTAATGTAATAATGCTCTTGTAAACTCGATAGTACCTCACTGAGGGCCAAACTAAATTTGACAGTGTCCTCATACCTGAAATGGGGACACTGCTGCCATTTTAAAACCTAAACCAAGAGCCAGTTTGGTGTAGTGGTTACGAGCAGCAGGACTTTAATCGATAACCAAGTTTGATTCCCTACTCCTCCACTTGAAGCTAGCTGGGTGACCTTGGGTCAGTCACAGCTCTTCCAGAGCTCTCTCAGCCCCACCTACCTCACAGGGTGATTGTTGTGAGGATAATAATGACATACTTTCTAAACTTCTCTGAGTTGGTGTTGAGTTGTCCTGAAGGGCGGTATATAAATCAAATGTTGTTACTGTTATTAAAATGGGCAATTTAAAAATGCTGCAAGGGTCCAATTCTGTTCAGGCCTGTAGTGCAGCAGGTCATGGTGCTGTCCCCTTGTGCCTTTTCAAGCACAGAAATGGCTGGGTCTTGCTTTAGCCCTCCCAACTGATAGACACAGGCCTCAAATGTAAATAAGAAAAAGCCTCTGCCAAACCACTGAGCCTGGTGCTGGGCCCTGGCTCTTATGCTGGAGTTTGAAGGTAGCAACCAGCTTTTCCAAGGCAGCTGCTGCCGCCTAGACCTGAGGGCCTTCAGTAAAGCCAGCTCGGGTGTGAGAGCTTGAGGTGTGCTCTTCTCAGGCCGAGAATGAGGCACCTCATTCAGTCCCACAATAGTATTCCATTCAGGGAACCAAAGAGAACAGTGATGACCATGGACACAAGTCTTTGGGGGTGAGGATCCCACACCCAAAGTAGAATGGCATAGGGTATCTGGCTGAAGAAGAAATGATCAATAGTGTAAACCCTTTGGAACTCAGAGCTATCAGACGGGTCTGGTGGAATCTCAGGATCTTCCCACAGGTCACCATATGTTTATACAGATGAAAGATTACCTTGAATGTCTGAAAGAAGTACACGTAGCAGACCAGGGCAACTCCCTGGTGGGCTAGCTAAGCCAGAGATGATGGACCAAGCAGAATGGATGCTATCCAGAGAGATTCCCCAACTAGCCTCCCATAGTTTTTGGCAAGGCGCAAGAAGAAGAAACCTCAAACAACAGGGATAGACACTGTGAGTGGCAAGCTGCCTTCACATATCCTGTACGCTTTCTCCAGTACAGCTATTGCATAGAGCTGTTCAGAAGATCACACAGTAAAGTGTAGAAGTGATACTAATAGCAATCTTCGGGTCCTGAAAGACAGGGTCTCAAAACCTGAAGAATTTTCCAAGCATGGATACCTGGCACCTCCACTGAAGGAGGGCCTATTGATGCAGGGAACAATACCACACCCTCAACCAACTCTGACAAGCCTCCCAGCGTGGAGGTCGAACTCAAACAAATAATAGAGTTGGATTGAGTAGAAAGCATAATTGATACTATACTAGCCTCCAGGAAGAGCTCCACAGAGTTTAAGAAAATTCCTGCCAAGTTCTCAGAAGAGTGCATAGATAGAGACATGTAGCCTTTCCAGGCTAATTAGGGAGTTACTATCCTTCCTTCAAGAAGGGTTGAAGAAAAGTCTTAACACCAGCACTCTTAGACAACAGGTAGAGGCCATTTTGACAATTAGGGGTTATAGGAAGGGACATACATCACCCTCATGGCAATAGATTGTAAAAGGGGACCTCTGTGTCGAATCCTCCAAGGACTCACCGGGTTTTCCCATGTGAAATCTTAATCTGGTATTGAGAGCATTATCCAAAAGATGCCTTGACTCTATGATCTCATGTCCTTAAAGGAATTGACCTTTAAAGCCATCTTTCAGATGGGAATAAAATCAGCTAGACAAGTGACAAAATGGCAGGCATTAGCAGTAGATAGAGATCCATGCCCTTTGCCCCCCCTATTCGGAATGAAGACATGGATACAAGGCTTGGGTGAAAAAACAGCCATTTATTGACCAACAATAACTTTAGAACGGCAAGGGGTATAACTAGCAGTATAGGTCGGGCCAAGGGGTCAACTGGACCTCCTCCTCGACCTGCCCGGGTGAGCATCCCCTGCCCCAGGCGCGAGCCATCCAAGTGCATGGCTGTAACCTGGCCAGCCAGATGAATGGTTCCCCCCTTAAAGCTCCATACACCCATAGCCGTGAAGCCCGAGGGCAGAACTTGTACAGGGGGTCCCACGGGCAGTCTGCCCTCTCAGCTAGCAGCCATACAGCCCGCCAGCTGATCTGAGACAGACCCCCATTCCCCACCAAGGGGGAGGTGCCACCGGGTGCTCACCGGCCCGCTCTGTCTACCCAAACTAATCTGCCAACGCAAGGGCCAAGCCTCTGCTTAGGCCTTCATGCCCCACATTTGCTACAACGCCGGCCACAACCCTTGCCGTAAGTTGATCAAAAAGATGTCATTGCCCTTTGCTGACAAGTGCACACTATCACCTCCGTAGAGGTTGGCAAATGTGTCCCTGATCCCAGGATGGGGCAAGTAGACCCCCAGGCCGGAACCCAAAGCCTTCTGAATAGCCTTATTGGCTTTACGCCTAGTGCGTTCAATCCCCTCATGGTCCAAGGCCTCCTGCCACACACGGCGCGGGAGTATGGACGACCAAAAAATCAAACCCCAAACCCCAGACCACTGCTCTGATATATAACGTAGATCAGCGTGAACCTGCAGGGAAAGAGCTTTACCCTTAACTAATCCTAAGTCATTCCCCCCTAGGTGAATGATAAGAAAATGAGGTGGAGGCACACTCCTCCCCTCAAACAGGAGTGGTAGTAGTCCCGGCCACCGAAAGCCCCAATGGCCCTGCCACTAAACCTTGGCCCATCGACTGAGGCCAAGCTGGGACCCCATTGGCATCCTCTTAGCCTGATGGGCCGCCCAAAAAACCATGCTGTGTCCGCATATGAGGATTGACACCTCCCCCAGTGAAGCACAGTATCTAAGAAGAAAAAACAATTAGGCAGTGGTAGATGAAATTGCTGGCAGTGGCAGCACATACTTTCGATACGCAGCTGACCGCCACTGGCCAACCTTCTGTATGGCTGCCTCTGGGTATCCCATCGCGGCTGCAGTAGAGGCCGCCCCAATCTGAAAGGAGTGGGTACAAAATTAGACACCCACCAGCCCCAATTTAGTTAGTGCCTTCTCTATCACCAACCAAAACTGGTACTGTGGGGGGGGGGTCCCATCACAGTGACAAAACAAAGGTCCTTTGCTATTGCCCCTGCTCTTCAAGTATGTACATAGAGCTTGAACCAGGCACAATTCAGCCTCCTCACATGGGCCCAGCTGCACTACAACACCCCGCTGGCGCTGATCCATCTTGGACTGCCGGATCCAGAGAATCACCTTATCACCCTTAAACTAAACATCCTGCACCAACAGTGCACAATTAGACTGATCCCTACGGGATTGAGCAACCAACTCGCCTACCCTGAAAGCTCCAAAAAAGGCCGTCAAAGATGCTGCATGAAAAAGGGGAGCTTCGAACTCTGACAAGCACACCTGCCTCGAAACAGCCCCTAAACTCCTAAGTATAGAGGGGGAGAGAGGCTGCCTACCATCAGGTTGGAGTTCGGCCTCCCTAGACCAACTCTCCAACATTTTTCAGAACCTGAAGTCCCCAGTAGCTTCAGATAACTCACAGGCCTTGCTGGCAAAGGCCAAGGCCGCCAAAAGCCCCCCTAATAGATTTAACAGACAAGCTCCTGCCCCTCTGTTCAACGCAGAACTGTATAGAATGTTCTGCTGGGATGGGCTGGACTTGCTGCAAATCCGCCTCAATCTGAGATCATGCAAACTGCCTCACTGTGCAATCGTATGACTTCCGCGTGCTGGCGGTGATGGCTAGTTGGATGGCTCTCTGCGCCTCTACCCTACAAGGTTTCACAAATCCTGGGGCATCTGAACCGGCTAAAGGTCAGCTTCAGGGGCAAGCTGATGAAACCGTACCATCTGCTGGCGAGACAAACCATCTGCCACCCAATTGTCAGTTCCAGGAACATGTTTCGCCCTGAACAAAATGTTCAACCTGAAGCACTGGAGAGTGAAAGCCCTGACCAGCCTCATGACCCTGGGAGACGTAGATGAGAGGGAACTAATCACCTGCACAAACACCATGTTTTCACACCAAAAGTGGACTGCATGGTTGGCCAGTTCATCCCCCCACATCCAGACCGCTACCAGGATTGGAAAAAAAATCCCAAAAGATAAGGTCTTTGGTAATAATGCCATCCTGCCAATTTGTAGGCCATTGCTCAGCACCAAGTGCACCCGGAAATAAACCCCCAAGCCTGTGGATCTGGAAGCATCAGAGGCAACTTGCAACTCAGCCTCGAGCCAAAGCTCCCCCCACCCAAAAGTGACCCCATTGTCAGAAAGTCCTCCCAGACTGCCGTTCACAGACCCCACCCCTTGGAAAGGCCAGGTGATGTATAAGGCGGTGTTCACCTGCTGCCTTCTTGGGCACCACTCCCGGGGGGGGGGGACACCCTCAAATTAGGAACTGGAGGGGACGAAAAAGGCCCTAAAACTCTGCCCTCAGAACATGCCTTAGAAATCTTAAGCCTGACCGCCTCCTCCATGCTGATCACCAAATGCAGATTGGAAGACATGAAGGGGGCCCTTGGCCCTTGAAACGGAATCCAAAACCCAACAGTGGTACTGCATTGCAATTAGGATATCCCTGAAGAAGGCATTTAAGTACCTTTGGCTTTATGGGTGTGGGCCCCCATGTCAGTACCAAGTTGACCTGAACTGCCCCCTGGCTTCTTACCACTCCCACGCTGCTGAGCCCTGGGACAAGCGGATAAGGAGTGGGGCTGGTACACCGGGGGCATTAATGCCTAAACATGCATCCCTTTCGGGAGCACACCCCCTGATAAGCAAACTCCCAGCAAAGCAGCTGGGGTGAACTGGCTGCCCCACGAAGGCGCAGTTACCAGGAGGGGTGGAAAGGCATTGCACGAGATGCCCACTGTTGGACCTGTCACCTAAGTTGGGCTGTGCTGGGGCTATAAGCTGCAGCCAAAGCTGCTGATGAATTTGGTTTCATGACAGATCAGGGTTGACCGCTGCCCTCATGTGGAACTCTTCATCATACTGCAGTCAAGCTGCACCGACAAAGTCTGTGCACCCCCAGTAAATGATGTCTATATATTGAAATAAGGGGGCTGCTCTATGGGGCTGGGCACGCGCAATAACCCTGGTGAAAATGAGCATGTCTGGCAACCAGTTAGTCCAGGTGCGGTCCACCTTCCTATGCCTAAGCCTCTCCTTATCCTGATCAACCATCTCCTCTTTATCCTTCTTCTCCAGCTCCCTGAAGAGAAAGGTAAAGACATCTACAAAGTCAGCACGGAGTATCTTATCCCTTGTAGTGGGTGTCAAATGATCCCCCCAAGGGCAAGGCAGTATCCCCAAAAGGCATAGCCCTATAAGGCATGGTCCCCAAAGCTGAAGCCTGGTAATATGGCCCCAGGGGAAATGAAGGCCAAGCCAATTGTGGATGTCCTAAGGGCTGCTTGCTAATGGTGCTGCCTGACATGCCTACAGCTGGTGCTGAAGCAGAAAGGGGGGGTTCCCTCCAGACTACCAGGGCAATGCCTGCTGGCCCCAAACAGGCCAAGGACTAGCCCGTGCTGGAGATGAATAAAAGGGGGACCTGACCAAGAAGAGCAGCCCGGTTGAGGAGCAACCTGTGCAGCACTGAGCTGTGGCTGGGATGTTGCCACGCCTCAGGGAGTCTGCGCCGGACCCACAGGCCCCCATGGCCAGGTGTGTATGTCTTGCGATGCAGGGGACTTACCCTCAGGTTCCTGGGGGGCAACTACCATGGCAACAGGCGGCATATCCAATGTCCAGGTCACATCCTGTTCCATGCAGCTGCCTGTCCCTGTCGCTTCACGCTCCTCTGGTTGTCCACCAGCTTCCTCCCTGACCGCCACTGAAGAACCCTCAGCCTCGGGGGGGGGGGGGTCCACAACCATGGCCACCGGAGGCATGTCAGAAGCCCACATCACATCTATCTCGCTTCCTCCATGGGTGCAGCCGAAGAACCTTCAAGGGCAGACAAATGAGTCGTAACATCCCTATGAAAAGTCGCATCAGAGACCCATTTGGTTACCCTCTTGCTCCTGCCACCAGCGGACTGAGCCGGCACCACACCCTTGGCATGTTCTAATGCTGCCAGCTTATCCAAAATTTCCTGCTTGCCTCTAGCCACCTCTTCTTCTTCTTCGGATGAGTCAGGCTGTAACGCCCTCTTTGCAGCAGGTCTTCTGGCAGGCTGCTTGCCCATACTCTGTCCACTGCCTTTTTTTGGGGTGGCATGGTGTCACAGGCAGGGCACACCCAGCACACCATCTCTATTCAATGGAATAACCCCTTGGGTGCAATGTAAGCCAACCGGTAAGGCCCCTTGGCTCCTCAGGCAGTGCAACAAATGGCTACAAAATGGCGGCCGAAATCAGCCTAACCTGCCCCCGCAAAATGTCTGCCCCGCAGGAGCACACAATGCACAGGCTGTGCACAAATCTAGGCCTCGTCACCCCAACAGGTAGGGGTGTGTGTGGGTGTGTGGGTGTGTGTGGGTGTGTGGGTGGGTGGTGGGGGAAATAGGGCCCCGAAATCTGGCTCTCCAAATCACCACCCCCCAAAGCCTACCCACAGCCATGAAGAGATATGGCAATTAATGCAATGAAGGAGGGAAACGAGGGAGAATAAAGTGACCAGGCGCTAACCCTGCCGCAGCATGGGCAAGTGCGAATAATTATCCTCCCCCCAAGTAGTCCCACTCAGCCTGCTCCAAACGCGCCGCCAATCACCGAATAAATGAAGGCAAGCTCCATCGTTGCAGAGCTTGCCATCGCCCGCTTTGAGGCTTCTCTAGCCTCCACACCAAAAGCAGGCTGGAGCCAGGGGAAGGTGTGCTGCTCCGAAAAACCACACCACTGCTACATCCACAGACGCCATCCTTCTCCCGAACGAAAAAGGGAGAGGAGGGGAGGGCTGAGAGTGCACCTTGCCACTCGCTGCTTTGCCTCTGGAAAGGCAGTGTAGCTGCGGCAAAAGGTCCTTCTCCCTGCAGAAAGCCGAGGACGGAAAGCACCATATCCCTCGAGTTTTCAGTGGTGACTGCTGAAGGGGAGAGGCGGAGCTGGCCTATATAGGCCCAGACCCTGCCCCCCCCCAAAATACCCAGATGCCCGGGAACGTGGAGCCTTCTCTGCCTCCATGTAGGAGGGCAAATGGCAGCACCCAGGTAAGCACGCTGTGCGTGCTCCATGAGTGCCATTTTCCTTCAAGATAATAGAGCAAGTTATGAATGGAACCTACTTTCTTCCAAAGGTGAATGCTATGTTTTCATAGGACAGAAGAGATAGTACTTTCCTCCTTCTAACCTAATCCAAAGCATGAGAAAGAAAGAAAAAAAGAATCTCACTACCTTGATATATGTGGAAATGTGAGTTTCCACTTGGGCAGGACTAAACAGTTTTCACAAGTCTGGGACCTAGTTGTGTGTTTTCAGGAGGTCCTCCTTGGGACAGAGAGTGTCCTTTTCTTGGCTAAGTATGTAAAGCAGAAGGTACATAATTCTGGCATGTCAAGCCAGAGGTCTGGAGATGCCCCTAGACATCAGGGCGCATTCATTAAGGGAGTCAGTGACATAAGCAGCCTATAAATCCTTTAGTTGTTAGAAATGATTGATATTGTGGCCACATGGAAAGTATATTCTCTAATCAATTTTATATTATACATATGCCAATAAAGGCTTGCTTGGATATTCTCTCATCAAGAAATATAGGATAGATAAGTTATCCTCCCCAGAGACAACCTTCAGCAGGAGGGTATCACAACACGCCTTCTAGGCCTGGAAGCCAGACTACCCACCCTGGGGCACACTGCTCTTGTACGTCCCCAAAGTATGGACTGCCCCACTCCTAGGACCACTGGAGAATGGAAGATTTGTATTCACTTACCATGAAGCTTCCTTTCTTGGTGGTCCAGGAGGGCGGGAGTCCTACCCACCCAAGTTTCTTGGGGCGGGTAGCCTCTAGAATTGGATGAAGAGTTAGGACGATAGTCTTCCTCCTACTGGATTCAAGGGAGGGACCTTTCTATTTATTAAAGAAAATTGAGGGGAATTATTTTTCCCTCTTGGTATCGTGATGGGGAGTCAGGGCTTGGGAACGGACTGGCGATTCCATGGACAAGCCCCTCTGCTCTGGGATCAAAATCAGCTGACAGATCCTGCCTTCGGAGAGGAGGAGCTATATCTCAAAAGTATGGACTGCCCCACTCCTGGACCACCAAGAAAGGAAGCTCCACGGTAAGTGAATACAAATCTTCCATTTTCATTGCCCTGGGGACCTGTTTGGGTGGAAAAATTGCATATATTTTTAAATAAATAAAATATATGTTTTGCATGCTTGGCTGACAACACATTCTTTTAAGCATTTCAGTACCTTTTGGAAGATTTTCAGATTTTCTCTGTCATTCACCTGTCATGATAACGCCATCTAGATAGCACTGTGTTCTTGGGATACCTTGCCAAACTTGATCCATTGTGCTTTGTCAGATAGCTGGAGCTGATGCAGTATTAAACACTATTCTGTTACACTAGTACAGACCTTCTGAAGGGCTGATAGTGGAGTATGCCTTGAAACCTTTTACTTCCTTCTGCAAATAGAATTGCAACAAATCAATCTTGCTGAATTATGTCCCTTGTGACACGGTTGCAAATATGTCATCAGATTTTTTTTGCAAAGGATACCTTTCCCTCTTCAAAGCAGGGTTTTTGCTGACCCTTCAATCTCCTTGGAGCTACATTGCCCCCACCTTTTTAGAATAGTGACAGCTCCCACCTTTTTAGAATAGTGACAGTAAGGATTGCCTTTTCGCTCCACGGCACTTTGGAAGGTATTCCTTCCTTCTCCAAGCGTCCACTTTGGGACTGATAATATAAGGAATAGGTCTGACTTTGTGAAAGCTGGGCAGTGCATTCATAACTAGTGTCAGCTTTGCTTTTATGCTTAAGAGTTTTTGTGCCTTCTTTGAATTCTTCTGGTGCCTGATTTAAGATATTTTCCAACTTTTACTTAACTTGAGTAACTTTTTTGTAGAACTGATTGCAGCAATTTTGTGGATTTTCAATCCAGGAGCAATTTCTGTACCCAATCACAGTGTTTTTAAATTTCTTTTTATTTCTATTTATTTGAGCAATGTGAAAAAAGAAATAAATATAAAAAAACAAAAAAATTAGGAATTGAAGGGAAAGGTCATCATGTTATTTACAGTAATATGTAAATAAGGTGAATACTTTCCCCTTCAATTCCTAACTTTGCAACTAAGACTTCCTAGCATACACAGTTGCCAGCATTCCCATCAACAAACTTGCTTGTAAGTTCTTGTTACAGAGAACTAAAATTTAGGAAGAACCTCTTGACTTTTGCAAGCTTTCTTAGTTGTTCTTGGGAAATGGGGCGTGAGCTTTCTGAGAAAGAGGAGAAGGGAAAACCTGGTAGATAACTATGCTGGGAGTCGTTGAGAAAGATCTCAGGACTGCATTTTTCTGATTTTAGGTGTATTCTTGGAAAATGCCTTCAGTCCTATATGCAGTATTTTCATACAGTTTAAGAACTTTGAAGCATGTTGTATTCTGAGCATAATGATGCTGAAATCCTGCAAAAACATGTTTGAAAGTTAAATTTACCCTGCTTTTCTCTTGAGCTTGGCACCTTGTATGTTTGCACTGATGATACATTTGCACTTTTAAAGTAACTGTCATTCTTAGGGTTTTGGTCTGTGCAGTTGGTGGCAATCATCATTACATGAGTAGAAACATAGTAACATAGAGCTGGAAGGTACTCCAAGGTTCATCTAGTCCAGCCCCTGCATAACACAGGTAATTCACAGCTAGCCCCCCTCACCTCCCTAAGTAACACCTGCTCTATGCCCAGAGGAACACCAGAATAGGGGAGACCAACCAGGTTAGTCAGCTCAGCAAAATACAAAGACTGGGAATCAACCAATTAACTAGTTCTCAATAGTATTTTAGTGACAAGTGCAAAGTGCAAGTGCAATTAATGTAAACGGTATACAATAATAAATATTACAAATTATTCAATGTCCATATAAGCGATGCATAAATAGTCCACAATGGGAGATCCAGAGGTAGGAGAGCAGTGTGCCAAGGTGCCAATTGAATAATCCACAATCCACACAGGGATGAAGGAAAGGCGTGCTGACGGGCTGATGTGTACGTGTGTTTTTCAGTTCCCGTTTCATGTTAAAACACTTCTTCTTGGGCACATTAATCACTGACTGAAATAAATCATTGTAAAATCCATTAAAAAGTCTTTCTAAAAGTCACACAATGGCTGTACAAAAATAATTTTGCTGCTCACAAAATGCAGTTCTCCTGGTCACATACCCTCCTGGATCATATTCTGTCCCTACTACAAAGTTTCCAACGGACAATTGTTCGGTGGGGTAAAAAGCCCCACCTTAAGTGCTTTTAAAAGAGACTAATTAATTAAAGCGATAAGCGCCTGCCCGGTCTAAAAGAGGCTGGCCATCCAATAAATATACATCTTACAAAAGGTCATACATCCACCATACATTATTACAAAGAATCTCCACTAGACAGCTGGAATGTGAACATACAGTTTAATAGTAGACAGAGATAGAGAACCCCTGAATCTCTCCATTACCCTTCTGCTGAATTGGTGAGTCATCCTTAGCCTAAAAAGCAGGAAAAATCTATCTCCTGATTCAAACCTTTCGGGGCTAGGCTCTGGAGTTCAAAAATCCATTTGGTTTCCAGTTGTAATAATTTTTTCTTGATGTCACTATTCCAGGAGGATTCCTGCACTACATCCAGCACAGAGACTCTGAACTCATTGATGTTTTTATGAGATGACCAATAATGTGAAACCAAAGGAGCCTCATGGACCTTGTTTCTGATTCGGGAAACATGCTCTTGAATTCTAATCTTTAAGGGGCGCGTAGTGCTGCCCACATAATATAACATGCAACTACACCGAACCACATAAACTACATTAGCGGTTTTGCACGTCGAAAAGCCCCTCACACTTCCTTTCCTATCTGGCATGATGCTATCCAGTCCAGCCATTAGGTTACAGACGTTACAATCCCCACACGGGAAATGTCCCATGGGTCTATTTCTAGGTGGTTCAGTAGTTTTGAATTCAGATCTGGTAAGCATATCCTTCAGACTTTTGGTTCTGCGATAGCCTATAGCAGGACACTGTTCACATCCAGGAATGTTATTAATTAGATGCCAGTGTTTGCATACAATTTTGCTAATGGGAATCGCTAAGGCGGTGTAATCTATAGCCCACTTAAACTGCCTGTCATTTACACATGGTCTAGGGTTGAGCAAGTCCTCACGTGGAGTAACAAGTGCCCTATTCATGGCTGATGTTATTGCCGATTGTGGGTAGCCCCTATTTGCAAATGCTTGTGCTAACTGCCTACTGTTCCGTCTGAAGTCCTCCAAGTGGGAGGAATTACGCTTGATTCTTAAAAATTGACCAGTCAGAATATTATATTTAAGACGCCTTGGGTGGAAAGAAGTATAGTGCAGGTAGGATGCACGGTCCGTGACCTTCTTAAAGGGGCGGACCAGCAATTTATTCTCACATTTGTAAATGGTAACGTCCAAATAGCTGATGCACTCAGAATTCCCTTGCCAAGTGAATTGGATGTCAGGGCTGATAGTGTTAATCCAATGGCAAAAATTCTCAGCCACATCATGGGATGCAAAAATCGCTATGACGTCATCTATAAAGCGATGGTAGAAAATAATATGTTCCATATGTGGGTTCCTTACAGTATCCAAAATAGAGTGACATTCAAGTTGTGCCATATAGAGATTGGCGATACTGGGGGCGGTGGCACAACCCATCGCCACCCCCTTCATTTGAAGATAGTATTTGTCATCAAACTTAAAATAGTTTTGTTCCATGATCACATCCAGTATGTTAAGCAAGAATGGGGTGAAGGGATGCTGAGATCCTCTTGATAGAAGTGCATTGTCCACCACCGCCCTCGCTCCCTCATGGGGGATTGAGGTATACAGTGATCTTACGTCTAGAGTCATAAGATATGAAGAGCTAGGAACTTCCAGAGCCTCGATCACTGATGGTACATTTGCGCTTTTAAAGTAACTGTCATTCTTAGGGTTTTTGGACTGTGCAGTTGGTGGCAGTCATCATTACATGAGTAGAAACATAGTAACAGAGCTGGAAGGTATTCCAAGGTTCATCTAGTCCAGCCCCTGCATAACACAGGTAATTCACAGCTAGCCCCCCTCACCTCCCTCAGTAACACCTGCTCTATGCCCAGAGGAAGGCAAAACACCTTGAGAATCCCTGGCCAACGTGGCCTGGAGGAGTATTCCTTCCTGTCCCCAAAGTGGTGATCGACATTACCCTGGGCATATAAGGAAGGGCCACAAGAGCCAAGCACCGGCTCATCCCTTCATGCTCTTGATCTGGGTAAATTCATATTAAGTCAGAGAATTGTCATAGCTGTCAAATGACCATCTAGCCTCTTCTTAAATACCTCCAAGGATGGAGCCCACCATCTCTCGAGGAAGCCTGTTCCACTGAGGAACCACTCTGTCAGGAAGTTCTTTCTAATGTTTAGCTGAAAACCCTTTTCCTTTAATTTCTGGTCCAGCCCTGTGGGGCAACAGAAAACAACTGTGCTCCATTCTTGAAAAGAGCTATCACATCACCTCTCAGTTGCCTGTAGCTGGCCTGTAGTTGCTCTTGGACACACAATTAATTGTAAAGCTGGGTTAATGGAAAATTTAGTTACTCTGTGTATTAATATACTTGGTTGCAATGTTTCATAAATGAATACAAGCCCCATCCAAAGGAGTTCTCAGTATACAGCTTCACAGTAAGAGGCAACATGGGAAAATAGGGAGGGTTAGGGCAGAAATTGGAGAAGCATGGGTAACAAGGATATATTTCATTTTTAAGTGTCCACTCAGTTTGGAAAGCCACAAAAGCATTTCTCTTTGATGTCATGAAGTCCCGTTGTGAAAGCTAGGGAAGATTAATGTATCGGGAATATAGTCTGTGATTTAGAGCTCTTCCTCTGTTTAAGTGCCTTTCCTCAAGAGAGACACCCCCTAACTTGTCTCCTCCTTTTCAAAGGTAAAGGGAGCAGAACTTGAAGGGGATGGGGAGAGCCTGAAACAATGAGAAGGGTTTGGGTCAAGCATGTGTGCCCATCACTTAAAATGTATATTCAGTAAAATGGATTATAGCATCTAGACACTTCTAATTTTAAGATTCTTTAGTTATTTTTCTATTTTACCCTGGTAACTTCTGCTGCTGAGGCTATTAATTTAAAATATGTAAAAGCTTTAGAGAACATTTAAGTTCCCAAGAAGATATTACATGTTTTAAGGAAGCTGCATAACATTCATATCCTTTGATCTTTGAACCACAGCAGTGGCTATTTTTCTTCAGTTCACATTCTTCAGTAGTATATAACTGTGTATCTTTGATTTCTTGTTGCTCTTAACAGGGCCTAATTAATTTGCCCCAGTTTTATAATAAACTGTGTCAGTTGTTGACCTGCAGGGATGACATCCTATCACTCACTTCATTGGCAAACATCCCGGTTCTGTAAAAGTCAGCACAGGCACAAGTGGGACTAATGACTTTCAGCTAAACTCCTTGTCCTCCAGTTCCCAAACAAAAAACTATGTAGGCTTCTCTTGCTAGTAGAAAATTGTAAATTAAGAGAAAATATAATCATTTTCATCTCCTGATATGCTGAACTATAGTTGCCTCTTAAAAATGAAATAAATGCATTCCTCTTGTCCATACTTCTTGCCCTCTTGTTACCCATAGTTCTCTAATTTCTCTCCCCCACCCTTTGCCCTCTCTCTCCTTTGTTGTCTACCTCATTTGAAGCTGTATAACTCCTTCAGAGGGGTCTTGTTTTCATTTATGAAATACTGTAAAGCATCAGGTACATTAATATGCCATAGCATTCATAATAATATTAAATATGCACCTTCATGGCTCTAATAATATGTCTAATCATTCATGTAAAAAGAAGTTATGTTAGGATTCAGAACAATAAGAATCTCCCAAATTGTATGTGAATCTGTCTGTTCAGGTAGTCTCCATATACTGATCTGAGAAAAACAGTTACTAAGTTATCTGAACATCTCACTAGGTTGGATCAGAAGTACCTCACAAAGAGCTTCATTTTCAGAGCAAACCTTCCTGTCTCCCTTTCCTACAACAGTCCACACCACCCAAAAAAAACCCCATGGGGTTCAGTACACCCACACACACATGCGCACATGTGGGCGGGCGCCAGAATAGTGTTGGGTCTGCAGTGGGAGGGGGAAATCAGCAAAAATCACCTCCTGCTCTTCTGGTGGAAATGTTTTTCTGCTGTCAGAAAAAAAAAGTGTCGTACTTGCTCAGGACAGAGGAAAATTGAGAAGACAGAGAGTGCACCCCAAGGAACAGTTATTCTCTTTCCACAGTTTCCAGCAAGTACAATTTGTTTCTCTGGATGTAACCTGACCAGGGTTATTGAATTAAACTTAACCGCTAATCTTTACTTTTTAAAGGTAAGTTTTCCTCAATCATATATATCATTTTCTAAAACTGTTTGAAGTATCCTCTCTGAGGACTTGTAAAGCTACCAATACGAACTTGAGTTATTAAAAATACAGTTTTCTAATAAAGACTCTTTTCAAGCAACTAAATATGCCTATGAAGCTGCCTTCTACCATGTCAGACCTGGTCAGTTGGGCTTTCTTTTGTTTATTTTGTCTGGGAAAGAGTTTATTCCTGTACATTGACTGAAATAGATTAAAATAATATGATTTCCTCATTGGTGCCCTGAATTCTTCAGGACATTTTAATGGTGTATGGATATCTTAATGGCCACAAAAGACTTACTCTTTAAACTGAAAAGGGGCACATGCCGATTCAGTGTCTCTAAAAGTTTAGAAAGCATAGCATATTGAACTATTTCAAAATTCACATCCCAAATCATTAATATATTGGGGGGGGGGGGAGGAGAATGTAACCTAATTCACAACTATAAAGACAAGGTAGTTCAGCTGGAATTCCAGGTATTTACTTCATTTATACCCTGCCTTTCTAACCGATGGGGCCCAAAGTGGCTTACATTGTTCTCCTCTCTTCTGTTTTGTCGTCACAACAATACTGTGAAGTAAATCAGCTGAGAGGGAGTGACTGGCCCAAAGTCACCCAGCAAGTTTTCATGGCACAGTGGGCATTCTCTCAGATCTTAGTCCAACACTCTAACCACTAAACTATACTGGTTAGTAGGTTTTGATATGCAGATTGTATTGGCTCTAAAGGATGTGACTTATTTAAATTTCATTTAGTGAGTGACTGTCTACAAATAAGACCCAAAAAATCAATGAGATATGAAGACTAGAGTTGGGCATAAACTGAAAAAAAACCTAAACCGTGCGGTTTGTGGTTCATCACATTTCACAAACCACGAACTTTCATGAACCTGCCCCGGTTTGCGAACCAGTTTGTTTGGTTTGTGAAAATGTCACGTCCAGGTCAGCAAATCGTCACTTTCGGGCCAGCAGAAGGTCTGCAGGAAGTCCATCCCCTGTTGCCTAGGAAACTGATTGATCAGCGGCAGGCTGTCTACAGTGACAAACCAAAAAATGAACCAGCCTAAAGTTTGTGGTGGTTCAACGATTCGTCAGAAATGGGCTCTGATGAATCGCTGGTTCCCAAACCACAAACAGGCCTGGTTTGTAATGAACTTTGGTTCATATTTTGGTTCATGCCCATCTCTAATGAAGACAGCTTACAAAGATCTTGCAGAGGGATAGCCATGTTAGTCTATTGTAGCAAAATAAGTCCTGTGGCACCTTGAAGACTATCAACTTTAATTTCAGCATGAGCTTTTGTGAGTCAAAGCTCACAAAATCTCTTGATGGAATTAATGTTGTTACTTAGTCTTCAAGTTGCCACTGGACTTCTAGATTACAAAGATGTCTTTCATAGCCTAGAATTCTTACTAGATTAATAAACCATAAAAATAAATTCACAGGCGTCACGTGTAATTCATGTAACTAGAAAGGTTCCATTGTAACAAATCAGTTATTCAATAGGAACTGAGTCAACTAGAAAACTAAATAGTTAATGTAAAAGCAGAGAGAGCCAATCCAGTGGTTGACACTGACCAGTTTGGTGGAGATCAGATCAGATTGTCTGGACCCTAGAAATATGAGCAGAACTATTCTAAAACAACATTTTACATTGCTTATTGTGGAAGAAATCACCAGTAAATTAGCATGAGGAGAATTATTGTTAGTCCTTGACGTCAGTAGTTAATCTTATGAAATTCAACAGACTTTTCATGATGGTGTTACACATTAACTGCTGGAGCACAGTGCTGCTGTAGCACAGTGGTTAAGTGGTTCAGCTGTGAATCAACACTCTACTGGTTTGAATCCCACTACTGTCATGAGTTCAGTAGGTGGCCTTGGGTAAGCCAGTACTCTCAGCCCCAGCTCCCTAGCTGTATTGTGGGGATAATAATTCTACTAACTTGTTCATCGCTCTGAGTGGGGCACTAATTTGTCTATAAGAGCAGTATATAAGTGCAGTTGTATAAGTGCAGTTATTTAGATAGAGGAAATCTTCCAGTGGGGAAAGGGGGCACCAGGCAAAACCATCATGGGAGTTTGAAGTGAGTTCAGCATGTAGGGAAACATAATGGAGAGATGAACATTATCAGAATGGATCTGTAGAACGGGGGGAAAAGCTAAATATTTGCCTTTAGGTTATCAATTAGAGTGATTCTATCTTAGGACTATGCCTGTAACAGAACTACTGAGAGAATAAAATCAATATTAATCCCCCCCCCCCCAAGCTTATATGTTATAACAAATAAGTTAGGAGAAAAAGTCTCTGCCGTGAGGCACATGAATATAGGATGCAGTCAACCAAGAAGAATAGATAATCATCAGAGGGAATCAGAGTTAAACTATTACAAGGTCATCCATTGTACTTGCATTGTGTTTGGTACTTACAGGGCTTCTGATGTTTTTACATCCTGACAGCGTTTACTGTTTTGTTATCTACTGTTAGTATGAAGAGATAAGGTGGCATATAATTATTTTAAATAAATAAACTACTGACATAGACCAGGAGGATTTGCAAGGATATATCCTATTTGTTCCTCACTACAGAATTGCAGACAATCATGGCCATTTTTTACTGGTTCCCTTCACAGTCCTGACTGGTGAGCTTTGTCACCTTAGCCTACTAATAGTGCTCTAGATCTACTGATTTGCAAGACTATACTACTTCACACTGCAGATGAAGAAATCCAGCTTAGTTCCCTGCTACATATAGAATGTATCTGGCAGGAAGTTATAGTATAAGCTTCTTTATTGATATGATTCTTCTGCATCCTATGTGTGGAGAAACATTAACAGTGCCATCCTAAGCAGAATTTTATTACACTTTTCAAAGTCAATTGAAGTCAGTGGACTTCAAAGGGTGTAACTCTGTTTAGGATTGCACTTTAAACCATTTAATTTCTTCAACTGTGTTATAAAGTGAGGGAGAATTTAACTCTGGTTTTCTGCAAAATGAAGGAGGAGAAATAGGGACTGTGGGATTGATATGTGGCAGTGTAAAACATGGGCAGAAAAATAAGAAGGTGTCACTTACTGGAACAAAGCATAAGTTCCTGCAGCGGTAATAAAGGAATTCAGTTTAACAGGGCTGCACAATGTCTTGCAAACAAAATTAATCCTAATATTTATCCAGTGGATTGAATGTATACTGAGGTGAATCATTTATTCTTAGAAATATCTTTGCATGTCTAAGTAATAATGGTTTGCCAAAAACGGAAGCATCACTGTTTGAGGGTTACAGTTTCCATTGCTGCCAGTCAAACGGAACTTGGCCACAGTCCAATGCTGAGAGACTCATCCCACTTAACAATGGTTTAAATGCAGAAAGCTAAATAGTATTGGTTGGACTGAGCAGATCATTTGTTTAGGTATGGTATGGGTATTCTTTTTGAACATTTTGAATATTTTGATCAATGGAAAAAGCATCTCTTGGTTTTGCAGAATATCTTAAAAGACTGAAATGAATGGTGTTTGCAAAAGGCACAGCTGGTGGAGCCACATCACTGCAAATGAAGAAAGGTCAACCTTCACAATAGTAAAGCTGGACATTCAGTCTGAGAGTGAAGGCAGTTAGCACTCTGTGACATCTTTTATGTTGCCAGCTCTAATTGGCAACAGGACATTGCAACTTCATCATGCTTAGTATGTGTTCCTTGGACCTGTATCACTCCAGGAAGGAGAAAAAGTCTTAAATGCAGTACCAACGCAGTACAAGGGAACAATGGAGAACTGCTTTGATGAAAGATTTTCAAAGTTTACAGATTACTTAAAATTATAGGTAGGTGATAAAGACAGACTATAAATGACATAAATAAATATAATATGCAGCAGTCATCTCTGCCTTACAATAAGAATATTAAATGCCAAAAGCATGGTATAATAGTTGTCTTGCAGAGAAAAAAAGCTATGGCCTCCAGTTTGCAACATCTGTGCAAGGCTGTTAATGAAAGGGCATTTTGGAAGTCATTGATTCACAGAGTACCATAAGTTGGAAGCAACTTGACAGCACATAACATACACTCCTAAATTCTACTCCTCCCCTGCCCCCGCTTCCATTACCAAATCTCCAGTAATTTCCCAACCTGATGTTAGCAATCCTAATAGAACTATACTCAGTGATCTTTCCACTTTTCAAAGCAGTGTGAAGCTTGTGAGGTTCCCTTCCATTTACAGAGTCTGTAGGAAGACCTTTCCAGAAGTGATAGTGTTATGCTTTTCCATAAAAATAAATTCCTTGAATAATTAATCACTGATCATTCTGGGCAACTTAAAACTCTTGTGCATAGAGTGATTCCCAGTTTAAACTTTCTATCATTTGTGGCTGTTCCATAAATCTTACATGTGGATTATTTCATGACGTAGAGATGTAATTGTCTACTTGAACCACCAGCTGCTTGTCCTACAGTCTTTACATCATTACAAAGCCAATATATCGTACGACTTTGATCCTGCTAAATTTCAGAGAACATCTATAGCACTTATGCAGTATTATTTTCATTGTCAGTGGCCTTCATATATTACAAACCACTAAGTAGGGATATGCAATCTGGCACACCCCTATTTAGGGGTTTGTATTATAAACCATTAAGTAGAGGTGTGCAATCTGACTTTCATATACCAGTTATATTTATGTTGATCTGGCATAATCTGGCAATACCGGTTCACAATAGAGGATCCTGGATCAGATCCAGGCTCAATACTGATGGACTAGATTCACTGCCGGTGCCAGGGTTTCTGGTGCCTGTGGCCACCCTCCCGTGTGCGTGCATGCAGCATGCACGCACCCCCCCCAAACTGCATGATGATGTCATCACGTGATGATGTCATCATGCAGCAAAGCCAGGCCCATTGGCCGGCGGGTTGCTGGGGCAGCGTGAGGAGGCTGCCTGCGCTCCACACGCCGCCCTGGCTGCCTGCCGTGCTTGGCTCGCGGCTGCTGCGCCTGGCTAGGGGCGTGTGTCGACGGTGCGGGGTTGGGTGGCCGGCTGCAGCAGCAGTTGCGGGCTAGGCTTGCCAGCTCCGTGGCACACGCCTCCACCCCCAGCACCCCTTCCGGCACCCCCTCTGGCCCCGCGGCACCCACCTCACTGCCTCAATGGTGGTGCCGGCCCTGACTAGATTAAATTGATTTTATTTGGTTTAATCCAACAAAGATTGCAGGCTGGCTTCTCCAAGCTTTTTTATTTTTCTTTCCAGGAGTGATGTTGAGGAGGCAAGACCATCTCCCTTGGCCTGCTCGCCTTCATGGCTCCCCATGTGTTACCAGAACTGCTATTTTAATGGGGGAATTAGTTTGCAGTCTGGATTTGAATTAGTGCGGATCTTAACCAGCTATACCAGAGTCCTTCTTTCAGATCACTCGTGCAATAAAGAGGCGAGACTAATAAAAATAAAAATGTGTTTTACTAATAGTGTTGCATATGCCTAAAATAACACACACAAACAAGGTACATACAAGGAACTAGGTAGTAAAGAGTTAGAAAAATAGAGCCGGTTGCATTAGCAGGAGAGCCCACTTGAGATCGATGGAACTGGGTATACTCACCTGGTCACGGCGTGGAAGAAAGATGTAGCAGCGAAGCGTGGTGGTATCTAATGCCTGCACTAGACCTGTAGAGAGAGAGGCAGTGGAGGTTCAGGATAGGAATGGCACGCGCACCTCATGGCCGGGGAGGCCGGCTTAAATACCCCAAAACATACCCTGGGGCTGGTGCCTTTCCCTGTGGTTCTCAAAAGGGGAACAAAGGCTTGATGGCTTCTGCCTGTTGCCTCCTGTCCCCTGCAACCCTCATTGTGTTCCATTGCACCTATTTTTTTAAAAAAAGCTTGGGAGATCCATTCATGGATATCCCAGTATTTCACCTAGCATGCTGCACAGCTTTCTAGTTTTTTGACATGCTAGAGGACTAGGATTAATTCCTAGGAGCAGGTGTTCTCAATGGTTGTCAGACAATCGACGTATTCACAGGCTCTAATTTTCTTTCTAATTCCTGCTTTAAGGAAGTGAAATTTTGTATAGCTAGCTATCCTTCCAGTTCCATTATGGGCAATCTCAAAAGCTGCTAACATTTCAGCTACTTTCAGTATTATAAAAATATAGCTACAAAACAATTTATGAGGGAAGTTCAGATTAATATGTAAATAGGGGTCCCTATTTAGTGTGCGTCTCAAGAGAGTGGAATTGGTTAGCACTGTGTTCAGTTAGTAGAAGTGTGAAACAGAAACATCTGTCCTCTCCTTTACATTAAGAAAATTCACACCTATGAATGGAAGAAAGAAAGGTCAACTGAAGTAAGGATCCAGTTAAGAAACCATAACTGATCATTCATAAGGAGTAGAATTCAATGATCCTTAAAGAAGCTAGTAAGAATTTAAGGAAACAAATGGAGATTTTTGTATCAGATTTGTTTATTTTTAAGCAAAATAATTATGAACACAGTTATATTCCAGGAGCTACATCATGGTATCATCATGCTATTTTTGAATGGAATAGACATCATTTTATTTTTTAATGGAAAATTGTGAAACTGTCATGTGAACACTAACTTGTGTTTGAGGGCTGCATTCACTGTTCATCTGGATAAGTCTTTAGGGCTGCTTTAAATAATACATTTATACTGCAATTCAGTTCCTTTTTTCTGTGCTGATGGTATTAAAGTTCTAAAAAAGTGCTTTTAATTCTTCTATGTTAAATAATTTTATCGGTTTTATATTTGTGTTATACAAATGACTGTAAATTAATATATGTTATTGTGCAAGTGCCTAGTTCAGTTCTTTTTTAAGTCCCTTGTAAAATATGTCAGTCTGGAAATGTATGCCATGCCGAGTACAATGATATCAGTGGGAATTTTCATTCCAAGCACCAGAAGTTTGGTTGGAATTAGTAAAAAATTTCTTTACAAGTAATTTTTTCTAGCACTGTGAAGGTTAGAGTTGAATGCCAAACCACATCAGAATGATAGTCTGCTGAGATTCAAGTCCAATTCACATTACAGTTGTGTATGCCCACTTGGTTACATGTGAATGTGATTGTGTGCATTTGTAATATTTTGTAGCTAGTAAACAATGAAAAGGAAAAGAAGACAGGGAGTTGAGGTGAAAAGGCAAGAAAGATGTTTACGTGTGGCTTAAGTAGAGGAGGTAAATGAAAACAGTTGTTCAAATAATATAGACAAGTTGAATTAAATATATTCATTGTAATGCAGTATGAAAAAATCATAAAGCACAATTATTTTTAAAAGATGCTTATTTAAAATAGTCATGAAGAAATATCATATAATCTCAGGTCCAATATCTGAAACTCAATTAAGCTTATAGAATTTACTAAATAATTCTATCAAACCATTCAAAATGAGGTGTGAAAATCCATTACATACATAAAGAATTGCCAAGTTGTAGTAAATCCAGTCTTCCTGAGATAAGAGAGGGAAAATACTCCTAAAAGGTCCAGAGGCAGGGAACAGGAAGGTCAAATCCACATTACTCATTCTAAGTCGCATGTTCCCCGCATTCCCCACGCAATCCCGAGTGCCGGTCACATTACCTCATTAAACAGACGCATTTCATTTGCATTTCTCCCGAATATGTGGTCACAGGTTTTCAACGGGAGTTTCACGGTGGCCGTGAATGGGCCAATGCGCAATTTACGCGGTTTTTTAAAAAACCACCCCCCTTCCTGTCTCTCCGGCCGTTCCGAGTGTTCCTATTGGCTGATTCAACTTGCAAGTGCTCCGTAGTCTGCAAAAGACTGTTTTTGACTTCATAGCATTGGATTTATTGATTATGCTGTTTCTGAATCAAATCTGGTAGTTTGAAAAATCATTTTGGGGTGAATCCATCCTCAGAACGGACTCGCGAAACTTCCTTTTTAACTATTTTTTATTTTATTAATTTTATATTACTGTAATATCAAAATTACGAAATATTGAAATAATGACACTCCAAGGAAGTGAAACTTCAGTAAAATTCAGGCACTGAACTGTCCTGCATAGGAAATGCCCACGAAAGCTTCCCACATGCTTCCAAATTTCCAAAAAAGAAACAGGAGAGAGCCAAAAAAATTTTAAAAATGGGCAGGAAAAAAGGTCCCGCCCAAAAAAGGAGTTTTCAAGCGGCCATGTGACCGGAGGGACGCGCGAGAAAGACGGATTGGAAGCAGGAATGTGAACGAAGAGGAAAAAATCGCGGATTGGAGGCAAACGGAAGATATCCGATAAACACGCGGGTAATGGGTGAATGTGGATTTGACCAAAGTTTGACATTCCGTGGGAGACTGAAAGACCAAAGGGGACTGTGAACTGTGCTGTCATTTATTTACAGATTTGTACAAACTTGACAAATGTTATACTGATTAACTCTGATATTAAATATCCTACATTATTAGGTATGGCAAAACAGCAATGGAATATACTATTTCTCCAACAACAGCTGAAGAAACATTCTAAACATTTGGGAAATGTCATAATGCAATGTTTACTATTTAGAAACTGATACTCTCCCCCTCTTTGACAGCTTTTCAATAATACTTTATTTAAGGGAAATAACTTTTTGTTCTAAAAGTTTGATCCTTTTAAAGATTATTTTATAACACCAGTGAACAAAGAATTTTTTCATTGTCGAGACATTATTTTTCTTTTCATTAAAACAAATTTATTGTAGCTAGTCCACTTTTTGTAAACAAGATGTTTTAAAACAATGATTTTATGATATAATTTCCATCTTTCCTTTAGTATTTTGAAATTTTATTAGATGAAAACATCCTTAATTATACAGAGTTTGCAAGAGTATAGAAGTAATTACTAGAAATTCAGTAAAAATAGAACAAGCACACATATTAAATATTACTTAAGAAAATGCTTACAATCATGTGTATAGATTAAAAAAATAGATCAAGACTATCAATAGCGTTGAGATTTATGAATTCATAGCTATGTAGATTGTGGACACTAATTTAGACTGAGACACTCTTTAAACTGAGATAAATACATGAATACACAGATGTAATCTCCACTGCAATTTAAAGACATAAACAATAGGATTTTTTCAGAAGTTACCTACATCCGGAATCTACGCATGGTAATATTGAGTGCAGATCTCAAGCTGATGTGTCTCCCCATGCTGTATCCTGTGCATCATGTAGAATGTAATAGTTGAATGGGGAGGTAGCGCATTTATTTGAACGTGGATTCTCCTTGACTCTATTCCAAACCTAGCGGAGTCCAGATTTTAGGATGAGAGAGATCCCTTAGTAAAATAAACGTATTTCTTGGTGGTTAGACATTCCTATATGCACCAAAAGGGGAAAATATATGAAAAAACATGTCAATAAAATCCATGCCTGCTAGAATTGCAAAGGATTAAAGGTACTAAATTAGCTAATCTGGTTTATTTCATTTGATGGGAAGTGAGTTGATCCTAGGATTATTTGCTAGTGGCAAACATTGCAAACACCTCACAAACTGATTACAGGAGGAATCATTCGATTTCTTTTTTGGTATTCCCCCAATACAGGACTGTGTGAGCCTTTCAAATTCCTCAGCACCTGAATCAAAACCTGATCTTGATTTCCAGATACTTTGGGTTGTTCCGTTTATTACTTTACATTCATTTGAGGGATATAGACCATGCAAACATCACATTTCTTCGAGATGCTATGAAGCATATATTCTGTGACACATGCAAAAGAATCAGGAAGCTTTTCCATGTCCTTCTGCCCTCCCCCAGCAGACCTATCTGACCCTAAGAAAGTTGATTTCTGTGACTCACATGGGCTATAACCATGCAAGTTAGGAGGCTGCAATGAGGATGGGGAAGGGGAAAAATCTCCCTGCTGCCTTTTCCACAAGTTCTAGCTCCAGTAGTGTAAGAGTCAGTACTAGGGAATCAGGATGCTTGAATCCTTGCAGGCTTGGCTCTTGTCATGATTGCCAGTTGTGAATAAACACCAGGTTGATCAGATTGTTTGATTGCTGAGCCTTTTGTCAAGAGTTTGCTGGATGGCTGCATATTTATGTCTACAACAACAGCACACATATTCATGCATGAAAGAGCAAAGGATCTTGGGAATTGCATTTTTTTCTTATGGCTGCTTTAACACAGGATTTTCTTCCCATTTGGAGGCTCTATTTCAGCATATGATACTCCCACACCACTGTTGGGTATCACTTTGCAGTACAAATGTCTTCCCTTTGGGAGAATTTGTTTCAGCAATTGAAACTTCATCCCAAGTGATTTCTTCCCATCAAGGAGTTGTGTTTCAGTGTATGACACTTCTCCCTCCCTACCTGCTGAGCATCAGTTTACCTTAAAAATGTCTTTCTTTTGTGGAGGTGTATGTGTGACGGAATTCATTTTAATGAAAGGTTTCCACATTGCAGCACTCAGAGAGAGGAAGGGAAGGAGTTAATAACTGCCTGGAAGGAGAGATTGATTGGCAGGCTGTTCCCCGCCCCTTTGATTGGCTAGTCAGAGACCCTTTTTGCACTTACAGTTTAAACCACCATTTATGAACATTTGCCTCGATCATAATGGCTTCGGCATGGCACTCCCACATTCCACACTGTCTGAGGCAGTTTTGATTTGGTGTCTTGTTTTTCATTTTAGGTTAGCTTTGAAGCCTTGGTGCAGTTTCGGGCTTTCAGGGCTTTGTAATTCATAGCACACTTTTTTAAAAAAACTTTTGAGTGTGCATAGTAATGTTGCAGTGTTGGAACTGCTTTTGCTGATTGGACTGTCTCCTGTGCCCTAGAGAGGGAATTGGTGGCAGAGTTCTGAGGGAAAACATGTACTACTCTCATTTTCTTTTTAAAGCCAAGCCAGAAAAGGGTTAAAATGCTGTTGCTTCTTTTCCTTGCTGATGCTTTGATTTACAAAAGGCTGCGCAAAAAGCATTTTTTTTTGTTGAGACATTAGCAGAAGTTATGGGGAGGAAGGGAAGAGCAGCCATGTAACTATTACCTGGCTTTTCAAGCTAGGAGAAATGAGGAGTAACGTTACAACACTCTCCTAGCTTCAAAAAAATAAAAATAAAAGTGTGTGCTCATACCACTGATGGAGGAAGGGGAAAGCAGCCATTTAACCCTTTCCTGGTTTTTAAAGCCAGGAAGAAATAGCAGTGATATTTCAACACAGTAAAGTTACAAATCATTCCTGGCTTTAAAAAAAAGAGAGAGAGTCTGAGAATACCCTAGAGGGAGGATGGGGAAAAGTAGCCATTCCTGGTTTTTAAAGCCAGCAGGGAATAAGCAGCAAGGTTAGGAATCATACCTGGCTTTGAAAAAATAAGAGAGTTTGTACATACCCGGGAGGAAGGAAGCCAAAGCAGCCTTATGACTCTTACCTTGCTTTACTGAAAAAAATGGCGGAAAAGGAGTTCAGAGAGCTGAGGAGGGTGGGAGTGGTTAATTCTGCACAGACCAATCAGCTCCCAAGGAAAAGGAGAGGGAGGAGAAGAGAAGTTCACACTGACATTAATCGTGTCAACCGTGACTCGGCAGTGGCTTCAAAATAACATCGCGGTATGTCTGCAGGGAGAAAAAGTTGGGGATACCATGAACAAAGATCGGTAATGCATCCTGTGACTACCTTGCAAGGGTGAAACTCCTGCAAACATGGAAAGCAGAACAGGTACTGAAACACTTTAAAGTCCGAATGTGAAAAGGGCCAGAATCAGCTTCAGGATGACAGTTGGTATTGACAGAATTTTTCAGACTGGTACCCCTCTGAAGTGAGGGGAAAGAGAACATTTGCACTAACAACATTGTCTCAAGGAGAACTTTCAGTTGATAAGTCCAAGTATAAAAGTCAGCACAAATTGAAACTCATTTACACAGCCAAGATAGAACTGGGGATGTGTTTTTGGCAGAGTGAGACTCCATTCAGCCAAGTGAACAGTCTTATGTGTTATGAAGAATAATAATTCCTGCCCAGTGTCTAGAAAGAGGGTTTTAGTTCTAAAGAGAACCCCAGGTCTGTTGTAAAGGGAAAAGTGTGTTGAACTAATGTCTGGAAACCTAAGTTTAAATGGAGTACATTGTTACCGTAACCAAAGGAGTACAAAACTCTCCTTATCACGATCTTAGAATAAGAAACTAAGCCAACAAATTTTACCTCAGTAATTTAATCCCTTGACTGCCCATCCCTGTGTGTTCAATAAAATAGCTGTTTCTTTTGAGAGTTATTCAGCCTCTAGTGCCATTTTATATAAAGAGGAAGAGGGCTCCTGCTTTTCCCCCTATAAAGCTATTCTGGGCTGGGCTAAAAAGCCTAAAATATAACCACTTATCTGGGTGGGACAAAAGGAACTTTATGATTTTAAAATCATTAACAGAAACCCACTACTTGAAGCTGTGCAACCAAAGTAGGCAAACTTAGATTTTTGTGGGAGCAGCCTGTCACTCAAGCTCTCCATTCTAAGCAAGAATTAACTCTTTCCCTTCCAGCTCTCTGATTGCAGTGGACAATTAACATTGGAGAGAAATCCAACAGAGAGACAGAGGTGCATAATGCATCAAACAAAAATGGGCCAAATAAATGAGCTTTCACTTCTGAAAAGATGAGGAGCATGATGAGAGTGCAAAAAGGCCCTCAATTCTTTGTGCAGAGAAAAGACAAATCCCTGGAAATCTCTCTGACTCACTGCAGTTTAAAAGGACAGACGCAGAAAGCTAAAAAGGCTCACCCATTGCTTTCTGTGTGCCCTTGAAGTGACTGAATTTGTAGCCCTTGCCTTACCAGCCTCTCAGAGAGCATTGGTGCGTGGGGAGATGGTTAATATATTTTTCTTTTTCCTTAGCACTAGTTTTGCAGTCAGGTAAATACCTCGAGCATCCCCACTAAGTTTGCCGCCAGAAAGCTTGGTGACTCATGACAAAATTTAAAAGTAGCCCTGAAGCATAAAGACTGCACCTTTCTTCCCTTCCTGAATTTCAGTCTCCGCTTTTTCCAAACCTTCCCCCGCCCCCCATTTTGTGGCTGCTCTGTTTGTTAATCATGCTTGGAGATCAAGAAAATAATACAGCTGGTAGCAAAAAAGCTATTGCATAGCCACTAACCATTTTGTGAGGTGTTTGCGATGTTTGCCAGGCCAGCAAGAAAATCTGGGGATTGGCTCATCATAGTTGCTTTTCAGCCTGATAAACTCATTCATGACCAAAATCATAACATCCCTAGGCAGGAGAGAGATTTTAGCCACTTGCTATTCCTCATTTCTGTCCCCTTATCTGCATGGCAATAAGTCCACACAATCAACTTTCCTGGAGTCAGAAGGGACTGCTGAAGGGAAGAAGGAATCTCTGGAAACATCCACAACCATCACTACATCCCACAGATGGATTTCAGGATTCTACCGTATGTTTTGAGCGCTATTTCATTTTTAGAAAGCATTTTATAGTATTCTGGGAGCTCTGTCAGGTTACCATTTTTCAAATGGATATTGATTCCAACTATGGAAATCAAAACATTTATACTCATTTGAAAGGATCCTAAAGACAACACAGAAGTAATCTGATTTGAAAAAAAAGTTGAAATTGTATTGTGACTTCTGGTTGTAGGCTTCTCAGATATATATCTATCACATTTTCTGGCTTTTTTCCTGCAACCAGAAATGTTAGGAATTTACTTTAAAGAAAATGAGATCAGAAAGTCATAGGGTAAAGTGAGACCGATAAAATTGCCCTAGGGGGCCACATGTAGTTCATTAGTCTCGTGTTGCCTATTCCAGAGTTCTTGCATGTAAGAACTGCAAGGATGCTTCTGTGTTAGTGACAACTTCAGCTTATTGTGTGGTTGCCAGTCCTCAAGTGTTCTGAAAACTAAAACAGGACATGTTAAGTGACATTTTTCATAGGGAACAGATGAGTTTTTGGGATTCTGTTTATGAAATATGTATAAGCTATGAAACTTTCAAATGAACTGTCATGAAATGTGGGGTGTTTGAAATCTGATGGAATGTGGTATACTGTAAAGTTTCCAACAGTTGTTTTTTATTGCCTGGTGGTGCATTAGAAACTAATAAGCCTTATTTTCTTTGAAACTAATATTTACCCATGAAAGCCCAAAAGGAAAATATGTAGTGAAAGGATAAAGAATATATAACTGCATATAGATTATATAAGGAGGAGTCTGTACCGTCCCTTGTGTCACACTAGTCTCACTTTTCTCCCACCCTGGAGCTCGTGGCAGCATACATGGGGTTTTTCAGGAGGTATCTCATCCAGGTGCTAACCAAACCTCCTTACCTTCAGCAAGGTGGTTGTATCATGTGCCTTCCAACCATACCATGAGACACTCAGATTGTCCACTTGATTTTGAGTTATACAACATTAATAAGAGCACTACACAGGCTCTGATTTATATTCTGTTTTTCTCCTTATCCCTCATGTGATAATTCCTATTTGTCAAATGCCTCTTAAAGCTGGCCTGTCAGCAAAATTATATTTAGGATGTTAACTGACTGAGCATCATGAAAGGGAAAAAAAAGTACTAATGCTGGAATTCTGCAAAATCCCTTGTTATTCCAGAATAGAATATCTGGTTGTGTAATGAAAATTTAATTTGGGGGTGCGTGGTGCTAGATAGAAAATTTGGGTGTTGAATTCTGAAATGCATGGTGTGATTTTTTGCTATGAGATATACATTTGTGATCAGTGACTCCAGAAACTGCCCAAACATCTAGATGCTTTAAGAGAGGTTAGGTAATGGTGCTGCAAGCCTTGCACTGAACCACATGGCTAGCATACTTTAATATAGAGCTTATTCACTGAACTTATATGGCTGAAATTATACAGACAGTCTCTAAGTGGGATCCAGATAGCTTTCCTAAATGTAGAACACTAGTTTATTAACTACTCATTTATTGTGGGGAACCAAGACTTCTGTGACAGAGAAATTGTGTTGTCCCAGAATCAGACCCTTGTTATGTTGTAACGTAGATTGCAAACTTTGTGAACTTTAGTTATGCAGTGTTAACATACCACTGGATAGTGCCTGAGACATCCCTGGGGATGTGACATATTGTTTACTCAATGAGCATTAAAAAAATTAATTTTTTGTTAACATGGTTGTTAACATGTTCCGGGCTGTATAGCCGTGGTCTTGGCATTGTAGTTCCTGACATTTCGCCAGCAACTGTGACTGGCATCTTCAGAGGTATAGCACCAAAAGACAGAGATCTCTCAGTGTCACAGTGTGGAGAAGATGTAGGCAGGTAATTTATATCTACTCATGAAGGTGGGTTTGGGCTGAGTCATCCTGTAAGAGTTTCCCAGGGTGTGGAATGCTAATGGAGGGAGGCTTCACTGTATCCTGAGGAGGTTCTTTTGCATATGGATTGGTGCTTGATATGCTAATCTTCTCTGCAGGGCTATTGTAGGATGTAGAGTATTTTGTTCGCCTGGTGTTTTTCAGGACTGGAAACCATGCTCTATTCATTCTTAACGTCTCTTCTTTCCTGTTGAAATTGTGCTTATGCTTACGAATTTCAATGGCTTCCCTGTGCAATCTGACGAAGTAGATGGAAGTGTTGTCCAGTATTTTAGTGTCCTGGAATAGGACACTGTCCTGTTTGAGTTAGGCTATGTTCAGCCACTGCTGATTTTTCTGGATGGCCAAGTCTGTAGTGTCTTTCATGTTCTTTTATTCTTGTCTGGATGCTACGCTCTGTGGTCCCGATGTAAACTTGTCCACAGCTGCAGGGTATGCGGTATACTCCTGCAGAAGTGAGGTGGTCTCTACTGTCTTTTCCTGATCGTTGCATCTGTTGTATTTTTCTGGTGGTTCTCAGTACTGTTTGTAAGTTGTACTTTTTCATGAACTTTCCCATCTGATCAGTGATTCCTTTGATATATGGCAAAAACACTTTGTTTTTGTTTTGTTTTTGTTAACACTCTACAATTTATGTGCTTTCCACATAGGAATGCCAAGCTAGCCCATCTCTGCAACTGTGATTTCTACATATTCTCCTCAACAATGTTGGTAACATCTTGTTTTATGTACTTACTAAGAGAAGTAAGTTGGAAGGTGCCACAAACCCATGTCCAACTCAGGCTTAGGCTGACCTTCCCCTACCCTGAGGTAAAACTTCTCCTCTTTAAGCCTATGAAGCTGTATACTGGGCTGGGAAGCCTCTGGTAGCGTGGTTGATGTTAAGCTTCAACTTCCCTTCTTGTCCCACCCTTAGGAAATATTAAAGACTAGAAACAAAGCCCGTTGTAGGAAAAAATACAATGGGCTGTAAAAAGGGGCGAGTGGGCAGGCAGGCATTCCCTCCTTCTCTATCACTATCCTGGCTGGTGAAGGAGGGGGTGGGCATTGCCAACTGATCCAGACCTGATCTCAGCAACATGGTGGTGGGCTTTGCTATCTGCTGCACATCTGATATAGGCTGGGTAAAGGGGAGCAGGCATTGCCACCTGCTCCACTCCTGATCCCAGCCAGGTGAAGGGAAAATGGGCATTGCCTTCTGCTCTGTGCCTGATTATGACTGGGTGAAGAGGGCAGGAATTGCTGCCTGCTCCTGATCCCAGCTGGGTGAAGGGGGGGGTGGGCATTGCCATCTGTTCCCTGCTGGGTGAAGGGAGTAGTGATCCCAACAGGCAAAGGCAGGAGGTGGGATTTGCTACATGCTCCATTCCTGATCCCAATGGGGTGCGGGCATTGCCACCTTCTCTGCTCCTGATTCCAGCAGGTTGAAGGGGGCCGGAGATTGATGCCTGCTTGGCACCTGATTCCAACAAGGTGAAGATGGGGTGGACATTGCCACTTGCTCCAATTCTTGTCCCAGCTGGGGGAAGGGAATTGCCTCCTGCTCTGTGCCTGATTCCCACCCAGGTGAAAGCGCTAGGTGGGTATTGGCACCTGCTCCACTCCTGATCTGAGCTGGGTGAAGGAGGCGGGCGTTACCATCTGCTCTGCTCCTAATACCAACTGGGTTAAAGCAGAAAGTGGGCATAGCCACCTGCTCCACGCCTGCTCCAAGCTGGGTTAAGGCGGGGGTCTTGTTTGGCATACTGCCTGATCACCTGGGTGCCTCCTGGGTGTCTCTTGTAGAAATGGTTGACATTGTAGACTTTCCTGTTGCTCACCAGCTCGTGCTCCTCATAAGGCTGGACTTGTCCCTTGCGCAGCTCAACCTCTTCCCCAGTGAGGACATGGTGGGGTCTGTTCATGTCACTGCTCACAGCCTCCTTCTTCCTTACGGGTGCATCGTAGTTCAACTGTAGCGTAGACATCTGTGCTAGGCCAGATTGTCCACTTGCTATCTTTCTTCGGCCACGCCATTCTCTGGTCTTGTTGATGCCTAATTGTCCGGCCCTGGATGTTTCATGGGCCAGCTGTAATACTTGCAGCCGGTACCATCTGGGAACCACTAATTGTTTTCTCTTTTCCCAGACAACAGCACATTTTCGCCTAATTGTCAGTCTGCATGGTCTCTGTTCCAGGACCCTGAACACACAAGGGTTTTCTGGACTCAGTTCTTGGGTGTGTGCTTCTGCTTTCTCCCACAAGTCTATCAGCGTCTCATCTGCTCTTTGCTCAGCTATGAATTCTTCAGCTTGCATCAACTTCACTAACACTGTGCTCGACTGGCACTGCCTGCTGCTTTTCTGGTAATGTCTGTTGCTCTGGAGCTTGAGGTCTACTTCTGGTCATTCTGTTTATATTTCTCACTTGTGCTGCCAGGTCGTTTCCCAAAAGAATAGGAATGTCTGAGTCTTTCCATACTCCCATAACCCAGTTACCTTGGAAATCCTGGTATTTGATTGGGATTTCTGCTAAGGCTACTTTGAATTCAGGGCCTCCTATCCTGTTGATGCTGCATGTTTGGCCAGGCAAATACTGTTCCTGCTTCACCAGTTCTGGTTTAATCAATGTGATCTGAGATCCTGTATCTCTCAAGCCTATTATCTTTTCCTCATTTACTTCCACAGCTTCCAAGTAATCCTTATTTAAATCATTTTGGGCTTTCCATACTTGCATTAGCCTTGGGCAGACTCTGGCTGTGGTTCTGAAAGCTTTTCAGCCATCTCCTCTGCCCTCTTAAGGATGTTAACAGTTTTATCTTGGCTGTGGTAGGTTTTTCCCTTGTCTAGTTGAGGACACCTGGATTTTATGACAGTGATAACAAGTAATTACCCCCCTCCTGTATGTGGTTGGAGTGTCCCACCTCACTGGGTTGGTTTTTGGAGGCTCAACTTTTTCTTGAGGGGCCCAGACTTTATTCCTTTTAATGGGGGGTTGTAGTACATCTCCTCCCATGTCCCTTTCAATTTCATCTAGCACAGTGGCGGCCTCTTCCATTGTCTGGAGCTTCTTATCCCTTAGGAACCATCTTAACTGGGAAGGGACCTGCCTGTAAAATTGCTCTACCTCTATCAAGTTCTTCAGTTCCTGGAAAGTGTTCACTTTGCTCCCCTCAATCCATCTATGGAGAGCTCTGTCTAACCGACATTCCAGTTGGGAATAAGTCTCTCCTGGTTTTCTCCTGATCTCTCTAAAAGCCTTTCTGCTTTGCTCTGCTGTCAGGCCAAAACAAATTCTGACCCTTTCTTTAAACAGTTGGTAATCTGAGGTTTCCTCATCCCTCATCTCTGCATAGATTTCACTTAGCCCTCCACGGATCTGTGGGCGTAAATACAGCATTCTAGCATCATCAGGAATTTGTAAATCTTTGCATGTTCTTTCAAAACTGCATAAAAATGCTTCCATGTCATCTCCCTTCTGATAACGGGGAAATTTCTTTTGCTCTACTGAGGAGGTTCCCTCACTTCTATGTGGAATTGGTAGTTCTGCACGCATCTGTAATTCTTGCATCTTTAAAGTAAACGTATCTTTCTCATGTTCTCTGTCAGCCTCTCTCTGAGCCATTTCAGCCTCTCTGTCTCTCAGCTATTCTGTCTTCTGCCTGAATTTTGACTAACTGTTCTTTTTCTGCCTCTACTCTGGCTTTCTCTTTTTCTTTTTCTGCCTCTATTCTTGCTAGTTCAACCTTCATTCTCATTATTTACAACTCCTGACTAGGATTCTCTTCCCTAGCCACTTCTGGTGCCTGAGTATCTCCCTGTGCTACTTTATTCTTCTGTCTAGTGGCCATTTCTGACAGGAATTTTTCAGAATTATTTCACAAAATATTACTGTAGGGTAAGATGTTGTTGTTTAGCGGTGGGAACAATGGTGGGTGTGCTATTTGGATCCCACCTCTAACACCAATTAATATGCCACAAACCCATGTCCAACTCAGGCTTAGGCTGACTTTCCCCTACCCTGAGGTAAAACTTCTCTTTAAGCCTATGAAGCTGTATACTGGGCTGGGAAACCTCTGGTAGCGTGGTTGATGTTAAGCTTCAACTTTCCTTCTTGTCCCACCCTTAGTAAATATTAAAGATGGTTACCCAGACAAGTCTTAGTAGGGGACAGATCAGGGGGTTGCACTTCCCTTTAGCAGAAACTGGCACACAAGGCTTGGGGAGGTTCAAAATGTAACGGAAGGTTTATTTACAGAAGGTTAAAATCAAAAGGCAGGTAGGCAGGTGTTTGAACTTAAGTCACAGAAAGGTTTTTATACAGCAACTTCCCTGATGTAAGGCACAAAACACTTGGTTTAACACTAGGTCGCTGGCTTCTTTCAGAGGTTGACACTGCTTCACAGATGTTACACTTTATATACTCAAACAAACACAGCACGGCTTTCCCTCCTCTCCAGACCTTAGGGTGCTCCATTGAGACAAACCCTTCCTAGATACTGGGCAGGCGTTATAGTTATGAGCTATAACCCTGTTCCTGGCACTGAAGGGGAGACTCCTCTCTACCCGCTTCTTTGGCCCTCTATAATTCCCAGATCTCTTGAGTCTAAATAGGAGTTAGTGCTGGTTTTCCCCACTTTAGCCCTTGGACTAAAAGTGTTTCACTAACATTATTTCCTCTCACAGAGGATTCTCTGGCTGACCCTCTCTGGTCTAAAGCCAGGCTCCAACTCTCTTTCACTCTCCTGTTTACCCTTCAACTCCAACTGACAGCTTCCCCAACATTCCATCCCCAACTGCCATTTCAGGCTAGCCTCATTGGGGGCCGGGGGGAAGAAAACATGTCAATCATACTTTCACTTCTGGAAATCTCAGCATCTGAAGCTGAGTCCATCACAGAAGGTTTCCCTTTAAAACAATATTGGCCGTTTTCACACTGCCTTATTTTAGTGGCACATTAGCGCTGTTCTGCCGTTTAGGCTCACTTGTTCACGCTTCTTTGCAATTGTGCCATGCACAATCCATGAACAGCTCACTGTTTTGCTGCTTTAACTTGTAAAGCTCTTGTTCCACTTTTTCAAAGTTGTGAAAGTTTTTTACCACTCTTCGCCTCTTGCATGAGAACACATGAAACTGCTTTCCCCCTGAGTAGCGCCACAAATGGGTATTTAAGCACGCCCACTGTTGCTGACTTTGAGTCAGACCAGAAGAGACAGTGGGTTGGTGCAAGGTTACTTGGGAAATGTAGGAGGCTGGAGCTTCTGGCTTCCTCCAGAAAGGAGAAGGGGAGCCTCACTCGTTGAAGTCTAGGAGATTCCTTCCCCGCCCCTTCTACCTTCTGTGAGAGCAGCCTGCCAGCTGCAGGCTTCCCTTGTTTGCTGAAGAGCTGGAGAAAGCTAGCAGCTCCAGCTGAGGAATCTGCTGCTGCTGCTGCTCTGACATGCTCTTGCTTCTCCTACTCGGCATCTGTCTCCATAGCAGCTCCCCGGTGGTGGGCAGTCTTCCCAAAAGGGTTTCCCAGGCAACTGGCTGTTGCCATTTTTTTAAATTCCTTAAAATCCTTCCGCTATTGCAATGTCTTGTTAGGAAGAGGGTGATGGGTGGTGTTTTAAACTAATTCAAGATCACAGAAAGATCGATATAGCACTATTCTGTCTTTAAGAAACAAAAAAAAATGTAGGCATTACTTTGCTTTCGTCAGTGCTGATGTTTCTGAATCGTCCCGAGGAAATGGCGCTCTTTTGAGCAGCGTGAGAACAGAGGGAAGCATGACCAAATTGGTATATTCCTGATGGTGTGGACATGATTGTGAAAAACTGGCATCAGTAATGGTGCAATATTTTGTAAATCTTGTTATGTGATTGTTTAACATACACCCGATAATGTTGTAAATGTTTAAACAAATTATATAGTCTTTACTGTAATTTATAATCTCTATTTTATAATTATCTTCAATATTGTTGTACTGTTATTGTTGAAATGCATAAAAAATATTTTTTAAAAAAAGTAATGGTGCAATACAAACGGAAAAATAAGGTAGTGTGAAAACGGCCATAGTGTAGCCTAGGCTTGCAACAAAGCTTAGTAAGGGGCTTTAGCCCCTTCTCATTAAAGTTCAGTAGGCATTTGTGCAGGAAGATGTTAGCATTGCATTCACATTATGCAATGTTAACATTGTTTCATGTATTGATATGTATTTTTATCCAATCTGCCTCAACAATGTATTAAATAGCAGACACATCCACTACTGGAGAACTACCTATATAACCCCAATTCCTTGGTTAAGAGCACCCAGTTATCTGGTTGAGGGCATTTGTGAATGCAGGCATCATGTAGCATATGTGGAGCCTGATCCTTTAAGAAGAACCTCTTGTAGAACCTTCCCTCTTGCTATGTCAAGACATTCCCGTACCCCGACCCTTCTGGTTGTCAAGTTATAAAAAAAGAATGTAATGATTTTATTTTAT